>NC_080108.1:44660858-44983358 GCF_950005125.1 Chionomys nivalis
ATGTGAAGCCCCATGTTTAGTGACAAGAGAACCTTGTGGGCATAGGAGAATCACCTGATCTCTGCTTCAGTGAGAACTAAACCAGTGAATTAAAACAACCAGAGCAACTGCAACAAAAACAAGAGGAGCCTCCTGTCACCAAAAACTGAGGACTGCTCAGATTTGTTGCTACATGATGTGGGATTCCCCTCTGTGTATTGTGAATGCCATTAGTTAATAAAGAAACTGTCTTGGTCCTGCGCAGAGCAGAATAGAAGTAGGCAGGTAAAAATAAACTGAGTGCTGAGAGAAGGAAGGCAGAGTCAAGAGAGAAGCCATGTAGCCCCGCTGGAGCCAGATGGAACTTTACCCTGTAAGCCACAGCCTTGTGGCAATATACAGATTATCATAAATGGGTTAAATTTAGATGTAAGAGTTAGCCAGTAAGAATCTAGAGCTAATGAACCAAGCAGTGATTTTATTAACAGTTTCTGTGTGGTTATTTAGGGAGTTTGGGTGACCAGGAAACAAACAAGCGGCTTCCATGTAACAACTACATTTATGACAAGTGAGTGTGCATACAGGTGCGTTACAAGGGAGGTCAGAGGACAATTATGGCATGTGTGTGTGTGTGTGTGTGTGTGTATGTGCATACAGGTGTGTTACATAGGGAGGTCAGAGGACAATTATGGCACGTGTGTGTGCATAGGGGCCACATTGCACAGGGGGGGGGGGGATTAGTTCTTTCCTTGAACTCAGGTTGTGATTCTTGATGGCAAACCCCCTTTATTTGATGAGCCATCTCACCTGCCAGCCACATTTAAATCCAGGTCTATCCTAGAGATTTCTAAGATTTACAGAAGAAAACACATTTATTTTTCTTCAAGCCCAAAAACTTGGTGCTTCTTGAAAACGGCCTGATGTGAGTATCACAGACTGGTTGTGAGGAGGCATGAAACCTTGGGAGGTCAAGGTTATGGAAACAGTAAATGTCCAGGGCTGCCATAGCTCTTTGAGACATGCTGAAATCTAATGATGCCAGCCACACACAAGTATTCCTCCAGAGAAGTCGTGTTCCATATGTTCCCATCTGTCCAATGGTGCTGGTCCTCCCGGGGTCAACCTGGGCTTTGGGCTTTGGGTCTGATGGGCTCTCTGTTCAGTGTGAGAGGGTGTTTTGTCTGCAAAATCGTTCTTTGGAAATGATGTTTTCAATCTTTCTGTGCTTTAGTTTCTAGCTCTGAAAATACAAATGTATTTTCTTTTGTGATTCTCTTTAAACTATCTGTACAAATAAATGGCTCGGAAGACGCTCGGGGAGTGTGTACATTCAGTGCTTGCTGGGAATGAGGTGTCCCAGGGCAACAACATGGTCTCTGCTTCCCTCCTGCATAGTTGTGTCCCGTGGATCCCAGTCTGGCAAATTTGCTTGTCCTCCATCATTTTGTTCTAGTTGGAGTCTCAACTGTCCATCCATATTGGTGAGTGTGATCTTCTTTACTTGGTCTACCATTCAAACACTGACATCTGGAAACACTCTCAGGATCAAACCCAAACAGTTCCATCAGCTACTTGGGCATCTGAGCCCAGTCACACAGGCATATAGAACTAACCATTACACTCAGATGCCTAGATTGACTGGGTCAAATCCTTCTTGCCTACCGTCACCAAACCCACCAAAAGCGCTAATGTTTACACTGTGGTAAATGAAACAGTCTCTACACTGCCCCTGTGATGTGCAGAACCATGCACCATCAGACTCTGGCGAAGTTCCTCTCCTTGGCTCATAGATGGAATCTTTCATAAGCACTAACCCAACTCACAAGGGCTCTATCTTCTGGAGGCTTTCTCTGCTTGGTGCCACGAACATGGGAGAGGAATTCAACATGTTTTGGGACACTCAAATAATCAAATCATAGCTGGTTGTAGTGGCACACACCTTTAATCCCAGTTCTTGGGAGGCAAAGGCAAGTGGATCTCTGAGTTTATGGCCAGTCTGATCTATATAGTGAGTTCCACGACAGCCAGGGCTACATAGGAAGACACTGTCTTGAAAAACAAAAACACACAAACAAAAATTCAGATCATAGCAGCCATTGATGGGTGCAGACATGTCCTCCATCAGAGGTGGAGTTTATATATAGCAAGAACAGGTGAGAGGCGGGAGATGGAAAGAGAAAACCGACCTCCAGGTCAACTGAGGCCATTCTCTATTGAGAAAGGACGATGCAGGAGATAGGACAAAGCAGGAGGACTGAAGAGGTATCTTCCCTATTCCCCCTCACACACAGTTGCTTTGCCTCCTCACTACATCCATATCAGAGCTGCACACCCAGAGACATTCCATCTTGTCTTTTGATAGGAGATACCAAGGATAGCCTGCTTGGTGTGCCCAAAAGAATCTGGCAGGACATGTGTGACAGTTTTCCTGGGGCCTGAACAAATGCCTCTTCCCCTGATAGGGCACTGGTGGCAGGTCAGAGTAATAATACACCACGGTCCAACATGGTGAACCAACGAGTTTATTGGGGTTACTTACAGGAGCAATGTCTCAAAGGCAAATACATCCCTGAAAGCCCACTCCAGCATGGGCATTGGTTCCCAAAAGCTGGAACTCTGCCACTTACTGTATACTGCACAGGTAACTCAACAGGTTGGAGGGCGTCTCTTCCAAGCAGTTTGATTGGTCTTCTACTCAGCAATTCTTACTGCTGACCCAAGCTTAGGGAGGTCGGCACATTGCAGATCTGGTCAGTTTCAGGTACTTCCAGAGACTTGTGTGTTTACTTCCCAGGTCTTGATGAGCATCCCTCCAAACTTCCCTAAGTGTTAAGGAGCTTTGCTGCAAGATGGAATGTTTTAATACAGAAGAAATCCCAGACAGTACAGCCCCTCTGTCCCTTTTCTGGCATTTGTCTGGCTCTCCTAGCATGGATAGAAGCTCAAGGACATGAAGAATTTGCTCTGTTCATCTCCAGCCACAGCTCACAGTAACTGCTGATTAGTGAACACCTGCCTTCAACATTTTCCCTGAGAGCACTACTCATCTTTTACACCCTAAATATCCACACTGAACCCTCGTCCTTGCAGATTTGATGGGCTCTAGGGTCTGCTGCAGCACCTCCCAGGCTTCTGATTGTTGATACAAGTTGAGGCCTGATGACTCTTGACTGATGAGACCCTGTGTGTTGTAGAACATTGTATAGTGTAAGCTCTACCCAATAAACGGAAGGAGCTCAACTACATTTTCCACAAGGTGTAAGATATGAAATGCTCCCATACATTGCCCTATCTCCCAAACCTAGGTAAACCTAAAAGATTCCCGAAGGGACTCTCAAAGAAGTCTGAATATTAAAAGAAAAAACTATCAACAGCTTGTGAATCAGGAAAAATGTCTGATTCAGACCCCATTTTCCAGAGAAGTGTGAGGTGGGAGCACAGCATATTCTCTGCTCCTTCTCAAGAGCCTCGATGTCTCTGGCCTCTGGCTATGAGGTATCTTTCTGTTCTCTGCATATGATTTTGACACCTGTGGGTCTGAGGTTTGCCTTCTGTGAACAAGGACTCAGATGAATCCAAGGCTCAGATGGTTGTTCCTCATGATACAGTCAGTACCACAGTTCTAGTAACCCTGTTGGTCACTCCATGTTCCTGGAGGTCACTCAGTGCTCCCAGGGTTTGCTCTACATCCTTGGAGTTTGTTGTCTCTGGACTGCTCTAGCTTAGGTTGCTGGCTCAGATGTGTTTCTGTAAATGTCACTGGATCCATTCCTGCAGAGGTGTCTGGCTTGGAGTTGATCCTGTAAATGACTCTGGCTCTGGTCTACTCTCTCGCAGTTCCCAAGGTTGGGTACACCCAGACCCACAGAGGACCTGGCTCAGGCTTACTCCCTCAGAAGTCTCAGACTCATGCTTGGACTGGCAGAGTTTTCTGGATCCTGACTATTCCCTTTGACATCTCAGACCAATGCCCAGACCAACAGAGGTCCTGACTCAGGCCTATGCCTTTTGAGGTCCCAGACTCTCTCCTGGACCCACAGGGCTCCTGGTTTAGGTCTACTCCCTTTAAGGTCCCAGATTCACATCCAGACCCTTAGCAGTCTCTGGCTCTGGCTCACTTGCTTAGTGTTGCTCCCTTGTACCTGTTCCTGTGGAGTTCGCTGTCTCAGGTCTGCTCTGGCCCAGGTTGCTGTCTTAATTCTGGTCTGCAAATGTCTTTGGACTGAATCTGCTCCGGCTCTGTGGAGCTTGCTTTCTCAGGCCCACTCTGGCCTAGGTCCTTTGATTCTATTTATCCACATCTGTTTAATGCCAGCACCAAGTTTTATATTATATTATATTATTATTATTATTATTATTATTATTATTATTATTATTATTATTATTATTATTATAGCTCTAAAGTAGAAAATGATGTCTGGGATGGTAATGCCTTTGAATGTTTCTTTATTGTGCAGGATTCTTTTGGTCATCCAGGGTTTTTTGTTTTTCCATAGAAGTTGAGTATTGTTCTATCACAGTCTGTAAATAATTGTGTTGGGATTTTGATGGGATTGTATTGAATCTGTAGGTTGCTTTTGGTAACATTGCCATTTTTACTATGTTGATCCTGCATATTCAAGAGCATGAGAGATCTTTCAATTTTCTGATGTCTTTTTTAATTTCTGTCTTTAAAGATTTAAAGGTCTTGTCATACAGGTCTTAACTTGTTTGGTTAGTATTATCACAAAATATTTTATTTGAGATTATTGTAAAGGGTGATTTTTCTCTTATTTCTCAGCCCATTTATTATTTGTATATAAGAGGGCTATAGATTTTTTTTGAGTAAACTTGTATCCTGACACATTTATCAGCTGTAAGAGCCTCCTGGTAGAGTTTTTAGAGTCATTTAGGTATACTATCCTATCATCTGCAAATAGCAAAAGTTTGACTCCTCCTGAATATTTTGAGTGTTTTGAGACAGGGTATCTCTGTACCTTTGGAACCTGTCCTGGAATTCACTCTGTAGACCAGACTGGTCTTGAACTCACAGAGATCTGCCTGTCTGCTTCCTGGGTGCTGGGATTAAAGTTGTGAGCCAGAACTGCCTGGCTCATTGTGTACTTTTGCATCAATGTTAATGAGGGAGATTAGTATGTAATTCTCTTTCTTTGTTGCAGCTTTCTGTGGTCTGAGTATCCTCATAACTGTAGCTTCATAAAAGAAGTTTGACAGTGTTCCTTCTGTTTCTATTGTGTGGAATATTTTGAGGAGTATTGGTACCAGCTTTTCTTTGCAATTCTGCAAGAATTCTGCACTGAATCTATTTGGTTCTGGGCTCTTTTGGTTGGAGACTTTAATGAATGCTTCTACGTCATTAGGGGTTATCAGTCTGCTTAAATTATTTATTTGATCTTGATTTAATTTTGGTATATGGCACCTATCCACAAAAATGTCAATGTCTTTTAAATTTTCCAATTTTGTGGTGTACATATTTTTTTTGCCTCAGACTACTTTTTATTTGCAACTACATGATTTCATGCAATTTTTCTAAATAATGACATAAAATAGATTTCCTTGTGTATAAATAACTTACTCTCCATAAAGTCAATGCTCAAAGGTGCTAGAACACATCGCCCACTCCTACAGTGTTTTTGTATCCAACAGAGTCAATGCACAATATATAAATACTTCAGTCCAATATTAAAAACTCAGGCACTTGACTAACTTTAATAAAGTTTCTCAAACTATTTCAATATATCTAAAGTGCATATATATATATATATATATACTTTTTAAAGAAAGATTATTCTCAATAACTTTTCTATAAAAATAAGTTTGATGGTTTGGCCCATCTAACTTCACTACAAGTAGGAACTTTTAGTGTATATAGTAAGGTCTATTCTTCCTTTCTATCAACATGACAAAATCAAAAGGAGCTAGTGAGGCGCTAACATGTGAGGATTAATCTAGTGATTTTGGTCACAATGCATTCCAGGAGGTGGTACCCATGTCACTGGAATTGGACGGTATGGTTTATTATTCCTTCCTGGATTTGGATAACCAAATGGAACAGGAGGATAGTGACTCTGATGGCCGTTCCCTCGGTACATTCCTGGCTTTTTTCTGGGCAATGGATGCACATTGGAAGAGGTGGGAATATCAGTTCTGAAATCTGGTACACTGGGCTTGGTGTTGCAGTCACTGAACTTGGTTTCACTTCCACTTCTTTGCTTGTTTCTTCATCTGAAGAAGATGATCCTGAGTGATAATCAGAGGTCACCTTATCAAGAGCCCTGCTAACTTTCTTGGAAATCTCATCCTTGTTTTCATCCTCATTTTCAAAGCTGGCAACGATGAAAGCATTGTTTTTCTCTCCATACCAACAGCACACCTCTGGTGTACATATTTTTGAAGTATGACCTGATGATTCTTGGATTTCTTCACTGTCTTTTTTCATGTTCCCTTTTCATTTCTGATTTTGTTCATTTGGAGATTCTCCCTCCCTCTGCCTTTTGTCTGGTTTGGATAAGGATTTGTCTATTCTTCTTATTTTCTCGAAGAACCAACTTTTGGTGTCTTTGATTCTTTATATTGTTCACTTTCTTTCTCTTTTGTTGTTTTCAGTCCTCAGTTTATTTCCTGTCATCTACTCATTCTGGGTGCACTTACTTCTTTTTGTTCTAGATGTTTCATGTGTGCTGTTATGCCACTAGTGTGAGATTTCTCCAAATTCTTTGTGTCTGTACTTAGTGCTATGAGTTTTCCTCTTAGCACTGTTTCCATAGTGTGCCATAAATTTGGGTATGTTGTGCACTAATTTTCATTGTATTCTTGGAAGTCTTTAGTTTCTTTCTTTATTCTTCCTTGACCTAGTGATATTTTAGATTAGCATTATCCAGTTTCCAAGAGTTTGCAGACTTTTTGTAATTTGTTTTATTGATTTTTAACTTTACATTATGGTGATCTGATAAGATACAGGCAGTTATTCCAATTTCTATGTATCTGTTCAGATTTGTTTTTTCACCAAGTAAGGGGTCTATTTTAGATGTTTCCATGAGGTGCTGAGAAGAGGGTATATTCTTTTGTGTTTGGTTGGAAGGTTCTATAGATGTCTGTTAAGTACATTTGAGTCGTGTTCCCTTATTTCTCTGTTAGTTTTCTGTCTACAGACCTGTCCACATTGTTGAGAGCGGGTGTTGAAATCTCGCACTATTAGTATGTGGGGTTTGATGTGAGATTTAAGCTTTAGTAATGTTTCTTTTACAAATGTGGCTCCCCTTCTATGTGGGGCAAACATGTTCATAATCGAGACTTCACCTTGATGGAGTTTTCCTGTGATGAATATGAAATATCTTTTTCTATCTAGTTTGATAAATTTTAGTTTGAAGTCTATTTTGTTAGATATTAGTATATCTATATCCACTTGTTCCCTAGGTCCATTTGACTAGAAAATCTTTTCCTAACGTTTTATACTGAGGTAATATCTGTATTTGAAGTTGAAGTGTGTTTCTTGTATGCCGCAGGTCAACTCCTGTTTTCATATCCATTCCATTAGCCTGTGTCTTTTTATAAGTGGAGTCCACAGATATTAAGAGATATTAATGACCAATGATCGTTAATTCCATTTATTTTGGTGGTAGTGTGTGTTCCCCTTCTTTGGGATTTGCTGGAGTGGGATTATCTATTGCCTGTGTTTTTATGGGTGCAGCCAACTTCCTTGGGTTGGAGTTTTCCTTCATGTGCTTTCCGTAGGACTTGATGTGTGGATATATATTGTTTAAACTTGGTTATGTTATGGAACACCTTGTTTTCTCCGTCTAAGGTGATTGAAAGTTTCACCCAGTATAGTAGTCTTACTGGCATCCATGGTCTCTTAGTGTCTGCATAATATCTGTCCAGGACCTTCTGGTTTTCAGAGTTAGGTATTATTCTGATGTGTTTGTCTTTATGTGTTACTTCCCCCTTTGCCTTTGTAGCTCTTAATATTTTTTCTTCATTCTGTATGTTTTGTGTTTTGACTATTATGTGGTGAAGGATTTTTGGTCCAGTCTATTTGGTTTTCTGTAAATTTCTTGTATCTTTATAGGCATGCCTTTCTTTAGGTTGGAAAAGTTTTCTTGTATGATTTTGTTGAATATATTTTATGTGCTTTTTGAGTTGAACTTCTCCTTCTATACCTATTGTTCTTAGGTTTGGTTTTTTCATGGTGTCCCACATTTCCTGGATGTTTTAGGTTAAGCTTTTGCTAGATTTGTTTTCTTTGACGAGTCTATTTCCTCTATTGTATCTTCAGCACTTGAGATTCTTTCATCTCTTGTATTCTGCTGTTTATACTTACATTTGCGGTTCTGGATCATTTTTCTCATGATTTTTGCTTCTATAAATTTTGTCTTTTTTCCATTTTATTATCTCTATTTCAATTTTCAAGTCTTGAATAGCTTCTTTAAGATGTTTTTCTTGGATTCTTTAGGGGATTTGTTGATGCCTTCCAATTTTTTGTTTTTTTCCTCCATTTCTTTGAGGGGATTTCTCATTTCCTCTTTAAGCATCTGATACATTCTCCTGATGTTATTTTTTTAGGTCATTTTCTTCTGCTTCATTGATACTTGTTTGTTCAAGACTTGTTGTAGGGTCACTAGATTTTACTGGTGTCATGTTGTTCTTTGTTGTGTTGCCTGTGTTCTTACCTTGTCTACTCTTTTCCTCTAATTGCTGTAGTTGTGGCTGTCTGTGACTCTGGTGATTAATCTTCCAGGTGCCAGTGGATCCAAGGCTCAGATGGATGTTCCTCATGGTGCAGTCAGTGCTATGGTTCCAGTTACTCATTGGTCACTCTGTGTTCCAGGAGGTTGCTAAGTGCTCCCGGGGTTTGCACCACTCTCGTGGAGTGTGCTCTTGTGGAGTTCTTTGCTGTCCCAGGCCTGCTCTTGGCTAGGTCTCTGGCTCAGTCTTGCTCCTGTAGAATTCACTGCCTCAGGCCTGCTCTGGTCAAGGTCTCTGGCTTAGTCCTGCTCCTGTGGAGTTTAGCCTTTCCAGGTCCATCCCAGTACAGGTCAATGTCTCAGTCCTGCCCCTGTGGGGTTCACTCACTCAGGACTGCTCTGGTTAGGTTGTTGGCTCAGACCAGTTTTTGTAAGTGTCCTTGGTCTGGATCTGCTCCTGCAGAAGTCCCTGCCTTGGGGTTGGTCATGCAAAGGTCTCTGGCTCTGATCTAATCCCATAGAGGTCCAGACCCGTGTGCACCTAAACCTACAGAGGACCTGGCTCAGGCCTACTACCTTGGAGGTCCCAGACCAATGCCCATATCTGCAGAGATCCTGGATCAGGCCCACTGCCTCAGAGCCTGAAGAGGTCTCTGGTTTCTGCCTCCTCCCTTGGAGGTCCTAGACTCATGGCCAGACCCACAGAGGTCCTGGCTCAGGCCTAGTTCCTTGGAGGTCCCAGTCTCACATTTGGATCATCAGGAGTGCTGGCTCAGGTATACTCCCTTGAAGGTCCCAGATTCATGCCCAGACTTGCAGAGGTCTCTGGCCCTAGTCCACTCATTCAGTGGTTGCTTCCCTATACCTGCTCTTGTGGAATTTATTGTCTCAGGTCTACTCAAGCCCAGGTTGCTGGCTCAATCCTGCTCTTGTGGAGTTTGCTGCCTCAGGCTTGCTCTCTACAAATTGTTTCTGAATTAGCTGTATCACCAGGGCAGGCTTGGTTTTTCCAACAGCTCCAAGTCCTAAGAGTTCCTATTCAGTGATTTTTTTTAAATCATTTTAATGTCTTTCTAATAATCTTTGCCTCGTCTACCAGACAAACCATCTAAATAAATAGATGCTATACAGTCTCTTTTACCCATCAGTACAAAAATAAAACCGCACTTTGTACTTGCTGACTCTCCCCAGCACACATGCCCCGTCCCAATCCCTCCCAATACATTCATGTAGTCTGAACAAAGCTCGGAGCTCATTCTGTGCAAAGTGGTCTTGCGCTGAGACCTGGCGGGCGGGTGTGGTCCTCCACTTAAAGAAAAAAAAAAAACCTATACCACCTCGCCGACACTGAGCTCCTCCCCCAGTGGGCCGGAGGTGGGAGGAACTTGGCAATGAAATAACCATCTTACCAGATGATAACCACACAGCCCACATGGGCTCAAATGTGGCACTTCGAGTGTCCACACCAGAAGCTGAGGCACATTTTCACCCCAACCCACAGTGAGGGAAAAGCACTACCAACCTCTACATTCAAATGGGTGGAGTCAAGGGAAAGATAAGCAGGTGGCCACCACTCCTCACTTGAGTACTGGCCTTGGAGGGGGTTAGTGTGTGTAGGGGGGCCCTGTCCACTTGGACACTGTCCAGCTTCAGGCTGGGAGAAACCTGTGTAGCCACTCAAAGCCTGGAGCCATTCTCCCTAGGGAGCCAGACCACAGCAATCCAGAGTCATATGGCTGTCCTGAAGGATCTCCAGTCCAGGCTACAATCTTCCGGAGCTGGTGGGTTTCATAAAGGGTCACATGAGAGAAAAGGACACTTCCTGCTGCTACAGACAGGAGACAGCTGCCCGAAAGCCGCCTTTTCTGCCCTTTCCCCCCAGCCTCATGATCCAAGTTGTACAGGCATTTAGTCTCGTGCCCCAGGGATGGAGAGCATGACATCTACCAGATGCTGTCCCCAGAATTGTTGGCCAGCAAAGAAAAGCTTTAGTCACCCATCCCCACCTTCTCTGCCAGGGGTTGGGGCTCTTCTTGACTCCTTTTCCTGGTCCACCCCAACAATATCTAGATTCAGGACCCAGGATAGAGGTGAAGCAGGTCACCACAGGAGACTGCCCCCAATGGAAGCACTGAGTTAACCCTGGACAACTGAGAATTAAGGAGGAGGGGGAGACCAGGGACTTGAGAAGCTTGAGGAAAGAATCCAGGCAGATACAGGGTACAGGCTCTTTGGTTTGGGAATGAGAGTCGAGGAGAGAGCCATCCTACCCTTGCTCATGCAAACTCTGCTTGTCTCCTAAAAACAGACTTAGGGGCTGCTGGGACCCAGCCACACGGGTTCCTAAGGTGGCAGGGTGTGAGAGAGCAATTTGACCTTGGCAAGGGAGTTGCCCCTCCTCAGATAGGAAGGTTATCAGCCTATAGGGCACCTGTGCAAACTAGCAAACTGCCCCCTCACCAGGACCACAGGCTTGTGTGTAGCTGACTCACCAGAGCACAGTCCAATCCCCACAAGGTATGAGGGGTCATCCTTAGCTGTGTCACTCAGGTTCGGTGGGGAGGGAACACAGAAGACAAGGGCTGCCCTGAGAAAGTAGGGGGACACTCCCTTCTTGACTGCCCACACCCACTGGCATCCATGGATGCCCAGGTCAACTGAGCTGCAGGAGAGGGCAGAGAAGGGGTAGTACTAAAAGGGCTGTAAAGTCACCTGAGTCAGAAAGAACAGGAACTCCTGTGAAGGAGGGAAGGGCCAAGTGTCTGCGATCCTGGGTGGAAGCATCTGCACCTTGCACAAAGCCTGATTCTATCTGTAGCTGAGAGGGATGCCAACAGACTCAGGCTGGCCCAAGCTGTCTGATCCTGTCAGTCACGTGCCAGATGTGCAAGGTGGAGTGAAGGTGCTGGGGCAAGTTCATTTGTGCTAGAAATCACGCCATGTTCACCTGTCAGTTTCTAAAGGTGTGCAAGGTTCACGTGGAGGTCTATAGACATGGGGCAGGTGTGAACACACACACAGGCAGTGTGTGCACTCTGGAGTGGCTGGATGTGTTCATGGGCATCCCTACACAGGCCAGTACTGGGGGGACAGCACATTCAGAGGAGGCTTGGTTGGCAGCCTCTTCTCTGGTCCAGGCCATGCCCTTTGTCCTGATCCTGTCCCTGGTGGCCAAAGACAGCTTCCATGTCCCACCACAAAGCTGGAGTGGAAAGTTCATAGTAAAGACCCAAGTCAAGGAATAGGGAGGGAACAACACCAGAGAGCTAGGGCGGCTGCTCAAGGCAAGGTCGGGACCTCCTGGGCTCCCCCGACTCCTAGGATTTGCCTCTGTCTGGGCAGGAGAGCCCATCCCCATCTGCCCCGGAGATGAGACCCAGACAACACTGGCCTTCCCTCCCTGTCCTGGAGGCCCCTCTGTAAACAACCCTCATGGGGTAAGGGCAAGGTGGTGGGATCTTCCCCATGCTTCTGTTTTTTTTTTTTTTTTTTTTTTTTTTAATTTGGCCTGCTCCCAGCCCCTCCTGTCTCTGGAACTCCTCACCCAAGCCCCAAGGAACACAGTTTAAGAAGAAAGGAAGCAGCTGTCCACAGCTTCCCACTGCGGTCTCGGAAGAAGCCCTCGGCAGCCTGAGCCTCACGGAAGGTGACGGTGACGGAGTTGGCGGTGATGTCAGTCACGGTCACTTCACTTGAGGGGAGCGTGGGTGTCCAGGGAGGGGCCATTGGCCAGGTCTGCTTCTGCCTCCTCCCCAGGGGGCTGCTCCACAGGGTCCCAGTCGCCGGCAGCCTGCAGGACATCTGGGGCTGCTGACTCCTGCAGGGAGAGCTCCCGTGGATGGCTGTGACTCTCCAGGTGGGGCCCGCTGCGTGGCGGGAACTTCTTGCGTGAGAGCCGCAGGTACTTGTGGGCCTTGCGAGGCTTGCAGAGTGGGAAGGGCAGGGTAGGCACCAAGGGGCCCTTGTCCACCAGCTCAGCTGCCCCCGCCTTGACCACCCCCTCGGGGCTCCCGCTGCCGAGTGGGCGCATCAAAGAGAAGCAGAGCTCCTCCTTGCCCTTGGCTTTGTGGGAGCTCCGCAGGTCCATGCTGTACAGCCGCTGCAGCAGAAGACGCTTGGGTTTCGGACCTCTCTTCCTATAACCTGATGCTCGGTCTCTCTCTTCCTTCTCCTCGTAGGCCACGACAAGGCGGGGGTCCAGAATGTGCTCCTCTGGCTCCCATGTGCTGTACTGGGGGGGCCATCCTTTCCACTTCATCAGATACTCGACTTTGCCCTTCCGCACGCGCTTCTTCCGGATGCTCTCCACCGCAAACACCTGCTCGCCTATGGCTGACAGCTCCATGCGGGGCGGCGGGCGACGGGCCGGGGGCCGGCCGGGTCGGGGGTGGAGCTGCGAGGCCGCGGCTGCTGCCCGCGGGGGACCCCGTCAGGCTCTGCCCGGCGCGCACGCGCGCACACCCCCTAGCGCTCCCTCACGCCGCCGACGTTCCATTTTTGAACCTGTGCAACGTTTTCCTCAGCGCCGGCGAGCCCTATTCAGTGATTTTGAGCCGGCCTCTCTCTGCTCCTCCATGCCTCGGCTCCCATCATCATTTTCAGGCCCATGTGGCTCCTTCAGGTCATGAAATGCTGAGAGAGCAGGCCCAGGCCTAGCCACCAAGGCTTTCCTCAGTCACCTCAGCTGCCACCAATTCTTTCTTCTATGAGTTACCTTGGTCTTATCACAGCAATAGAAAAATAACTAATACCGAAGTTGGTACCAGAGAGTAGGGTATTAATAGCTGCTGACGGACCTAAGCTGGTAATCTTATTTTGGTTTGGTCTGGTTGGTTGGTTGGTTGTTGTTTTACTTTTTTGATGTGGAAGACTTTGGGACATTTGAAAAGTGGTCAAATCCTGTATGTAATGCTTAATGGGCCAAACTAAGATAGAGAACAAAGATGGTAGTGCCAAGAACTAAATACATATCCACTGCTGTTAGGATTCTAAATGGGTTTGGTCACTGTGGAAGTCAGTGTGCAGAATCCTCAAAAAAGCTAAAAATATCTACCAGATGACCCAGCTATACCACTCCATGGCATGTGCCCAAAGAACTCAATCATCGTCTCTGCAGATGTTTTCTCAGGCATGCTCATTGATAGAGCTAGAAAATGACACCCACCAAGGGTTCTACAACTGACAAATGGATACGAAAATGTGATTCATGTGCTCTACGGAATACTACTCAGCTATAAAGAAAACTGACATCATACACTTTGCAGGTAAATGGATGGAACTAGAAAAGATCTTATTGAGTGTGGTAACCCAGACACACACAAAAAAATATTACATGTTTTCTCTTACTGGAGGCTCCTAGGTCCAAACTTTCACATGTGAGTACATGTTTGTACATGTTCTGTTAAATAAAATAAAGTTAATTACCACGATCAGGTGGTTGTCTCCTTTACAAGAAAGTGGTTGGGGAGCCAAAGAGAAGGTAATGTCAGGGTAAGAGTGACCATAAAGGAGAAATGGAAAGGATTGCTGATTAGAGAGGGAGAGGGAAATAAATACAGAGAGGAGAGCAAAGGAAAATAGAATACTAGATATCTGAGCAGAAATGTGAAACATGGGGCTTTTTAGAAAGGGAGAAGGGGAGAGGAGGGAGGTTGGTTAATCAACCATAAGAATGTTTCAAAAACCCACAAAGAATCATACAATTAACTATTTACCTAACCACACACACACACACACAAATATACATGTTAGTCATTATGTATAAAGATAGTGTTAATGAGATTTTATCATATGCAAAGGCAGTGCTCCCCAAACAACTGAAGGCCACCTGACTAAGGCACCAGTGCCAGATATGAGAAGCCGTCTTTTGAGTTGTTGGTCAGAGTTCTCAAGAGACTCTTAAAATATACAGCCTAATCACTACCGTATTATCAGTTTTAAAATAAGGACTTTTAGCCGGGCGGTGGTGGCGCATGCCTTTAATTCCAGCACTCGGGAGGCAGAGGTAGGCGGATCTCTGTGAGTTCGAGACCAGCCTGGTCTACAAGAGCTAGTTCCAGGACAGGCTCCAAATGCTAAATAACCCAATTAAAAATGGGGCACTGATTTGAACAGAGAATTCTCAACAGAAGAAGTTCAAATGGCCAAAAGACATTTAAGGTCATGCTCAACCTCCTTAGCGATCAGAGAAATGCAAATCAAAACAACTTTGAGATATCATCTTAACCTGTCAGAATGGCTAAAATAAAAAACACCAAGGATAGCCTTTGCTGGAGAGGTTGTGGAGAAAGGGGTACCCTCATCCATTGCTGGTGGGAATGCAAACTTGTGCAACCACTTTGGAAATCAGTGTGGCGGTTTCTCAGAAAAATTGGGATCGACCTACCCCTGGACCCAGCAATAGCACTCTTGGGAATATACCCAAGAGATGCCCTATCATATGACAAAAGCATTTGTTCAACTATGTTCATAGCAGCATTATTTGTAATAGGCAGAACCTGGAAGCAACCTAGATGTCCTTCAGTGGAAGAATGGATGAAGAAAGTGTGGAATATATATACATTAGAGTACTACTCTGCGGTAAAAAACAATGACTTCTCGAATTTTGCATGCAAATGGATGGAAATAGAAAATACTATCCTGAGTGAGGTAACCCAGACCCAAAAAGAAGATCATGGGATGTACTCATTCATAATTGGTTTCTAGCCGTGGATAGGGGTCACTGAGTCTATAATTTGTGATCCTAAAGAAGCTAAATAAGAGGGTGAGCCCAAGGAAAAATATATAGTTATCCTCCTGGCTATGGGAAGTAGACAAGATTGCCGGGCAAAAAATTGGAATCTTGGGGGTTGGGTGGGATGGGGGTAAGGGGAGATGGGAAGAGAAAAGTGTGAAGGAGAGGATGAGGGGAACTTGGGGAAACGGGATGATTGGAGATAAAGGAAAGTTGGATAGGTGAGCAGGGAAGCACATATCTTAGTTAAGGGAGCCACCTAAGGGTTGGCAAGAGACTTGAACCTGGAGTGGCTACCAGGTGCCAGGGCAATGTCCCCAGTTATTTCCTTGGGCAGCTGAGGATAGGGAACCTGAAATGACGCTATCCTATAGCCATACTGATGAATATCTTCCATATCACCATAGAACCTTCATCTAGAGATGGATGGAGATAGAGACAGAGACCCACACTGGAGCACCGGACTGAGCTCCCAAGGTCCTAATGAGGAGCAGAAGGAGGGAGAACATGAGCAAGGAAGGCAGGACCACGAGGGGTGCACCCACCCACTGAGACAGTGGGTCTGATCTATTGGGAGCTCACCAAGGCCAGCTGGACTGTGACTGAAAAAGCATGGGATAAAACCAGACTCTCTGAACATGGCGGACAATGAGAGCTGATGAGAGGCCAAGGACAATGGCACGGGGTTTTGATCCTTCTTCATGTTCTGGCTTTGTGGGAGCCTAGACAGCTTGGATGTTCATCTTCCTAGACATGGATGGAGTGGGGAGGACCTTGGACTTTCCACAGGGCAGGGAACCCTGACTGCTCTTGGGGCTGGAGAGGGAGGAGAAGAGGAGTGGGGGGAGAGGGAGAGGGGCAGGAGGAGGGGGAGGGAAATGGGAGGCGGGGAGGAGGAAGAAAATTTTTTTCAATAAAAAAATTAAAAAAAAAAACAAAAATAAAAAAATACAGCCTAGTGATGTTGTCCTTGGTTCCTACCCAGAGTGTAATTCCCTATTGATGAAGACACCAAACACTTCAGAAAACGATCCCCAAGACCTGTTAACTGAAATTACCTGAACATTCTCTTTCTACAGTCTAACTTCCATGGTCATGCAAGCTTCAAAGGAAGGAAACAACCTACACAATTTTTTTGAGGTTGGGTATTTATTTAGTGGTTATGGAAGGGAAGGAAGAAGGGGAGAAGAATAGGAAGAGAGAAAGAGAGAGAGAGGGGGGTGGTGAGACAGAGAGAGGAGAGACAGAAGCTGCCTCTCTGATAGTGAGCTGGAAAATCCAACCTACACAATCTTAACCCAACTTTATACCTTTGAACCCACAACAATAACCAGAAGGTTATGATAACCCTAAAGATGCACTATTGACAAACATACCTTAGTGCTGACCACAAGCTCTCCAATTGATTTTAAGACCCATATGTGAAAAGGAATACCATACCTTGTAGGGGCAAACTTCCTAACTACTCAGTCCTAGAGAAATTATGGTTATTATAGGAGAATGTACAGCCACTAAACCAGAATAATCTGTAACAACGATAAACAAGAATTATACTCACTGATAAGTATAGTCATCATCCTTCATCAATGAATTTCCCTTTGCAACAGATGGAGACTACTACACAAAACCACAATCAATCAAACCACAGGGTTGTGTAGTTCACACTCCACACACCAGTTAAAGTTGAGTAGGAGGAGGTGGAAAGATTGTAAGGGACAGAGAGTCAGGGAGTTTGCTGTGAGACGGTGCCTCCCAGTAGCATATAACAGAAGCATTTAACATAATGTCTCACCAACATGTATGTACTAATGAAAATCCAAGGACTCAAGTCTAAATAAAAACACCTCAACCAAAGAATGTTGAGGGTAGGAGAAATAGCCTTCCTCATGAGGAGCACACACTTGCTATTGGTGACCCCAAACTAATGGTCAAACCTAAAAACATGCTTACAAGAAAGATTATATAGATCCTCCGCCCCCCGACTGCCGCGCGCTCCCTCCCTTGCGTCTCCTCCGGGCCCCTCTCTCCTCCGTTCCTCCGCGCTCCCTCCTTCTCCCTCCTTCTCCCTCTTCCTCCCTGCTCCCATCCCCCTCTCCCGAGCGCCCTCCCTCCGCCGTCCGCTTTCCTGTGCGAGTCGCCGGACGCGCCGCCCAGCCCGTCCGCCTGTCCGCCCGCCCGCAGCCCGGCGCCGGGCCGGGGCCTCAGGCCAGGACGCGTTTGTGGGCGGCTGGCCTCGGGGCGGGCTAGGGGCGCGCGGCACGAGCGGCGGGAGGGTCGGGGGTCGCGGGCCTCGCTGGGGCCGCGAGTGCGGGCGGAGGCGGGCGGCGCGTTCTGGGCGGGCGGGGAGTGCGAGAAGCCAATCGGGGCTGCGCGGGGAGAGAGGCATGGGGGCCACCCTCCGGGGGGGGCGGGGCCGCCACCGCCGCCGCGGCAGCAGCGACTGAAGCCGCGCAGCGAGGAGGGGCGGGGAGTGGCCGCCGCCGTCCCCGGGAGGCGCCGGAGCCCGACTGCACTCGCAGCCAGCCAGCCGTCCCGAGCCGCTCACAGGTCACCTCTGACCCTGTTTTCCTAATCCTAGACCTAGTTACTTCGTGAAGGGGGCACTGAGGCTCGGCAGTGTTTCACAGAGAAAACCCTGCGAGTACCACGTGCCTACAACTGCTTCCAGCTTCCCAGACCACAGCTGTGGGGAGCTTGGGGTACAGCATACGAGATTCTGTATTAAGCTGCCCAGGCAGAGGAGAATGGGGTCTCCACAGCCTGAAGAATGAAGACACGACAGAATAAAGACTCAATGTCAATGAGGAGTGGACGGAAGAAAGAGGCCCCTGGGCCCCGGGAAGAGCTGAGATCAAGGGGCCGGGCCTCCCCTGGAGGGGTCAGCACGTCCGGCAGTGATGGCAAAGCTGAGAAGTCCAGGCAGACTGCCAAGAAGGTGCGAGTAGAGGAGACCTCTACCCCAAAGGCCAGCAAGCAGGGCCGCAGTGAGGAGATCTCAGAGAGCGAAAGCGAGGAGACCAGTGCACCCAAAAAGACCAAAACTGAGCAGGAGCTCCCTCGACCACAGTCTCCCTCGGATCTGGACAGCTTGGATGGGCGCAGCATTAATGACGATGGCAGCAGTGACCCTAGGGACATAGATCAGGATAACCGAAGCACATCTCCCAGCATCTACAGCCCTGGAAGTGTGGAGAATGACTCCGATTCATCTTCCGGCCTGTCTCAGGGCCCGGCCCGCCCCTACCACCCACCTCCACTCTTTCCTCCTTCCCCTCCACCACCAGACAGCACTCCCCGACAGCCAGAGCCCAGCTTTGAACCCCATCCTTCTGTGACACCTACAGGATATCATGCTCCAATGGAGCCACCCACATCTCGATTATTCCAGGGCCCGCCTCCTGGAGCCCCTCCCCCACACCCACAGCTCTACCCTGGGAATGCTGGTGGAGGTGTTTTATCTGGGCCCCCCATGGGTCCCAAAGGGGGAGCAGCTGCCTCTTCAGTGGGTACCCCTAGTGGAGGCAAGCAGCATCCCCCACCCACCACCCCAATTCCAATATCAAGCTCCGGGGCCAGTGGTCCCCCTCCAACAAAGCCACCTAATGCTCCAGTGGGTGGTGGGAACTTACCTTCTGCTCCACCATCAGCTACTTTCCCCCACGTGACCCCAAACCTGCCTCCTCCACCTGCCCTAAGACCCCTCAACAATGCCTCAGCCTCTCCTCCTGGCATGGGGGCTCAGCCAATCCCTGGGCATCTGCCCTCTCCCCATGCCATGGGTCAGGGTATGAGTGGACTTCCTCCTGGCCCAGAGAAGGGTCCAACTCTGGCTCCCTCACCCCACCCTTTACCCCCAGCTTCTTCCTCCTCTGCCCCTGGGCCCCCAATGCGGTATCCATATTCATCCTCCAGTAGCTCTGCAGCAGCTTCTTCTAGTTCTTCCTCCTCCTCGGCCTCCCAGTACCCAGCTTCCCAAGCTCTGCCCAGTTATCCCCATTCCTTCCCTCAGCCCACAAGTATGTCTGTCTCTAATCAGCCACCCAAGTATACCCAGCCTTCCCTCCCATCCCAGGCTGTGTGGAGTCAGGGTCCTCCACCTCCTCCTCCCTATGGCCACCTCTTGGCCAACAACAACACCCATCCAGGCCCTTACCCTCCTGCTGGAGGCCAATCCACAGCCCACCCACCAGCCCCTACACATCACCATCACCAGCAGCAGCAGCCACAGCCACAGCAACAACATCATCCTGGAAACTCCGGGCCCCCTCCACCCGGGGCATATCCTCACCCCCTAGAGAGCAGCAGCTCCCACCATGCACACCCTTACAACATGTCTCCCTCCCTGGGGTCTTTGAGGCCCTACCCACCGGGGCCAGCACACTTGCCTCCTCCTCATGGCCAGGTGTCCTATAGTCAAGCAGGTCCCAATGGCCCCCCAGTTTCCTCCTCTTCCAACGCTTCCGGCTCTTCCTCTCAAGCCTCCTACTCCTGCTCGCACCCCTCCTCATCCCAGGGTTCCCAAGGGGCATCCTACCCCTTCCCACCCGTTCCTCCAGTCACTACTTCCTCAGCTACACTTTCTACTGTCATCGCTACCGTGGCTTCCTCGCCTGCAGGCTACAAGACGGCCTCACTACCCGGGCCCCCTCAGTACAGCAAGAGAGCCCCATCCCCTGGGTCCTATAAGACCGCCACTCCGCCTGGATACAAACCGGGGTCACCACCCTCCTTTAGAACAGGGACCCCGCCTGGCTTTCGAGGCACCTCTCCGCCAGCAGGCCCAGGGACCTTCAAGCCAGGCTCACCCACTGTGGGGCCAGGGCCCCTGCCACCTGCGGGGCCTTCGAGTTTGTCATCTCTGCCTCCACCACCCGCGGCCCCAGCGACAGGGCCGCCCCTGACTGCCACGCAGATCAAACAGGAGCCAGCTGAAGAGTATGAAGCCCCCGAGAGTCCGGTGCCCCCGGCCCGAAGCCCCTCGCCCCCTCCCAAGGTGGTGGACGTGCCCAGCCACGCCAGTCAGTCAGCCAGGTTCAATAAGCACCTGGACCGTGGCTTCAACTCGTGCGCGCGCAGCGACCTGTACTTCGTGCCGCTGGAGGGATCCAAGCTGGCCAAGAAGCGCGCGGACCTGGTGGAGAAAGTGCGGCGCGAGGCCGAGCAGCGCGCACGCGAAGAAAAGGAGCGCGAGCGCGAAAGGGAGCGCGAGAAGGAGCGGGAGCGCGAGAAAGAGCGCGAGCTGGAGCGCAGTGTGAAGCTGGCCCAGGAGGGCCGTGCTCCAGTGGAGTGCCCATCTCTGGGTCCAGTGCCCCATCGGCCTCCCTTTGAGCCTGGCAGCGCTGTGGCTACAGTGCCCCCTTACCTGGGTCCTGATACTCCAGCCCTGCGCACTCTCAGTGAATACGACCGACCTCATGTCATGTCTCCTGGCAATCGCAACCACCCATTCTATGTGCCCTTGGGGGCAGTGGACCCGGGGCTTCTGGGTTACAATGTCCCAGCCCTGTACAGCAGCGACCCAGCTGCCCGCGAAAGGGAGCGGGAAGCCCGTGAACGCGACCTCCGTGACCGGCTCAAGCCTGGCTTTGAGGTGAAGCCTAGTGAGCTGGAACCCCTACATGGGGTCCCCGGGCCAGGCCTGGATCCCTTCCCCCGACATGGGGGCCTGGCTCTACAGCCTGGGCCACCTGGCCTGCATCCCTTCCCGTTTCATCCGAGCCTGGGGCCTCTAGAGCGAGAACGGCTAGCGCTGGCAGCTGGGCCAGCCCTGCGTCCTGACATGTCTTACGCTGAGCGGCTGGCAGCTGAAAGGCAGCATGCAGAAAGGGTGGCAGCCCTGGGCAATGACCCTCTGGCCCGACTGCAGATGCTCAACGTGACTCCCCATCACCACCAGCACTCCCACATCCACTCCCACCTTCACCTGCACCAGCAGGATGCCATTCATGCAGCCTCCGCCTCGGTGCACCCTCTCATTGACCCCCTGGCCTCAGGGTCTCACCTTACCCGGATCCCCTACCCAGCTGGGACCCTCCCTAATCCCCTTCTTCCTCACCCTCTGCACGAGAACGAAGTTCTTCGTCACCAGCTCTTTGCTGCTCCTTACCGGGACCTGCCAGCTTCCCTTTCTGCTCCCATGTCAGCAGCTCATCAGCTGCAGGCCATGCACGCCCAGTCAGCTGAGCTGCAGCGCTTGGCACTGGAACAGCAGCAGTGGCTGCACGCCCATCACCCATTGCACAGTGTACCACTGCCCGCCCAGGAGGACTACTACAGTCACCTGAAGAAGGAGAGCGACAAGCCGCTGTAGAACCTGCGATCCAGAGAGCGCCCACTGCTCTTTCACCCAGACCTTGGAGGACTACTCCACCCTTTTGCCGCACCCCCACCCCCCCAGAGCCGAGGAGAGGATGCTGCCCACTGGCAGAGCTTCTGCAGCTGGGCAGAGGGAGGGAGGGAAGAAGGGACAGACAAGGTTAAGGCCCAGGGTTGTGTGCAGAGGTGGGAAGTGGCAAGGGTGGGGACAGAAAGTGCACAGTATCTTGGACCAGGTCCCTCTTCCTTATCCCCTGCTTTTCTTCTCCTCCATGCCCAATCCTTGGTGCCACTGCTCCTCCCCTAACCCATTGGTGTGATTATTTCATCTGTTAGATGTGGCTGTTTTGCGTAGCATTGTCTGCTGCCCCTGCCCCATCCCCCTGTGTGCACCCCCCTCGGCGATGTGTGCCCCTTGCCCGTCCCACATTAATAATTTATATATATAAATATCTATATGATGCTCTTTAAAAAACATCCTGACCAAAACCAACCAAACAAAAATATCCTCACACTTCAAAAAAAAAAAAGAAAGATTATATAGTCTGAGTAGGTTGTGTTTGTGTACATAGAAATACATATATGTATATAAATGAATGTGTGTAAAAGTGAGCAAAGAGGCCATGGTTTGAAAGAGAACCAGGCAGAGTACACGGGAAGGACTGAGATGAATAAAGGGAAAAGGTATATGATGTAAGTATAATCTCAAGAAATAATTTTCTAAAAAAATCACAAGGCTAGACAGTTCTGAAATCTATGAACCAGGAAACCCTAATGAAATGGGTAAAATTCTAGATCAGAGATCAAAATTCTGGGTAAGAGAAATTAAATCAAAAATAGGTTCAAAACGTAAACAGACCTTTAGAAAAAAATGAGAACCAACTGACATAAGCCTTCCTTTAAATTCCATTTTATAGAAAATAGGGCACATCTTCTTCCTTCCTAAGCAGCTTAGAGGTGTTGTAATCCAGAAGTTTTATTTATTTTAATTGTAAAAAATATGGTGTCTCCCTTTACAATCTGACTGGTAGCATGGACATTATCTGTGGTAATAGAGTTGGTTGCTCATTCCTGGACTCTTAAAATGGTTAAGTCCTAAACATTAGATTGCAAAATCACTCACCCAGAAAAAAATAAATACTACAACTTGAAAGATATGAAAACCTACTACATCCTTTAAAACATCTGCAGAACAGCAGCGTGGGGCTTATGGGGATGAGCAGGGCTGTAGATTGAATAACTAATCTCTACCTCCAAGGATCTTGGCCACCACAGAACATATACTTTCCCTGAGAAGTGCACCATGATTGTAAAATAACTCTGTGTCCAAACAGAAATAAAACAAGAAAGTGCCCTCATCTGCAGGGTTCAGGATCCTGCATGGCCCCCAGTAGTGAGCACCACTCCTCTGGCATGCCGTGGCAACAATGGACACATAAGAAGGGAAACCGGTTACTGATACCAGGCTGCCTGTCCCACTAGAGCCTTCCACAAGGAACCAGAGACAAGGACGGCAGCAGGGTGCTGCAGCAGGACTTGTGCTTTATTGTGGGAGATATGAGGAACATGGGTGGGCAGCTGGGCTTTGTTCTTGGTCCTGACCACACAGCCCTTGACCTCCATACATAAATAGGGGCAGACTCTGCACAGGTGGCCCCTCCAGCCCCGGAACAGGAACCCACTGTGTAAGGGGCCTCATGTCCAGACTGGCACTGAATCCGTCCCAGTGGTGCTGGTCATGCACGTCTCCATGCTGGCCAGGCAGCTTCCAGGCAGGCTGATGAGGCTTCTGTCATCCTCGTACTCATCCCCATCCTGCTCTGAGGAGTCCACGAGGCTGCTCAGCTTGTTCCCAGGTTGCCCTCTTTGGAGGAGGTCTGCTTTGGCAGCTCCCCTGTCCAGGTACACTTTGTACATGGAGTCCCCATGTAGGTAATCAGGCTGTGCTCACTGTGAACACAGTCATCTTGTCCACAGCCAGCAGCAGAAACCTGATGAAGTTGAGCAGGGATTGAAAGAAAGTCCCCTCGATGGACGGGACCTTCTGTGCGCACCTTGTAAAGATCCCGTGGGCACCTTTCTTGTTTTTCAAACAGAGAAACAGTTGTACACAGCCTGGGCCATGAACTCACCCACCCGCTTCAGAAGCCTTGTGCAATAGAGTACCTGTCTGTCATGTTGGTACAGCCCTTGCCCTCAGTGGAGGGCAGGAAGTAATACTGAGACTTACAGTAGTATTGCAGACCCCACAGCGTGAGGGGTTGGTGGAAGCTGGGATGGCCCAGTTTCCCAGATCCTCCACTGGACCACTTCAGCTCTGGCCACCAACACTACTTGCTCTTGAGAATTTAGATCCATCAAACTGAACACTGTAGCTGGCTCTACAATTCTCTAACAGTTCATCAGCTATATACACTATTACCTTCTCCAGGGATTCGAGGACCGGCATGGTCATGTCAGCCTGGACTGCTCTGCTGGCCATGACCGAAGAAGAGAAATACTCCTGAGTACCTGAGATCTCAGGATTCTGAATGCTTGTTTTAGACATGTATCTGAAGAAGAGCATCAGGTACATCTTGTGTGCCTTGTGGTAGTCGCCCTTCTCGATGCTTGCACACAGTTTGCCTCCATGTGGTGGGGGCATCTTTCTGGGTGACCAAAATCAATACCATGAGCCTCTGCACTGTTCAGAACTGGTGCTGTGGCAGGCGATGTTGGTGGAGCCTCCTTGCTCCCTTCCCTGTGGCTGCTACATGCGCTCTACCAGAACTGATTTGTTTTTTGGCAGAAGCTACTATTGATGGCTACTTCCCCATCTGCCTGTATCACTGTGGGAAACACTATTTTCCTAGATAATACAGCAGTGCTGAGCCTCACCCTTCATCTATAGTTCAGAGATGTGCAAATTTACATTTTTTGAGGCTTCTCTGGATCCAGAGAATGTAATGGAGATTCTAAGCCTCAGTGACTTGTTTGAGTCTTTGCAGTAGAACAGGAAAACTCTGGGAGGTCTCCCCTCCATCTGCTGGACAAGTAAATGTTATTGCCAATGCCGTTTACACTCCTCAGGGCGCAGGTGAGTCTGGCTGTTGATCCAAGAGGCACAGAGGAGGAGGGTGTTTCTGTCAATGTAGTCTGAGAAAAGGAACCTGCCAAAGCAGAAACCACAGTGAACAGCAGAGTTGAGGTACAGCATTTTGGGGATCTGAACCAGAAGGGATTGACTGAGTTTAGGAGTTCTCCCCAGGACTCTTGGACCTGTCCGTACCTGTACATTGAGATGGAAAAATGAAGATGAGGGGAGTCCAAGCAATGGCAGGCTCAGCACACCTTCTTCTCAGACCAGGGTCTTCTGTCTGGGCTGTCTCATTATCTCATCATCTGGACCCCTTAGAGGAAGATGTGCTAGTCAAGCAAATGAGTTCTCACTAACTCCTCCTAGTTCAGTGTGGGTTCCTGAAAGAGCAAGCCAGGTGAAGTGAATTACTTTCTCCATGGAATATAAAGTAGATGGTAAAACACCCAGGCCTGTGTGCAAAGACCTCTTTGAGATCCACAGGAGAGCGAGCAGCTGCTGATTCCTCACAAATTGGAGGACTCAGTCATGGGCCGCCTGTCTGTTGGGGTTATCGCATGTGGGCACCTGTCCTGCAGAAACTCCAGAGAGAGACTCAGCACACTCCTGTAAGTCGCAGAGCAGCCATCTCTTCCACAGGTGTTCACTGTATCAGTGCTGCTGTGGGTTTCAGACTTATGAAAGGAAAACTACAGGGAGCATGGCGATGTGTCCTAGCAAAGCCATCGCTGATGCATTTCCTGATGAATGTGGACAGGGACAGCACACGGGCAATCAACACAGGAGAGCTTGGGACCCACCCAGGAACTGAGGATGACAAACCCTGAACAGAGACAAATGAGTCTGATAATATGAACAATTCTGTTGCCTTTAATGGATCAAGGATGATTAGATCTGTCTTTATTTTAGAGGAGGAGGCACTTGTTCAAAATGCTGTGGGTGAAAAGGGGTTCATACAGTGAAGTAGGCCTTGATAAATGTCACAGGAGATGACACATCATGGCCTAGAATGCAGATCAAATACCAACATAGGGTCTGCAGGTAGCAGGCAGAGTGCAGAACCAGGCAATATGTCAAGATGTCATGTATGGCTTTCAGGCAAATGTGTTAATATGTTCAAGAGATATTTAACCAAAATGCTGCCTGTTGTTTCTTCTGACATTAGACACCCTACTTTGATAGATGTAATGGGCTGAACTTGCACAGAAGGGGCCTTGAAGAATGCATTTGCCAGAGGCTGATACAGTCCAACAGCTGAGAACCAGGGAAAGGCTGAAATGGGACAGATCTTGAAGGTGCAGCAGTGATGCAGTAAGCAGGCGTTGCAAAAAGAGGAGATGGTGCAGGGTACAAGATGCGTCGTAGACCTTGACTTAGGAAAGAAAGCAGGTTCAAGGACCCACTTAGGGGTTAGTGATATATTAACCACATGACACATGATAATGTGGAAACAGGAGTGTATTCAGGCATAGAGCTTTCCAGAATCATTTTCCATTAGTAAAATGTACCAAGCACAGGCTGATATTTCTATATTTAAGAGAAAAATGCCAACTCCATGGGATTCCCTTTAAACAATAGGTTCAATGGAAAGTACTTGGATTAGTAAACCAATCATAACCTTGATGTCTGTTTTATTGGCATTTTATGATCACTTAGAATCATTGAATGTGAACGAATAGAAGATACTGTAAGCAGAAGCTGTGTACAAAGGCAGCAGTGTAGACAAATACTGTTGCAGATGTGGAGATGGATCGAGGCCCAGGAGTTTGAGTATCCTGCACTGTTTCTCTTGTCTCTGTCATCTTGAGAAACTCACCTGTGCCAGACTTGAATGTAATATCCAGGTCCACCACCAGGCCACAACCCAAAGGTGTGTGCGGTGCCTATATTACCTGATGCATAGTTAGATTCACAGAAAGAGCTGGAGTCTGTTAAAAGTGGTCTTGAGAACACAAAGAAAGAGACCACCACTCCCACTAAAGCATCTTACTGATGCAACTTCTAATGAGGAGAATAGATGCTCACAGAAGTGGCAGAGCAAGCATACCTGGAGAGTAAGCTGTACTTTTTATCCCTGTTAACACTATTATCCATGACCAAAGGAAGGAAAGTAGTTGTTTGGATGAGCTGAGGTCCAACTTCACAGTGTATGCACAGTTAGAGCTAGTCTGGAAAGGAATTATGAACAGTGAAGAAGGCAAAGAGAAGAGGAGGTCACTGGATGTATAGATATTCTGTTTTCCTTTTTAAAAAAGGAAAGGAAATTGGTTCCATCTGTCTGGAAGAACATGTCTAACACTTGAAGAGAAGTGGGCATTTAGAATGGGACATTGGGAATGGAGGAAGAAAGTCTAAAAGGCTCAGGAGTGTTCAGGGTTGAAGGAAAAACAGCATTTGTTTTATAGTATTTGACAAGAAAAATGATCATTTAATATTTCTTACAGGACTGGTTATTATTGACTCATAGGGGTATCCAAGGAGATATGAGGAACAGATATTTGACTTTTTTACCTCATTGTACCCTAGAGACAATGGAACTGATTTCCATGATCAAGGTGCAGGCAATGTTAGCCAAGAAGCAGAGGGCAGGATGGACTGGGAAAGGATCCTTGCAGTAATAGAGACGAACAGATGGTAGATGAGATGCTGTGGTAAAGTGTAGTAGTGATCTGTGCTTCAGATGCAGATACAGCCAGGGTGACAGCAGAGCTCTTATGCCTGTCCCTGCCCTGCAGTGAGAAAGAAGCAGTTCAAGACCAAAGTTCTCCTCAGGGAGTCCAGGTTGTCCTAGGCCTCCTTTCCCACCCCTGCAGAGAAGTGGCTCTTCCTTTGGGAATGTTTCCACTGAGGCTGCCAAGACCCTTGTGAGCCCTGCTGCTAAAGCTCAGCTTCCATGGGAGCCTGAGGAGTAGCTAGGTAGGATTTCAGTTTTGGGGAGTCATAGCAGTAATCACTAGCTCTGGCTGACTCCTTTCACCCTGGGCTCTGACAGGACAGAAGGACAGCACTGCTGAGTCTCCTCAGTGAGCACAGGGTGAGCTCTAACAGGATCATTAGTCACCACAGAACACAGGCCTCAGAATCCAGCTGGATTCTACTAGATCATATCCTTTGATCTTCTGAAAAGATTGCCACATCCAGAAGACATCTTTAACACTCTTACAAAAATAAAAGGAAATAACACATTGTTAACTTTCCCACAGAGAATGCCATCAGATTATTTCATTGGTATGTGATTTACCACAAAGATATATATATTTGGGGTTCCTCAAAGAATTCATTATTCAGGGAACATATTCCAGTAACTATCAAATGAATTTACTGCACTACAGTCTCAACTTTTCGCCTATACAATAGTCTGCCCCATACACGATCAGACACTCATTTATGAGATTCCTGCACTCACTTCCAGTGTCTGTATGTTTTGCTAGTCGATGTACAAATTTCAAATCCATCATTCTTCTCCTACACCACTGCATCCAATTCCCACCACTTTATCTCAGCCAGCAACACCAGAGACACTATGTCCCTAGACACACTTGCAAGTAGGTGAACTTCAATCTCATTCTCATCCTCCAATCCCAGTTCCCCAGTCTTATTCCCAGATTTATAGCAGGCCACCTGTTCTGGACTCTCCTTTTTCTGTCCCCATTCCTGGAGTAAACAAATCCTCTCTCTCAGCCTTCTCTTCATCCCATTCCTTTGTCTTGGTCTCCTTCACTGGAGACAGTCTGTCACTGCAGCCCATGCTGACCATGGAAGCAAATAGGCAATATTTCCTCTCCTTTCCGTCCTCCATTTTCAAACACTCAGTCTCATCCCTAAGACTGTACAAGACCACGTGCTGGACAGGGATGTGATTTCACCTCTTAATCCAACTCCCTAAGGACTTTAGAGATCCAGATGGCTGACCAAACTTTTCTCCCTCCTTATGTATCTGCTGAGACACTTGCCAATCTAGCTCATCCTACTCTTTCCTGCAATCTCCCAATACTAGAAACACTGCCCACCTGCAACCACCAGTGGCCACACCTGGGAGAGACTCAGAGCACTCTCTAAAGGCTACCCACAGCCACCACACCCCCTCCAGAAATCCTGTGAGGGCAACAGAAACTAAGGAATGAAAAACCTACCCAACAGACAGGCAAGACCAGATATCAACTACTGGAAGTGAAATTTTTCTAAGCCCAGATGGCTGGATGTCAGCATGAGGACAGAATCAAAACAGCCCAACAGTGTGTCTCCATTAGAGCTCATCAATAGGACTTCAGTAGTTCCCAAGCAAGGCAAACAGCTGACACACAGAACAAGGACTTCAAAATAGCTATTATGAGAATGGTCAAGGACCTTAGGAGGACATGAATGAAATCTTTGGAACACAAACAATGGATTTGAATGAAGAAGACAGGTCAAGGGTACACATGAAAAAAAAAGATTCAATAAAGACAAGTGGAACCAAGGGAGAACTGGAAACAGTGTAAGGGACTGGAGCAAGAATCCTAGAGGTAAGACTTACTGACAGAATGTAAGAGATAGAAGCAAAAATCGCAGACATTGAAGACAAGATAGAAGAAAATTGTTTTCCCAGTCAATAACAATGTTAAATCTAATAAAATTTCCACCACAAAGCACCAGAAAAATTGGGATATTATGTAAAGGCCAAGTCCATGATTAAGGGGAATAGAAGGCGAAGAAAGCAAAGTCAAAGAAACAGAAACTATTTCCAATAAAATCATAGAAGAAAACTTCCCTAACCTAAAGATTGAGCTTCCTATTAAGGTAAAAGAAGCATACAGAACTCCAAATAGACTAGATCATCAAACAAATCATACTTGGCACAATATAATCAAATCAATAAAACAAAGAATGTTCAAGGGTATAATAAAAATAATCAAGTAACATATAATGGCAGGAATTATTAGAATAAAATGATGACTGACTGTACTAACACTGACTATTATTATGACTGGGGTGAACAGGGCACCATATAGGACTCGGTCAAGATTTCATCTACATGATGTAGCCAATGAAGTGGATTCCGGACAATTGATAAACTGTCACAAAGAACCATACTCCCATTCACCAGGACAGGACCATTGGCCTCTGCAGAGGAGAGCACACAATTGGGATGGTTGGTGTACATCAAGACCATGATACAGAAACTCATCATCTACCACAAGGAGATGCACATTGGACACGAATTCACTACACCTGACTGATCTCAAGATTGGACCCCTGAAAAGCTTGTCAGCTGGCTTGCCCCTGGTGACCCAAGAAGATGCTCCATATATGTATGGTGGGCAGGAGAAGACTGCAGGCAGCTCCCTCAACAAGGCTGCACACCATACCACTGGCCATCATCTGCAGCTCCTTGGCAATCAGGTTTCCTTCTAAACTAAAGCCTGATGATGGCCCTGGGCTCAAAGATGTTCCAAGTTTGTTGACTTTTTCTGGGCAGTGATGTTTCCCAGTCCTTTTAAGCACTGTTTACCTATTTCTAGTACAAACACCTATCTTGCTGTTTACTCAAAGTCAAGGAATCCCCCATGGGGACATCAAATTTATCTGTCTGAATAATCATTGGCTGAGACAACAGCACCTTAGGGCATGAAAGATGAAGGCTTGAACTCGGTCAAGCAGAAAGAAGAAGAGGCTCCTGAAAACATGTGGCTTCTCTTCTCTGCAGCCACACCCTCTCTGAGCACCTCAGGACGAGAACAGATTTCTCAGGCAGCACTCACCTGCTGCAGCTTGGAGCAAGCTGGAACCCATGAGGAAGATAGGGTCGTCTTCTCGGGGTACACATGCACCATTCGCTCCTAACCTCCCCTTCAGGGGAATTTTGCTCCTCTCCTTCTTGGTTGTGGACCCTGTCACCACCCACACATTCATTCCTTACTTTTCTGCTCTCAGAATGGAATTTCCTCTGGATAAATCACCTCCTCCCCATCCAGATGCAAGCCCTTTCTTCTGCCCTCTCTCACTGCTTTTATCCTTTGACATGTCCCACTTTCCCCACTCCTCCTTCCCCCTCCTCTTCCTGTGCCTCCTTACCACCTAAGAGGAAAGTGTGCAAGCGCTTCTTTACAGGTGCTCATTGATTCTGTTGATGGAAGTGAGGGGAGAAGGAGATGGGGACCCAGAGTCATCTGGGACACTTAACTTTTCTCATGTGGACTTGAAGCAGGATGGATGCCTCGTCATCGCCCATGATGATGTGACAGGCTTCTATGTCCAGCTACTTCTTCTGGGAACAAATGAAGTTCACCCTTGCACCCAGTAGGAGAAGAGGGGTACAGAGCTCATGCCCTGGTGGCTGGAGCTGTCTATCAGGTAGATGTTTGGGGCACACCTCCTTTCATGCTCTGGCCTGGCTTGCTCCAGAAACTGTTATGCCCCAACCAGGCCGAACACAGACCCGGGGTTTAGGAATCCCGGGTCAGGGCCGCATCGTCAGCCCTGGAAAAGAGATGAACAAAGGACTGTTTTAGTGACATTGACATAGAAAGACTTAGCAAAAAGCTGAACTGAGGAACCAGAGTTCTCCACATACTTCTTCCATTCCTAAACTGTTGTCCCTTTGAAAGCTCTTCTCCCTCCAGTTCCCCTGCATCCGCAAGCCCTGCCAGCAACCTCTGCTATCTGCTTCTGTCTCAACTATGCTAGTCTCTTCATGAATAGGATTCAGTGTGAAAGCTCCTTTTGGGGTTCCAGAAACCTTAATGTTTAAGTCCTGTAAATGACTGAAGCCTGCCCACGGCAAAGTGCCTTCGAAAAGTCAGCTCAAATCATAAGAGATTAACTGGCCTCACCCACCACATTTCCTTAAAAGTGCAATTTCCATTCTTTTGTTATTCCTTACCTGGATGTTGTCTCTTTTGTCCTTGGCATGCAGAGGCAGCAGAAAAACCTTCGAAAAAGGTTTCTGGTGGCCTTCACCTTAGCGTCCTTGTGTGTCCCCTCAGATGTTAAGTTTGCAGCATTTTCTGCTGACTTGGGTGTTTCTAATGACTTCATATCAGCACCCTGTGGGGCAGAATTCGCAGGTGAGTTAAGATCTGATGTTTAAATCAGGGGAGCTGGACTTAGAGAAACCCTTGCTAGTTTTTTCATTTACCTCCTGGCCTTTCTTTACTTTGGGTTCTGTCATGAAGGTTGGCAGAGCCAGCTCACTCCACCTTCTCCTCAGTGGAAAGCGAGGGAGGGTGAGATGAAGAGAGAGCCTCCTGGAGTAGCAGACCTGTGGATGATATTTGCTTTTCCACCTGTAGATACGATTTTTCTGAAAAAGGGCGTCGTTTTTGGCTAAGGTCCAATAAAATCTATTTGGCAAAATTGTGTCACAGTTCTCTTCTGCCACTATGTTAGTCAGTGAGCAGGTTGTGTTGACAAGGCTTGAAATAGAGTACTCCGACGCTAATTGTTTGGAAGACTGTAAACTGTCATCAGTGAGATGGACCCAGGATACTTCATCTGCCATGTCCTCCACCTTTTCTGGTGGGGATTGGCTCTGCAATAAGATGCTAGAAATGAAAAAAAAAAGCAAAATCAACATTAGGAGACAAAGTGCCATGGGCAAAGTGCCTTCGAAAAGTCAGCTCAAATCATAAGAGATTAACTGGCCTCACCCACCACATTTCCTTAAAAGTGCAATTTCCATTCTTTTGTTATTCCTTACCTGGATGTTGTCTCTTTTGTCCTTGGCATGCAGAGGCAGCAGAAAAACCTTCGAAAAAGGTTTCTGGTGGCCTTCACCTTAGCGTCCTTGTGTGTCCGCTCAGATGTTAAGTTTGCAGCATTTTCTGCTGACTTGGGTGTCTCTGATGACTTCATATCAGCACCCTGTGGGGCAGAATTCGCAGGTGAGTTAAGATCTGATGTATAAATCAGGGGAGCTGGACTTAGAGAAACCCTTGCTAGTTTTTTCATTTACCTCCTGGCCTTTCTTTACTTTGGGTTCTGTCATGAAGGTTGGCAGAGCCAGCTCACTCCACCTTCTCCTCAGTGGAAAGCGAGGGAGGGTGAGATGAAGAGAGAGCCTCCTGGAGTAGCAGACCTGTGGATGATATTTGCTTTTCCACCTGTAGATATGATTTTTCTGAAAAAGGGCGTCGTTTTTGGCTAAGGTCTCATAAAATCTATTTGGCAAAATTGTGTCACAGTTCTCTTCTGCCACTATGTTAGTCAGTGAGCAGGTTGTGTTGACAAGGCTTGAAATAGAGTACTCCGACGCTAATTTTTTGGAAGACTGTAAACTGTCATCAGTGAGATGGACCCAGGATACTTCATCTGGCATGTCCTCCACCTTTTCTGGTGGGGATTGGCTCTGCAAGAAGATGCTAGAAATGAAAAAAAAAAGCAAAATCAACATTAGGAGACAAAGTGCCATGGGCAAGGTGCCTTCGAAAAGTCAGCTCAAATCATAAGAGATTAACTGGCCTCACCCACCACATTTCCTTAAAAGTGCAATTTCCATTCTTTTGTTATTCCTTACCTGGATGTTGTCTCTTTTGTCCTTGGCATGCAGAGGCAGCAGAAAAACCTTCGAAAAAGGTTTCTGGTGGCCTTCACCTTAGCGTCCTTGTGTGTCCCCTCAGATGTTAAGTTTGCAGCATTTTCTGCTGACTTGGGTGTCTCTGATGACTTCATATCAGCACCCTGTGGGGCAGAATTCGCAGGTGAGTTAAGATCTGATGTATAAATCAGGGGAGCTGGACTTAGAGAAACCCTTGCTAGTTTTTTCATTTACCTCCTGGCCTTTCTTTACTTTGGGTTCTGTCATGAAGGTTGGCAGAGCCAGCTCACTCCACCTTCTCCTCAGTGGAAAGCGAGGGAGGGTGAGATGAAGAGAGAGCCTCCTGGAGTAGCAGACCTGTGGATGATATTTGCTTTTCCACCTGTAGATATGATTTTTCTGAAAAAGGGCGTCGTTTTTGGCTAAGGTCTCATAAAATCTATTTGGCAAAATTGTGTCACAGTTCTCTTCTGCCACTATGTTAGTCAGTGAGCAGGTTGTGTTGACAAGGCTTGAAATAGAGTACTCCGACGCTAATTTTTTGGAAGACTGTAAACTGTCATCAGTGAGATGGACCCAGGATACTTCATCTGGCATGTCCTCCACCTTTTCTGGTGGGGATTGGCTCTGCAAGAAGATGCTAGAAATGAAAAAAAAAAGCAAAATCAACATTAGGAGACAAAGTGCCATGGGCAAAGTGCCTTCGAAAAGTCAGCTCAAATCATAAGAGATTAACTGGCCTCACCCACCACATTTCCTTAAAAGTGCAATTTCCATTCTTTTGTTATTCCTTACCTGGATGTTGTCTCTTTTGTCCTTGGCATGCAGAGGCAGCAGAAAAACCTTCGAAAAAGGTTTCTGGTGGCCTTCACCTTAGCGTCCTTGTGTGTCCCCTCAGATGTTAAGTTTGCAGCATTTTCTGCTGACTTGGGTGTCTCTGATGACTTCATATCAGCACCCTGTGGGGCAGAATTCGCAGGTGAGTTAAGATCTGATGTATAAATCAGGGGAGCTGGACTTAGAGAAACCCTTGCTAGTTTTTTCATTTACCTCCTGGCCTTTCTTTACTTTGGGTTCTGTCATGAAGGTTGGCAGAGCCAGCTCACTCCACCTTCTCCTCAGTGGAAAGCGAGGGAGGGTGAGATGAAGAGAGAGCCTCCTGGAGTAGCAGACCTGTGGATGATATTTGCTTTTCCACCTGTAGATATGATTTTTCTGAAAAAGGGCGTCGTTTTTGGCTAAGGTCTCATAAAATCTATTTGGCAAAATTGTGTCACAGTTCTCTTCTGCCACTATGTTAGTCAGTGAGCAGGTTGTGTTGACAAGGCTTGAAATAGAGTACTCCGACGCTAATTTTTTGGAAGACTGTAAACTGTCATCAGTGAGATGGACCCAGGATACTTCATCTGGCATGTCCTCCACCTTTTCTGGTGGGGATTGGCTCTGCAAGAAGATGCTAGAAATGAAAAAAAAAAGCAAAATCAACATTAGGAGACAAAGTGCCATGGGCAAAGTGCCTTCGAAAAGTCAGCTCAAATCATAAGAGATTAACTGGCCTCACCCACCACATTTCCTTAAAAGTGCAATTTCCATTCTTTTGTTATTCCTTACCTGGATGTTGTCTCTTTTGTCCTTGGCATGCAGAGGCAGCAGAAAAACCTTCGAAAAAGGTTTCTGGTGGCCTTCACCTTAGCGTCCTTGTGTGTCCCCTCAGATGTTAAGTTTGCAGCATTTTCTGCTGACTTGGGTGTCTCTGATGACTTCATATCAGCACCCTGTGGGGCAGAATTCGCAGGTGAGTTAAGATCTGATGTATAAATCAGGGGAGCTGGACTTAGAGAAACCCTTGCTAGTTTTTTCATTTACCTCCTGGCCTTTCTTTACTTTGGGTTCTGTCATGAAGGTTGGCAGAGCCAGCTCACTCCACCTTCTCCTCAGTGGAAAGCGAGGGAGGGTGAGATGAAGAGAGAGCCTCCTGGAGTAGCAGACCTGTGGATGATATTTGCTTTTCCACCTGTAGATATGATTTTTCTGAAAAAGGGCGTCGTTTTTGGCTAAGGTCTCATAAAATCTATTTGGCAAAATTGTGTCACAGTTCTCTTCTGCCACTATGTTAGTCAGTGAGCAGGTTGTGTTGACAAGGCTTGAAATAGAGTACTCCGACGCTAATTGTTTGGAAGACTGTAAACTGTCATCAGTGAGATGGACCCAGGATACTTCATCTGCCATGTCCTCCACCTTTTCTGGTGGGGATTGGCTCTGCAATAAGATGCTAGAAATGAAAAAAAAAGCAAAATCAACATTAGGAGACAAAGTTCTGACAATCAGTTTGTACGTCAAGAAATCAAAAGTCTCACAAACATCCTAATGACGCATCTTGGTGGTCAAAGATGCAAAAAGCAAACAAACAAAGCACAACATTCCAGCCTCAAAACTGTTATGAGAAAGGATAAGAAAGAACAGAGCTAGAGATCACTTGGCAGTTGAAACAAAGAGCTGGTCCTTTGAAAGGATGAACAAATCTGACAACACTTTACATGAACCCCCCAGAGGAAGACACATATTATTGAAATGTGAGACAGGAAAGAGATGAGTAAGATCCATGGGAACTCTAGGGGCTGTGAGAAAACCTTGTACTCCAAAGTGTTGACAATCCTCAAAGAAAGATATTGCTAAATTCATGGACCAGACACAAACAGAGATGTAAAAGGTTACCAAACATGCACCACCAGCTGCCTTTCCACTGCTGCACCTGGTTATGATGATGAATTGAGGAGCTTATGAAATGTGCTAAGATCTATATGAGTACAAGATTGAAAGAATATAAGTCTTTCCGTATAAGGAGAGCCAGGACCAAAGATTGCATAAAGGAACATACCTGCTGTCTTTAAAAACAATGGAGATCAATGATCCTCAAGCTGCTTCACCAGTGGAAAAAAATATCTTTCTAAACATTCTAAGATGGCAGTAGTACCCCGATGCCAAAACAATGAATACACACACACACACACACACTCATGCACATTTGAGGGTGCACACACACAAACACACATACACAGACACACAAACACACACACTACTACACACACTCACAAAATGTATATTGTAATGTTCTTGATGTCCATCATCTGAAATAAGATTCCCTGTTCAACACTGTTTAAGAATACCTAAGAGATATCTCATGTTCTCAGGGCTTCAGCAAGGAGTACTAGGGGTTAGTCCACACAAAAAGGATCATCAGTTAACAGACAAGTTTAGCACTAAGAGTCCATACTCTTCCATGAAGAATGAAATGTTGTAGTTTTCTGAAATACACACGGACACAGCATTGGATGTACTGTGCAAGTTCCAGACATATCCTGAGCTAAGTAGAGCCATGGATGTGTTTGTGGATTCTTAAAAGGGGAGTGCAATATGCACATGCCAGGTGATTTTGCAATATAACCAGCAGATGAAAATGATCCATGCTCATAGATACATGTCTCAAGGCATATTTTCTACATTTCATAGTTAAGGTTTGAAATAAAATCCCACCAAGGCCAGCTGGAATGGGTCTGAAAAAGCATGGGATAAAACCAGACTTGCTGAACATAATGGACAATGAGGACTACTGAGAACTCAAGAACAATGGCAATGGGTTTTTGATCCTACTGCACGTACTGGCTTTGTGGGAGCCTAGGCAGTTTGGATGCTCACCTTACTAGACCGGGATGGAGGTGGGTGGTCCTTGGACTTCCCACAGGGCAGGGAACCCTGATTGCTCTTAGGAATGACGAGGGAGGAGGACTTGTTCGGGGGAGGGGGAGGGAAATGGGAGGCGGTGGCGGGGAGAAGGCAGAAATCTTTAATAAATAAATAAAGAAAGAAAAAAAAGAAAAAAAATATCAATGTCCAAAAAGAGTCTGGAAAATGGAGAAATATTCATGCATTTTGACATCTTCTGTTTTTCAAGAAACATGGGAACATGTGAAAATAACTCAAGTCCTCAAAAACACCAGATTGCAAAACAGATTTCTTAGGTTTTCATTTTGTGGCTCCAGAGTCCAGACTCAGTGACTATGTCATCTTCTGCTTCAGAAGGCCCATTGAAACAGGCACACATGTGTAGAACCCACGTTCTTAAACTGAGTCAGGAAATTATCAAATACTCCGAGCAGTGCTGCTCAAACTTTCCCACTGAAATAATTTTTAAAACATAGAAAAGCAAGAGATTGCATGCAGACCAAAAGTTGTCTCCTGCACTTTTGGAATTTCCACTTGTTTTTAAAATTCATGTAGATTTTTCCTTCTCTCTATAGTTTTGTCTTCATCAAAATTTAACACTGAGTAAACCTTTTGCCTCAGAAAAATATGCTATGTTTACCTATTGTGACATACAAAATGCTCACCAGCTTGGAGGCAAAGATTTGGAGCAATTTAAAATTAATAACTTGATGAAATTTCAGAGTCTGTATACATTGTACCAGATACTGTGTTACATAAGAACATTTTCATACAAGATACATTGTATGTGAAACATGTTAAGAGCCCAGGCCTAAGCTCCTCTTCTCTCTCTCTCTCTCTCTCCCTCTGCTAGTAGCATTTGCTCCCCTGACAATCTCACCTCTACTTTTATATCTTGTAGAGACACATGATTGTAACAAAGTTTTAATTGTAATTTTTGAAGAAACTATGAATAAAACAAGGTTGTTGTTGTAAATAAAAAAAAAAAAAAAAAAAAAAAAAAAAAACAAACCCCAAAAGAAATTATAGTACCACATGGCCAAACAAAATTGAAAAAAGGGATCAAATCTAGAAAAAAAGTCAAATGGGCACAAGTAGAAATCAATGTCTCAGACACCAGCAGTGACTCTGTGACTTCAAAGATTGCACAAAACATGAAACTCATGGCAACGAGAGGAAGACTCCCAATGTTAATGTCCGAGAGACTGGGAAATCCCAATTGTATCAGGACCAATGCTAGATACAAAGCATCTCCATCCAACATGACTTTCTCTTCAGCTTCACAATCAAGTCCAAACCACTGAATGTCCTTTGGGAACAAATTCCTATCATTTCTCACAAAGGACAAGTTATGTAACTGGCAAGGTTGGACCAGTAACAGCAAGGAGTAACACAAGGTAGGTTCTCTGTCTAATAATAGGACTGCATTATTTTTATCATGGCAGTGAACATATCCTTAACATAATGCAACTTAAGGGACAAAAGGTCTCCCTTGTCTCATGCCCTCTGAATACAGGGGAGGCATGGCAGATAGAGGAGCTAGGGAAGTTGACCTGGCAAGATGAGGCTGAAGGAACTGGTTCCATGGCTTTGGCAGGCCCTTGCTGCATTCAGTCACCTAATTCCTCCTGCTTCTTTCCAATACTTTAATGTTTTCTGTCTTCCCAAACCAATCAGCATTCCAGAGATCAAGCATTCAGGCCCATATCGAAGTGTGAGTCCTTTCACATCAAACCCTGCGGATGTATTCCCCCAGTCTTGGGTGAGCACCATAGTCAGAAGAAGGATAGAGTCAGAAACTCTTGAGTTGAGCTAGACTAGGGTCTTGGGTCTGCATTATCTGAGGTTGGAACTGCTTCAGTGGTTTTTTTCACCGTGTCTATAAGTTCTCTCAGAACTCTCTAAGATAAACGTCATCACCTCTCCACTCCAGATATTCATTTTTTTCTTACCCTTACATGGATGTACTCTAAAAGATGGTAGGTCTCATTGAACATAGTATTGTGGTGGGAGGTCCCTAATTGAAATTTTGTTTTGTGGTGGATGGGACATGGCTATTCAACAAGGCCATCAAGAGAATATGTGACATTTGGGGCTCAACAAAAGATTGGAGGATGTAATCAAACTGGGGGTATATTCACAGTGCCCCTCATTGTAAAGCTTACTTTCTGCAATTATCTCCTACTAGTGACGACTTAAAATTAGAATAGAATATTTTTGAAATGTCAATGAATCATACTCATTTAAGAGAAAAAAATAAAGGTGGTTTGAAACAAGAAACTAATTTGAAAGCACAAATCAATTCAAACACCATTCAAATATATATATAAAAACCAACAATTCAGGAAAGAACCACAACCCTTTTGGTCAAATCAGATCAACATGTCTGTTTCCAAGTGATCAAAGTAACCATGTGAACTTGACCCAAATTCTGAGTCCAAATTCCCTAAAGCTAACAAGGCAATACCTTCTCTGCAGTGTAAGGCAAGACCCAGACTGGCCAGTGCCTTCAATGAGCAGGGTCTGCAAGACCTCACAATCTGTCCATTGCATTCATGCTCTTCAGGACAAAAGGAATTTCTTTCCTTGTGTCTCCCAGAACTGCATTTCTTTCTTCCTGAGAGTGACCCAGTCCTTAGAAGAAGCAACATCACTGCCATAAGTCCTCCACTCACACCCTGGGTAACAATGCACAGGAAAGGCACGAATGGAGACCAGGGAATGAGGATCTCAAGCATGCTTGCATGGCTGTTCCAGGTTCCATTTCCTGTAATGCCCAATTTCTCCTTCTGGGTTCTACTACCTGACTGTTTCACAACTTCTCCAGATAGCACCCCCTGTAGTGACCAGGAATTCAGAGATGATGAGATAGTGTTAGACCTCTATCATTAGATCGTTTAGGAGAACATTTTGACTCTAAAGAAAACAGCAGTAATGCCTAGAATGCACTCAGTGAGCTTTCTGCTGACCTGAGTGAGAGATGTGTTATTCACTGGAGAGTGAACACATGGGCTTTGTCAATATTGCTTTCACCTAGACCCTCAAGTTCTCTAGTGAATCTGACTGCCACAGACCTCCTGGTTTCTAAACTAGTGACAGTCCGTTCCCTTCTTATTAAACTCCCAATTATGGGAATCATAGGCTTCGTAGCCTGTCCTGGACACTGCGATGTCATAGAAAATGTGTTGTACCTCAAGATTCCCAGCCATATTTTGTCTCACGTATGGCATGGTGGCTGGTGAAGAGTCTTACAATTATAAGGGAATTGATCAGACCAGGGAAATGCTGTGGGAAGTAACAAAGCTGGTGAGTTGTTGAATGCTTTAATTTTACAGCTAATATGTACTGACAACAGCTTTAAGGTTTAGAAATAAACCAATGTACAAAATGGCAAAGATAAATGCATAGATAGTAGAAAATGGTTGGTAATGAAAAGAGAAAAGTTGAAGTAAATGTAGAAAGTAAAGAAAAACAAGAAAAGAAAGAGAAAAAAAAGAAAAATCTGCTCTGTGGTGCCAGAGCTTTCCATAAGATTCTTCCTTCCTAAACTGTTGTCCCTTTCACAAAGGCTCCTTCCTCCTGTCTCACTGCACCCCAGACCCTGCCAACACACTCTGCTGTCTGCTTCTGTCTCAACCACCCCAGTCTCTTCATGAGCAGGCATCACTGTGAAAGCTACTTCTAGGTTGCCGGATATCTTAACGTTCGTATCCTACAAATGGCTGATGCCTGCCTGTGGCAAAGTGCCTTGCTAAGAACATATCAAAGACAAATGTTAATTTTGTCATCCAAGTACATCATTTTCTTGGATCTCCATTTCCCAGTCCTTGTTATCCTTACCTAGATGTTGTATACTCTTTGCTTCGGGTAGGAAGGCAGCAAGAAAGCCTTACAAACAAGTTCTTGATCTTCCCTTTGACACACTTACAGCCCCTTCTAGTGTGCTTGTTGGCAGCTATGGGTGCTTTCTGGAGCTGCTCGTCTGGAGATTTTGATGGTAACACCCTCCTCATAACGTCTTCGACTATTTCATAATCGTTTTCATGCTGGGAAGGGGATGGAGGGGACACAGCATAAAGGATATCCCTTGTGTTCAGGTGGTTGATGTCGGAACAGGTGGTATTGTTCTGTGTGATGTCAGGAACATCTCCTTCAAGATCTTTTTGTTCGTTGATGTCTTCCACGATCTCTAACACATCTAAATTTGTGTTAGTATAAGTGATGTCCTCCATCTTAGTGGCCTCAGATGATTTGTTTGCAGCATTTTCTGCCTTCATATCAGCACCCTGTGGGGCAGAATTCGCAGGTGAGTTAAGATCTGATGTATAAATCAGGGGAGCTGGACTTAGAGAAACCCTTGCTAGTTTTTTCATTTACCTCCTGGCCTTTCTTTACTTTGGGTTCTGTCATGAAGGTTGGCAGAGCCAGCTCACTCCACCTCCTCAGTGGAAAGCGAGGGAGGGTGAGATGAAGAGAGAGCCTCCTGGAGTAGCAGACCTGTGGATGATATTTGCTTTTCCACCTGTAGATATGATTTTTCTGAAAAAGGGCGTCGTTTTTGGCTAAGGTCTCATAAAATCTATTTGGCAAAATTGTGTCACAGTTCTCTTCTGCCACTATGTTAGTCAGTGAGCAGGTTGTGTTGACAAGGCTTGAAATAGAGTACTCCGACGCTAATTGTTTGGAAGACTGTAAACTGTCATCAGTGAGATGGACCCAGGATACTTCATCTGCCATGTCCTCCACCTTTTCTGGTGGGGATTGGCTCTGCAATAAGATGCTAGAAATGAAAAAAAAAAAAGCAAAATCAACATTAGGAGACAAAGTTCTGACAATCAGTTTGTACGTCAAGAAATCAAAAGTCTCACAAACATCCTAATGACGCATCTTGGTGGTCAAAGATGCAAAAAGCAAACAAACAAAGCACAACATTCCAGCCTCAAAACTGTTATGAGAAAGGATAAGAAAGAACATAGCTAGAGATCACTTGGCAGTTGAAACAAAGAGCTGGTCCTTTGAAAGGATGATCAAAATGTCATCACTCGATATGAACCCCCCAAAGGAAGACACATATTATTGAAATATGAGACAGGAAAGAGATGAGTAAGATCCATGGGAACTCTAGGAGCTGCGAGAAAACTTTGTGTTGACAATCCTCAAAGAGATTACTTAATTCACAAAGCCAACACAAACAGAGATATAAGAAGCTACCTATAATGCAATAGCACCTGCCTCCCACTGCTGCACCTGAGTATGATGAGGAATTCAGGAGCTTATAAAATATGCTAAGATCCATATGAGTACAAGATTGAAAGAGAATAGGTCTTTCTGTATAATGGAGATCACTCATCCTCAAAAGCTGCTTTACCAGAGACAAAAAGATCGTTCTAAACATTCTAAGATGGCAGTAGTACCCTGATGCCAAAACAGTGAATGTACACACACACACACACACACACACACACTCACACACACACACAAATTTGTGCACACTGTGGGCTTACACACTCACACAAAAACACAAACCCAGACACAGACAAACTTACATGCACACTCAAATACACAGTCAAAATGTATAATATTATGTACTTGTTGCCCATCATCTGAAGTGAGATTCCCTATTCAACACTGTTCAGTAACACATTAGAGATACCTCATGTTCTCAGTATGTTCAGCAATGAGTACTAGGGGTTAATCCACACAAAAACTGATCATCAGTTAAGAGACAAGTTTAGCGGGAAGAGTCCATGTTCATTCACAACGAATGAAATGTAGCTTTCTGAAATACACATGGACACAGCTTCGGATGTACTGTGCAAGTTCCAGACATATCTTGTGCTAACTAGAGCTGTGGATGTGTTTGTGGATTCTTAAAAGGGGAGTGCAGTAAGCACATGCCAGGGGCTTTTGCAATATAACACAGCAGCTGAAAATGATCCATGCTCAGCTCACTATATGTATAGATACATGTCTCAAGACATATTTTCTACTTTTCATAGTTAAGGTTTGAAATAAAACAACAAACCCCAAAAGAAATTATAGTATCACATGGCCAAACAAAATTTTTGAAAAGGGACGACCAAATTTAGAAAAAAACTGTCAAATGGGAACAAGCAGAAATCAATGTCTCAGACACCAGCAGTGACTCTGTGACTTCAAAGATTGCACAGAATATGAACCTCATGGCAACATAGAAGAAATCTCCCAATGTCATGGTCCATGAGACTGGGAAATCCCAAGTGTATGAGGACAGATGCTAGATACAAATGCTCTCTATCCAACATGACTTTCTCTGCAGCTGCAGGATGCACTGAATGTCCTTTAGGAACAAATTCCTATCATTTCTCACAAAGGACAAGTTATGTTACTGCCAAGGTTGGACCAGTAACAGCAAGGAGTAACCCAAGATAGTTTCTCTGTCTAATAAGAGCGACTGCATTATTTTTATCATGGCAGTGAACATTTCTTTAACAGAATGCAACTTAAGGGGCATAAGGACTCCCTTGTCTCATGCCTTCTGAGAACAGCAGAGGCATGGAAGATGGAGGAGATGGGGAAGTTGGCCTTGGGAATATGCAGCTGAAGTAACTGGTTCCATGGCTTTGGCAATCCCTTGTTGCGTCCAGTCACCTAATACCTCTTGATGCTCTAGTGCTTTATTGATTTATGACTTCCCAAACCAATCAGCACTCCATCCTAGAGACCAAGCATTCAGGCACATGAGGAATTGTAAGGCTTTTCACATCAAACCTTGAGGACATTTTCAACTCTTAGGTAAGCCCCAAGTTAGAAAAATGACAGACTCAGGAACTCTGGGCTGACTTAGACTAGGGACTTGGGTCTTGAGGTTGGAACTGCGTCAGTGGTTTTTTCACTGTGCCTGTAAGTTCTCTAAGAACTCACTAGGATAGACATCATCACCTCTCCACACCTGATATTCAATTTTTCCCTTAAATTCATATGGATGGATCTAAAAGGTGGTAGGCCTCATTGAACATAGCAGTGTGTTGGGTTGTCTCTAGTTGAGATGGCATGGTTTTGTTTTGTGGTGAATGGGACATGGCTATTCAGGAAGGTCATCAAGAGAATAGATGACATGTGGGGCTCAACATAGCTTGGAGAATGGAATCGTGCTGGGGTGTTGACAGCGCACACCATAGTGAGGCTTACTTTCTGTAATTATCTAGTGAAGACTTAAAATCAGAAAAGAATATTTTAAAAATGTCAAAGTATCATGCTCATTTAAGATGAGAATTAAGCATGGTTTAAAACAAGAAACTAATTTGAAAGCACAAATTAATTCAAACACCATTCAAAAGATATAGATAAAAGCCAACAATCCAGGAAAGAATCACAAATTCTTTTGGTCTAATCAGATCAACATGTCTGGACAGGTGGCGCGCAGGCCCAAGCGGTGGAGACACCGGCACACAGGCCCAAGCGGCTTAGACACCAGGACGCAGGCCTGAGGACCAGCTGGATATGGAAAATCTAGGTCAATGAGCAGAAACTACAGAAACAAGCATAATCAATAGAATACAAGAGATAGAAGAAAGAATCTCAGGTTCAGAGACATGATAGAAAAAATAAACACACTGACCAAAGAAAACAGCAAACAACAAATTCTCATCACAAAACATTCTGGAAATATGGGAAACAATAAAAAAGACCAAACATAAGAATAATAGGGATAGAAGAAGGAGAAGAGTCACAGCTCAAAGGCCCAGAAAATATTTTTAACAAAGTTATGGAAGAAAACTTTCCCAACATAAAGATATTCCTTTGAGTATTCAAGAAGCATACAGAACACCAAACAGACTGGATCAAAGAAAAACATCCCCTCACCATACAATAACCAAAACATAAAATATACAGATTAAAGAAAGAATATTAAGAGCTGCAAAGTAAAAAGGGCAAGTAACTTATAAAGGTAAACCAATCAAACTTACACCTGACTTCTCTATGGAAACCATGAAAGCCAGAAGGTCCTGGATAGAGGTACTGCAGGAACTAAGAGACCATGGATGCAAACCCAAACTACTATACCCAGCCAAGCTATCGTTCAATATCAATGGAGAAAACAACATTCCAGGATAAGAACAAATTTAAACAATACGTAGCCACAAATCCAGCCCTACAGAAAGTAATAGAAGGAAAATCACAGTCCAAGGAATCCAACATTGCCAACACTGCCTACAATAACTCAGGCATCTAGCGACCCTTCAACAGCACAACTCAAAGAAGGGAGACACACAAACTCTACTACCAAAAACAACAAGAATAACCAGAGTAAACAACCACTGGTCATTAATATCACTTAATATTAATGGTCTCAATTCACCTATAAAAAGGCATAGGCTAAGAGATTGGATACGAAAACAGGATCCAACATTCTGCTGTTTACAAGAAACACATCTCAACCACAAAGACAGGCATCTACACAGAATAAAGGATTGGGAAAAGGTTTTTCAAGCAAATGGTCCTAAGAAAAAAGCAGGTGTGCCCATACTAATTTCTAACAAAACAGACTTCAAACTAAAATCACTCAGAAGAGATTAAGATGGACACTTTATATTCATACCAGGAACAATTCATCAGGATGAAGTCTCAATCCTGAATATCTACGCTCCTAATATAAAAGCACCCACTTATGTAAAAGAAATATTACTAAACTCAAGGCAGACATCAAAGCACACACACTAGTAGTAGGAGACTTCAACACACCTCTCTCACCAATGGACAGGTCAATCAGACAGAAACCTAGTAGAGCATTAAGAGAATTGTTGGAGGTAATGAAGCAAATGGACTTAATAGACATCTATAGAATACTCCACCCAAAGAGGAAAGAATACACCTTCTTCTCTGCAGCTCATGGAACCTTCTCGAAAATTGACCACATACTAGGAAACAAAGGAAACCTCTACAGATACAAAAAAAATCAGTGTCCACCTGTGTCTAATCAGATCACCAGAGATTAAAGTTAGAAGGCAACAGCAATGCTAACCCCAGAAAGCCGACAAACTCATGGAAACTGAACAGTCAACTAATGAACCACACCTGGGTCAAGGAAGAAATTAAGAAAGAAATTAAAGTCTTCCTTGAATTTAATGAAAATAAAGAGACAACACACTCAAACCTATGGGACATGATGAAAGCAGTGCTAAGAGGAAAGTTCATAGCACTAAGTGCCCACTTAAAGAAAACAGAGAAAGCATACATTGGGGACTTAACAGCACATCTGAGAGCTCTAGAAAAGAAAAAGAAGCAGATGCTCCCAGGAGGAGTAGAAGACTGGAAATAATCAAACTGAGGGCAGAAATCAACAAAATAGACTCTCAGCCGGGCAGGGGTGGCGCACAACTTTAATCCCAGCACTCAGGAGGCAGAGGTAGGCGGATCTCTGTGAGTTTGAGACCAGCCTGGTCTACAAGAGCTAGTTCGATGACAGGCTCCAAAACCACAGAGAAACCCTGTCTCGAAAAACCAAAAGAAAAAAAAAAAAACCAAAATAGAATCTCAGAAAAAAGTCCAAAGAATCAATAAAACAAAAAGTTCATTCCTGGAGAAAATCAATAAGATCAACAAACCCCTATCCAAACTAATTAAACGACAGACAGAGAACACACAAAAAACTAAGATCAGAAATGAAAAGGAGGACATAACCACAGACACAGAGGAAATTCAGAGAATCATTAGATCTTACTACAAAAGCCTGTATGCCACAAAACTGGAAAATGCAAAAGAAATGGACATTTTTTTTAGATAAGTACCATATACCAAAGCTAAACCAAGACCAGGTGAACGATCTAAATAGACCTGTTAGTCGTGAAGAATTAGAAACTGTTACCAAAAATCTCCCTTCCAAAAAAAGCTCAGGACCAGATGGTTTTAATGCAGAATGCTACCAGAACTTCCAAGAAGACCTAATACCTATACTCCTTAATGTAATTCACAATACAGAAAGAGAAGAGTCATTGCCAAATTCCTTTTATGAAGCTACAATTACCCTGATACCAAAACCACACAAAGACCCAACCAAGAAAGAGAATTACAGGCCTATATCACTCATGAATAACGACACAAAAATTTTCAATAAAATAATGGCAAACCGAATCCAAGAACACATTAGAAAAATTATCCATTATGATCAAGTAGGCTTCATCCCAGAGATGCAGGGCTGGTTCAATATACGCAAATCAATGTAATCCACCAAAGAAATAAACTGAAAGAAAAGAACAATATGATCATTTCATTAGATGCTGAAAAAGCATTTGACAAAATTCAACACCCCTTTATGATAAAGGTCTTGGAGAGATTAGGGATATAAGGGTCATACCAAAATATAATAAAAGCTATTTACAGCAAGCCGACACCTAACATTAAATTAAATGCAGAAAAACTCAAAGCCATCCCACTAAAATCAGGAACACGACAAGGATGTCCACTCTCTCCATACCTCTTCAATATTGTGCCTGATGTTCTAGCAATAGCAATAAGACAACATAACGGGATCAAGGGGATTCGTATTGGAAAGGAAGAAGTTAAGCTTTTGTTATTTGCAGATGATATGATAGTATACTTAAGCGACCCCAAAAACTCTATCAAAGAACTCCTACAGCTGATCAACACCTTTGGTAATGTGGCAGGATACAAGATCAACTCCAAAAAATCAGTTGCCTTCCTATACACAAAGGATAAGGAAGCAAAGAGGGAAATCAGAGAAGCATCACCTTTCACGATAGCCACAAATAGCATAAAATATCTTAGGGTAACTCTGACCAAGGAAATGAAAGATCTATTTGACAAGAACTTTAAGTCTTTGAAGAAAGAAATTGAAGAGGACACCAGAAAATGGAATTATATCCCTTTCTCTTGGATTGGGAGGATCAACATAGTAAAAATGGCAATTCTACCAAAAGCAATCTATAGATTCAATGCAATCCCAATCAATGTCCCATCAAAATTCTTCACAGATCTGAAGAAGACAATAATCAACTTTATATGGAAAAAAAAACCAGGATAGTCAAGACAATCTTATACAATAAAGAACTGTTTGGAGGCATCACCATCCCTGACTTCAAAGTCTATTACAGAGCTACTCTATTGAAAACAACTTGGTACTGGCATAAAAACAGAGAAGTCGACCAATGGAATCGAATAGAAGACCCTGACTTTAAACCACAAACCTATGAACACCTGATTTTCAATAAAGGAGCAAAAGTATACAATGGAAAAAAGAGAGCATTTTCAACAAATTATGCTGGCAAAACTGGATGTCAATCTGTAGAAGAATGAAAATAGATCCATATCTATTATCATGCACAAAAATCAAGTCCAACTGGATTAAAGACCTCAATATCAGTCAGAACACACTGAACTTGATTGAAGAGAAAGTGGGAAGTACTCTACAACACATGGGCACAGGAGATCACTTGCTACGTATAACCCCAGCAGCACAGACACTAAGGGCATCATTGAATAAATGGGACCTCCTGAGACTGAGAAGATTCTGTAAAGCAAAGGACACTGTCACTAAGACAAAAAGGCAACCCACTGACTGGGAGATGATCTTCACCAACCCCGCAACTGACAAAGGTCTGATCTCCAAAATATATAAAGAAGTCAAGAAACTAGACCGTAAAAGGCTAATCAACACAATTATAAAATGGGGCACTGAGCTGAACAGAAAATTCTCAACAGAAGAAGTTCAAATGGCCAAAAGACACCTAAGAGCATGCTCAACTTCCTTAGTGATGAGGGAAATGCAAATCAAGACAACTATAAGATACCATCTTACACCTGTCAGAATGGCTAAAATAAAAAAACACCAATGATAGCCTTTGCTGGAGAGGTTGTCGAGAAAGGGGTACACTCATCCATTGCTGGTGGGAATGCAAACTTGTGCAACCACTTTGGAAAGCAATATGGCAGTTTCTCAGAAAATTCAGGATCAACGTACCCCTGGACCCAGCAATACCACTCTTGGGAATATACCCAAGAGATGCCCTATCATGCAACAAAAGTATATTCTCAACTATGTTCATAGCAGCATTGTTTGTAATCGCCAGAACCTGGAAACAACCTAGATGCCCTTCAATGGAAGAATGGATGAAGAAAGTATGGAGTATATACATATTAGAGTATTACTCAGCGGTAAAAACCAATGACTTCTTGAATTTTGCATACAAATGGACGGAAATAGAAACCACTATCCTGAGTGAGGTAAGCCAGACACAAAAAGAGGAACAGGGGATGTACTCACTCATATTTGGTTTCTAGCCATAAATAAAGGACATTGAGCCTATAATTCGTGATCCTAGAGAAGCTAAATAAAAAGGTGAAGCCAAAGAAAAACATATAATCATCCTTCTGAATATTAACCTTCATCATGCAATGAAAGGAGACAGAGACCCACAATTGGAGCACTGGACTGAAATCTCAAGGTCCAGATCAGGAGCAGAAGGAGAGAGAGCACAAGCAATGAACTCAGGACCGGACCATGAGGGGTGCACCCACACATGGAGACAATGGGGATGTTCTATCTGGAACTCACCAAGGCCAGCTGGCCCGGGTATGAAAATTCATGGGATAAAACCAGACTCACAGAACATAGCGGACAATGAGGACTACTGAGAACTCAAGCACAATGGCAATGGGTTTTTGATCCTACTGCACGTACTGACTTTGTGGGAGCCTAGGCAGTTTGGATGCTCACCTTACTAGACCTGGATGGAGGTGGGTGGTCCTTGGTCTTCGCACAGGGCAGTGAACCCTGATTGTTCTTTGGGATGACAAGGGAGGGGGACTTGATTGGGGGATGGGGAGGGAAAAGGGAGGCGGTGGTGGGAAGGAGGTAGAAATCTGTAATAAATAAATAAATAAATAACAGATCAACATGTCTGTTTCCAAGTGATCAATAATAACCTTGTGAACACGACCCAAATTCTGAGTCCAAATTCCCTGAAACCAACAAGTGAACACCTTCTCTGCAGTGTGAGGACAAGACTCAGACTGGCCAATGCCTTCAATGGCGGGGACTGCAAGACCTCACAATGTATCCAGTGAGGTCATTGCAAGAAAGTACTCATGCTATTCAGAACCTAAGAATTTTTCCTCCTTCTATCTCCCAGAATGGCATTTCTTTCTCCCTGGCTGCGACCAAATTTTTGAGAAGAAACATCATTTCTATAAGTCCTACACTCATTCTCTGGCTCACAATGCATAGGAAAGGCATGAATGGAGACTTGGGAAGATGGATCTCAAGCATGCTTGCATGGCTGTTCTGGGTTCCATTTCCTGTAATGACCCAATTTTTCCTTCTGGTTTCTACCACCCAGCTGTTTCACATCCTTCCCAGATATCACCCCCTTGCTGAGACCAGGAACTCAGAGATATGAAATGGTGTTATAATCTCTGTCTTACAAATTTGAATGAGAACATTTTGAGTATAAGGACAATAGCAGTAACACCAAGAATAGACTCAGTGAGCTGCCTGCTGAACCGAGTTAGTGATGTGGTTATTCACTGGACAGTGGACACATGGGCTTTGTCAATATTACTTCCACCTAGAACCTCAAATTCTCTAGTGACTCTGACTGCTGCAGACCTCCTTGTTTCTTTATGCATGATACACAGTCCTTTTTTATTAAATCCCAGTTATGGGAATCATATGGTATCCTGTCCCTAACACTGTGATGCCATTAGGAAATGTGTTGTTCGTCAAGATGTCCAAATTCATATTTTTTATGAGTAGGATGGTGCCAGAGGATGAGTCTTACAATGATAAGGGAATTCATAAGGCCAATGAAATGCTGTGCGAAGGAGCAAAACTATTGAGTTGGGTCCAAGTGCATGGTATAGTCAAACTATTTTCTAAAGCTAATATGTACTGACAAAAGCTGTAGGTTTAGAAATAAACCAATGTACAAAATGGCTAAGATAAATTGGCAGGTAGTAGAAAATGGTTGGTAATAAAAAGAGAAAATCTGAAGTAAATTCACAAAGTAAATCCAAAACTACAAACAGTAAACCCAAGTCTATACTGCAATATCAACTGTTCCTCCACTCCAGTGCCCCAGGTAACAAACTCACTGTGTTCCAGTCAGTGGCGATCACCGATGTTCAATTCCAAAGACGGATGCAGTACTAATTCTCTCAGAACAAAAGTCTGAGTCCCACTGCTTTTTAGCTTACAAATAGCTTTGCTGCAGTATAAGGACAAGGTCCAGGCCAAGCTGCTCCCTTATATAGGCTGGGGACAGTCTTTCCTCATAGTGGCTCCTTGTGAGGTCATACAAGCTGTGGACCAATCACAGCTAGCCAAAATCCTTCACTCTTTTCTAGTTCTTTTCATGGCTCCTCCCAAATCTATGTCAAAATACAACTTCGAGAGGCACAGGTTGTCTTGTATTATGCTTTCTGACTGCCAGACTTGGCTTAGTGTTGGGTTCAGCTTCTGGCCCTGACAGAAGAGTGTGAGGCAGCTGTTACCACTGTATTGATAGTTTCCCAGGGATTTTAAAAACCAACCACCTCCAGCCAGGCCACACATCCCTGAATTTCCTAATTACTCAAACAGAACTGCCTAAGGGGCACAAGGGATCAAGCATATGAGACAGTAGAGGATATATCAAATTCAACCCATGACAAAGACCTTTTACCCTCAATGGTAATAATAAATAAGGGGAAAGAAAATGATAGACTCAGGAAGATTTCTGGTTCCTTGGGTTATGGAGACTGATTTTGATTAGTTATGTAGGATTCTTTAATGGCCTTGAGAATTGTGACCTTTAATTCTGTATCAACATTTGGTTTTTCCAATCCTCATCATCTCTGTATCAAGAGTATTCAATTCCTTTTGCTTTCAACTTAAACTGACAGATTTAAAAGATGTGGTCCCTTACTGGCACTGAGAGGCTCTAATAAGATGTTCTGTTTCCAATGCAACAAAGGCCATGTGAGGAACCTCTGTGGGCCTCAGAGGATGAAGCTTCATCATAATTGTATCATAAGAACCAATATTAAGTTATATTTTTTATATTTTAATAAATAAATCTTGCCTGAAGACCAGAGGCATAGCTAAACCACTAAAGTTCAAATAATGCTGGAACACATCTCCCCCCCACCCCAGGATTAGGGATTCAGAGGACAAAACATCTCTGAGAGTTCATTGCTACCCTGGACTACACAAGACCAATGCACAAGCAATTCCAGGTAGTGGTGCCTCACACCTTTAATCCGAGTACTAGAGAGTCACATAATTAATCCCAGTAGTATAGGTCATAAAAGTGAGAGGAGAGAGAGGCTTGGTCTGCTTAGTCTGTGGCCATCAAGCCTTGGTAGAGGTAAGACTTCTTTAGTGAGTTGCCTGCTTTTCTGCTTTTCAGGTTGAACCCCAATTTCTGTCTCTAGGATTTTATTATTAGTACTACAACCTTGATCTGATTTCCCATCAGAATCCATAGATCTCATAAAATAGTGATTGATTGTCACAATATTAATGAGAAAGTCTAGTCATTCCAGAGTACTATATCTTGTAAGGGGGGGGGGCACTTGTTCATCCCAGCTACCTGGCTATCTTAGGCCTGAAATAATCACAGAGAAATGGTATTAATTAAGTCATTGCTTGGCACATTATCTCTAGCCTCTTATTGGCTATCTCTCACATTTTGATTTAATCTATTTCTATTAATCTGTATATCTCCATGTGGCAGTGGCTTACCGTAAAGATGCTAACCGGCGACATCTGTCTCAGTTGGAGGAACCCTGGCTTCTCTCTTACTCTGCTTTTTTTCCTCCCAGAATTCAGTTCTGTGTTCTCCTCCTACCTAAGTTCTGCCCTATCAGGGCAAAGCAGTTTTTGTTATTTATTAACCAATGAAAGCAACACACAAACAGAAGGAACTCCTACACCAACTCTACACAAAATGTTTTATTTCTAGTGTCATGTGATGGAGCCATGCCATCCTTGCCCTCTGATTAAATTCTTTGTTTCCATCATTACTACACTTTGAAAATAGATTTCTTGTTATTTTGACAATAATGAAGTCAGGACGAACCTCTCAAGAGATGAAGGGTAGAAGTTATCTGCTTTTTTCTTTGTAATTCTGTTTTGTCTCCTGCTTACTCAACAGAAGGAATGAACTCAGTCCTTTATTTATGTGGCTTACACTCTGCTTACTTTGTTAGGTAGTGTTTTCTTTTGTATTTCTACTGCTGTGACGAGACACCATGACCACAGCAACTCCTATAAAGGAAATCATCTTTTTGAGGTAGCAGGTTACAGTTCAGAACTTCAGACCATTATCATCATGGTGATGCACTTGGAAGCAGGCAGGCGTGCAGGCATAGTGCTGTCTATGTCTTGATCACAAGGAAACAAGAAGTAAACCTAGCAATTGGGCATGGCATGTGCATATGGAAGACCACATACTCACACCCACAGTGAAATACTTTTTCCAACAAAGTCATACCTATTCTAACAGAACTATACCTCGGAATAGTGCCACACTTATGAGCTTATTACCACCACATTCCAATCCCTGGTCCCCAAAAGCTTATGACAACACCATAATATTACATGGATTTTGTCTAACTTCAAAAGTCTCCACAGTTTATCACAGTCTCCACAATGTTTAAAGTCTAAAGTTCCTTCTGAGATTCGTTCTCTCTCTCTCTCTCTCTCTCTCTCTCTCTCTCTCTCTCTCTCTCTCTCTCTCTCTCTCTTCTGGGTTTCTCTGTGTAACAAAGAGCCCTAGCTCTTCTGGAACTAGCTCTTGTAGACCAGGCTGCCCTCATACTCACAGAGATTTGCCTGCCCCTGCCTCCCAAGTGCTGGGATTAAAGGCATGCATCACTACTGCTCAGCAATTCATGCAATCTCTTAACGGTAATCCCCAGTAAAATCAAAATCAAAAAGCAGATCACCAATTCCAATAAATAATGGCACAGTACATACATTACCATTCCAATATATAGGTAAATGATCAAGCATAGTGAGGAAATACTGAACCAAAACAAGACCAACCCTGTGGGCAACTTCCAAACTCTATACATCTCCATGTCTGATGTCAAAACTTTCTTCAGATCTTCAATTCCATTCAGTTTTGTTGACTATACCATACTTCTTTTTTTTCTGGGCTGTTTCCACTTACTGTTAGCAGCTCTCCTCAGCAGATATGCTACAGCTCTTACATCTCTAACATCTTGGAGTCTCCAAGGCTGTCCAGGCTTCAACTTTGCTGTTTTACCCAATGACCTATCTTTGCCTCCATCAGGGACATTCTTGACACATACCTGGCTCAGTAGATTCACTTCATAACTCCTTTCTTCTTTCTGACCTCACCTCTCAACCAAGAACCATGTGACCAAACTGCCAAGTTCTGCTGCTTGCTGGGCCTGGAACCCACCATCCCCTTATTAATTACATCTTCACCATCTTTTTTCTAATGGTTACTTTCATTAGGTATGCTGTGCTGTCCTGAAGTTACTCTGTAGAACAGACCAGCCTCAAATTGAGAGATCTGCCAGCCTATGCCTTCCGAGTGCTGGGATTAAAAGTGTGTGCCACTATACCCAGCTCTAAGCTTCTCTTCAATTTCCTTTCATAACCACAGACACAGAGGACATTCAGAGAATCATTAGATCTTACTACAAAAGCCTGTATGCCACAAAACTGGAAAATGCAAAAGAAATGGACATTTTTTTAGATAAGTACCATATAACAAAGCTAAACCAAGACCAGGTGAACGATCTAAATAGACCTGTTAGTCGTGAAGAATTAGAAACTGTTACCAAAAATCTCCCTTCCAAAAAAAGCTCAGGACCAGATGGTTTTAATGCAGAATGCTACCAGAACTTCCAAGAAGACCTAATACCTATACTCCTTAATGTAATTCACAATACAGAAAGAGAAGAGTCACCGTCAAATTCCTTTTATGAAGCTACAAATACCCTGATACCAAAACCACACAAAGACCCAACCAAGAAAGAGAATTACAGGCCTATATCACACATGAATATCGACACAAATATTTTCAATAAAATACTGGCAAACCGAATCCAAGAACACATTAGAAAAATTATCCATTATGATCAAGTAGGCTTCATCCCAGAGATGCAGGGCTGGTTCAATATATGCAAATCAATGTAATCCACCATATAAATAAACTGAAAGAAAAGAACCATATGATCATTTCATTAGATGCTGAAAAGCATTCTACAAAATTCAACACCCCTTTATGATAAAGGTCTTGGAGAGATTAGGGATATAAGGGTCATACCAAAATATAATAAAAGCTATTTACAGCAAGCCGACACCTAACATTAAATTAAATGCAGAAAAACTCAAAGCCATCCCACTAAAATGAGGAACACGACAAGGATGTCCACTCTCTCCATACCTCTTCAATATTGTGCTTGATGTTTTAGCAATAGCAATAAGACAACATAACGGGATCAAGGGGATTCGTATTGGAAAGGAAGAAGTTAAGCTTTTGTTATTTGCAGATGATATGATTGTATAATTAAGCGACCCAAAAACTCTATCAAAGAACTCCTACAGCTGATCAACACCTTTGGTAATGTGGCAGGATACAAGATCAACTCCAAAAAGTCAGTTGCCTTCCTATACACAAAGGATAAGGAAGCAAAGAGGGAAATCAGAGAAGCATCACCTTTCACGATAGCCACAAATAGCATAAAATATCTTGGGGTAACTCTGACCAAGGAAGTGAAAGATCTATTTGACAAGAACTTTAAGTCTTTGAAGAAAGAAATTGAAGAGGACACCAGAAATGGAAGGATATCCCTTTCTCTTGGATTGGGAGGATCAACATAGTAAAAATGGCAATTCTACCAAAAGCAATCTATAGATTCAATGCAATCCCAATCAATGTCCCATCAAAATTCTTCACAGATCTGGAGAAGACAATAATCAACTTTATATGGAAAAAAAAAACCAGGATAGTCAAGACAATCTTATACAATAAAGAACTGTTTGGAGGCATCACCATCCCTGACTTCAAAGTCTATTACAGAGCTACTTTATTGAAAACAGCTTGGTACTGGCATAAAAACAGAGAAGTCGACCAATGGAATCGAATAGAAGACCCTGACTTTACCCCACAAACCTATGAACACCTGATTTTCGATAAAGGAGCAAAAGTATACAATGGAAAAAAGAGAGCATTTTCAACAAATTGTGCTGGCAAAACTGGATGCCAATCTGTAGAAGAATGAAAATAGATCCATATCTATTATCATGCATAAAAATCAAGTCCAAATGGATTAAAGACCTCAATATCAGTCAGAACACACTGAACCTGATTGAAGAGAAAGTGGGAAGGACTCTACAACACATGGGCACAGGAGATCACTTGCTACGTATAACCCCAGCAGCACAGACACTAAGGGCATCATTGAATAAATGGGACCTCCTGAGACTGAGAAGATTCTGTAAAGCAAAGGACACTGTCACTAAGACAAAAAGGCAACCCACTGACTGGGAGATGATCTTCACCAACCCCGCAACTGACAAAGGTCTGATCTCCAAAATATATAAAGAAGTCAAGAAACTAGACCGTAAAAGGCTAATCAACACAATTATAAAATGGGGCACTGAGCTGAACAGAAAATTCTCAACAGAAGAAGTTCAAATGGCCAAAAGACACTTAAGAGCATGCTCAACTTCCTTAGTGATGAGGGAAATGCAAATCAAGACAACTATAAGATACCATCTTACACCTGTCAGAATGGCTAAAGTAAAAAACACCAATGATAGCCTTTGCTGGAGAGGTTGTCGAGAAAGGGGTACACTGATCCATTGCTGGTGGGAATGCAAACTTGTGCAACCACTTTGGAAAGCAATATGGCAGTTTCTCAGAAAATTTGGGATCAACCTATCCCTGGACCCAGCAATACCACTCTTGGGAATATACCCAAGAGATGCCCTATCATGCAACAAAAGTATATTCTCAACTATGTTCATAGCAGCATTGTTTGTAATCGCCAGAACCTGGAAACAACCTAGATGCCCTTCAATGGAAGAATGGATGAAGAAAGTATGGAGTATATACATATTAGAGTATTACTCAGCGGTAAAAACCAATGACTTCTTGAATTTTGCATACAAATGGACGGAAATAGAAACCACTATCCTGAGTGAGGTAAGCCAGACACAAAAAGAGGAACAGGGGATGTACTCACTCATATTTGGTTTCTAGCCATAAATAAAGGACATTGAGCCTATAATTCGTGATCCTAGAGAAGCTAAATAAAAAGGTGAAGCCAAAGAAAAACATATAATCATCCTTCTGAATATTAACCTTCATCATGCAATGAAAGGAGACAGAGACCCACAATTGGAGCACCGGACTGAAATCTCAAGGTCCACATCAGGAGCAGAAGGAGAGAGAGCACAAGTAATGAACTCAGGACCGGACCATGAGGGGTGCACCCACACATGGAGACAATGGGGATGTTCTATCTGGAACTCACCAAGGCCAGCTGGCCCGGGTATGAAAATTCATGGGATAAAACCGGACTCGCAGAACATAGCGGACAATGAGGACTACTGAGAACTCAAGCACAATGGCAATGGGTTTTTGATCCTACTGCACGTACTGACTTTGTGGGAGCCTAGGCAGTTTGGATGCTCACCTTACTAGACCTGGATGGAGGTGGGTGGTCCTTGGTCTTCGCACAGGGCAGTGAACCCTGATTGTTCTTTGGGATGACAAGGGAGGGGGACTTGATTGGGGGATGGGGAGGGGAAAGGGAGGCGGTAATGGGAAGGAGGCAGAAATCTGTAATAAATAAATAAATAAATAAATAAATAACAGATCAACATGTCTGTTTCCAAGTGATCAATAATAACCTTGTGAACACGACCCAAATTCTGAGTTCAAATTCCCTGAAACCAACAAGTGAACACCTTCTCTGCAGTGTGAGGACAAGACTCAGACTGGCCAATGCCTTCAATGGGCGGGGACTGCAAGTCCTCACAATGTATCTAGTGAGGTCTTGCAGCCTATGCCTTCCGAGTGCTGCGATTAAAAGCGTGTGCCACTATACCCATCTCTAATCTTCTCTTCAGTTTCCTCTCACAAGTTGGAAACTTAGTTGGGTGGAATCTTCCCTTGATCACCACATCCTTTGTTTCATTTTTAATCTGTTTATCTTTTTGAACACAGGACTTAGTTCCATTCCCCTTTCTGTGTTCCTTTTCCCTTCAAATTTTATATTTTATAATTTTCCCTCCTCAGCCTGCTCCTTTTTACTATCAATCTTCTTTAGAGTTACCACTAACATTCACAGGACCTAGCCTGTACTAGGAAGTTTTGGGATTTCTCTGCCAGTTGAATTAATTTAATCTCTTCACTTTAGACTCGGGCAGATGCTTCAGACAATGGTAAAATGCAGCTGCATTCTTTACCAAAATATCAAAAGAACAATCTCTAGGCATCATTCTAAACTTTTCTGAATCCTCTCAGGCCACTCCCTGACAGTTCAAATAACTCATAGCACCACTGTTTTCCATGGTTTACTATGGCCCATTAAGCAGTACTTAAAGTATTCTATTGCTTTCTTAACCCAAATCACCAAAGCCCACATTACTCCAAACAGAAACATGGTCAGCCCTATCAGAGCAATACCCCAGTTCATGGTACCAACTTCTGTCTTAGTTAGGAATTTCTATTGCTGTGAAGAGATGCCACGACCATGGCAACCCTTATAAAAGAAGGCATTTAATTGAGGTGTCTGTTTATAGCTCAGAGATTCAATTAATTATCAACATGGCAGGGCACTTGGTAGAGCGAAGGCAGACATGTTGAGAGCTACATCTTGATCAGAATGCAGTAGGAAGCAAACTGAGACATTGGGTGTAGTTTGGGCTTGTATGAACCCTCAAAGCCTACCCAACAGTGACATAATTTGTCCAAAAGGTCATGCCTTTTTTTTAAGAAAGAAAGCCACACCTTCTATTAGTGCCACTCCATGTGAGTTTGTAGGGGCCAATTACCTTCAAATGACCAACATGGGTTTCTCCAGGCATTGGACATGATCTGCCTCTCTGTTCTGCATGGACACAAACTGTCTAAATTGAAGGAAGATCATAAAAGTATCATTTAACAGATTTCATACAAAACTTCTGGTTGTCAACCCTGTATACTTTTCAAGGATTGATAGATGGAGAACTCATGACTGTCCCTAGAATTTCAGCTTGGGTGATTCATCCCATTCATATAGCTTAATCCACTGCCATTTTCTTTTTTTCCACTTGTAGAACCTGATGTCCATATGTCTGGCTAGTCCTTCATTGGACCTTGTCCTGTTTTCTTTCTTTTGCAGCTGGAGTCAAGTCTGTAACTCTAATCTTACCCCCAGGCTGTTTTCCCAGGTCTACCAAGTCTTGATTTCCATTCTTCCCTTTTCACTGCAGACTATGTTTTCATTCTATATCCTGCTTCTGAAGCTGAAGTCTGCTGAAGTCTGACTTTGAGCCTTTAAAGTCACTGTGTAACCTACGTACAGCTAGCATCCAATCAAGAAAGCAGAGAGAAAGATAGGGTAAAAGGAAAAACAAAGAAAGAAAGATTATGGGACAGAGAGACTGATAGATCACCTTTGTAATATGTGATTGATTCCTGATATTCCTATTTAATGTTATAATAATCAAAGCTGTTCTCTTCAGCATAGAAAATTGCATATGTCTTACAGAATCATATCCTGGAGCATGGTTTCTGGGAATTGAACTAAGGACCTTTGGAAGAGCAGACAGTGCTCTTAACCACTGAGCCAGTTCTCCAACAGTGGGAGATTTGATATGAATTTAAGCTATAGTAGAGCATCTTTTACAAACTTTAGTAATTGAGCCCTTGGGTCCAATGTATAGCTGTTAATATTTGCAATGTCCTCTTGGTAGATTTTTCCTTTGATGAGTACATTGTCTTTGCCTTTCTTCTGATTAGTTTTCAGTTGATGTTTATTTCACAAGATATTAAAATGACTTCACTAGACTGCTTCTTAGGTCTCTTTTCTTGGAATAACTTTCTCTGTACTTTTACTCAAAGGGGATGCCTATCACTGGTTTTAAAGTGTGTTTCTTAGATGCAGCAGAAGGTTGTATCTTTTTCACATCCATTCTTAAGTCTATGTATGATCTTTTATTGGGTAAAACCGAACATTGATGTTGCGAATTATCAATGAGTCCCAGTTGTTGATTCCTGCTATCTTGTTGTTGTTGTGTAGATTTTTCTCCCTTCTTTTGATTTGCTTTGGATGTTCTCTTATTTTTTCCTGTTGGTACTTGTGGGTATTGTTAATCTCTTTGGGTAAGTGTCTGCCTTTTAGCTCATTCTGTTTGGCTGAATTTGCAGATAGATTTTGCTCAAATTTTGTTTTATTATGAGATTTTTTTCATCTCTTATTATTGAATGCTTGACTGAGTATAGTCATCTGGGTAGATATGTGTGGTCTCTTAGAGTTTGTAGAACATATGTTCTGGCCTTTTTGACATTTAGAGTCCCCACTGAAGAACCAAAGACTATTCTAATAGGTTTAAGATTATATGTTTCATGTTATTTTAGCTTTTCTTTGCTGTTTCTAATATTTTTCCTTTGTTCTTGAGTTTAATATTTGATTATTATGTGATGAAAGAAACTTCTTCTCTATCTCAGTCTATTTGGTATTCTGCATGTTTTTTGTACCATGATAAGTATATCCACTTTCAGATTGGGAATATTTTCTTCTATGAATTTGTTTAAAAATTTTTTTTACCCTGGGTTTCTTTGCTGTTTCCTATTTCTCTCATTTATACATTTTTTTATTTTCTTTGTGTACCAGATTTTCTCTATTTTTTTGACCTGGGATTTTGTAGATTTAACATTTTCTTATACTGAAAGACAAGGATAAATCCAGACCCCCTAGTGGGAAGAGAAGAGCCAAAAGTCTAGGTTAACCGGTTCTGTGACTTTGTTTTAGGAACTGGCTAAGCACAAAGTTATATTATAATCTTGAGAAATGGGGAGTTACCCTCTTGTGACTATCACTGGTATTTTTGGATTTTCCAATGATGCCCTCCCTATCCTCTTTGGGTTGTGGTTTCTTCACTTAAATACCCCTTCTCCCAGATACTTGGGGTTGAACTCCTCTACCCCTGTGTGGGATGATTCTAGGCCCCACCGCACTGGTTCCTGTCAATAAACCTTGTGTGATTACTGTAATAATGGTCTCTCATGAGTTCTTGGGGGTCATGTTATCCCAAGACTTGAGTGAGAGTCTCCCAACTCCGGGGGTCTTCCAATATCAACATATCTCATTCCTCTACCTTGATAACAATGACTGAGATTTTTACTTCCATCTCTTTAATGCTGTTGAAAAAGACTTGTATCTGAAGTTCCTGTTCTAGTTCCTAAATTTTTCATTTTCAACTTTTCCTACTTTGTTTTTTCTTTACTGATTCTATTTCCATCTACAAGTCTTAAACTGTTCTTTTCCTAAATTCTAGTTTTTGTATTTTCATAGATTTCAATTAAGAATTTATACACTTCTTCTTTAATGATCTCTAACATATTACTAATGGCTATTCTCAAGTTCATATCTTTTACTTCAGTAAAATTACATTTCTCAGGACTTACTTTAAAAGGATTATTGTTGTTGGTTGACATATATTGTCCTGGTAGTTACTAATTGTGTTTTATACTCAGAAGTAGGCATCTGGATTTAGGATGATTCTATTTTTAGGTGTGGAGATCTGGTCTTGTGTTTGTTGGTGGATTCCTTGGTTTCTGATTCCCTCTCTAGTTTAAGGAGAATGTGGTGGTTTGGGGTGGCCTGGTAGGAATTAGGTTGACATCCTTGTAGGTGTGGATACTGCTTCTCTGTCCTATCTGCTTCTCTGTCCATCGAAGCCTATGGTTCCCAGTGAATGCCTGTTAGTGCTGGAGGCTGAGACAAAGGGAAGTAGTGGTGAGCAAGGTGATAACAAAAAGATGATCTGCTATCCTGGCCAGCGGGATATGAACAGGGGTCCCTGATAAACCTGGAGGAGGAGAATGGAAGGAACAAGAGACATGAGAAACGATGAAAGGCAGGATTTCTGATCAAGCTGCCGATTTTTTTATCCCTCAGAAGCTGTTATATAGCAAATTGGCAAGGGGAAGGGGAGGTGTGTCAGGTCTGATGGAACTCAGGCCTGGAGACATCCCTAGCTAATAAGGAAATACTGAGGGTCTGTAATTATTAACTAACAAAGGAAATGCTAATTACTTCTAAAGCCTGGGGCCTACAGGTCTCACTAGGCTAATTTCTTAGTCCTTGCCCTACAAAGTTGAATATCTTACTTGTGAACTTGGGATGGCATAAACAAAATACAGATCTCAAAATACAGGTCTTTGCTTCCAACAGTCTTCTGTTTGGGATGAGATATAGCAGGTGTAATGAAGGAAATATAACAGGTGTACTATGGATATCCAGGTGTGTATAGCTGGGATGAGATATAACAGGTGTAATGAAGGTAATAGATCAGGTGTAATATGGATATAACAGGTGTGTATAGCTGGAATGAGATATAGAAGGTGTAATGAAGGTAATAGAACAGGTGTGTTATGGATATAATGGATGTGTATAGCTAGAATGAGATATAACAGGTGTAATGAAGGTAATATAACAGGTGTACTATGGATATAGCAGGTGTGTATAGCTGGAATGATGTATAACAGGTGTAATGAAGGTAATAGAACAGGTGTACTATGGATATAACAGGTGTGTATAGTTGGGATGAGGTGTTACAGGTGTAATGAAGGTAATAGAACAGGTGTACTATGGATATAACAGGTGTGTATAGTTGGGATGAGGTGTTACAGGTGTAATGAAGGTAATAGAACAGGTGTACTATGGATATAACAGGTGTGTATAGTTGGGATGAGGTGTTACAGGTGTAATGAAGGTAATAGAACAGGTGTACTATGGATATAACAGGTGTGTATAGTTGGGATGAGGTGTTACAGGTGTAATGAAGGTAATAGAACAGGTGTACTATGGATATAACAGGTGTGTATAGTTGGGATGAGGTGTTACAGGTGTAATGAAGGTAATAGAACAGGTGTACTATGGATATAACAGGTGTGTATAACTGGGATGAGATATAACAGGTGTAATGGAGGTAATAGAACAGGTGTACTATGGATATAACAGGTGTGTATAGCTGGGATGAGATATAACAGGTGTAATGGAGGTAATAGAACAGGTGTACTATGGATATAACAGGTGTGTATAGCTGGGATGAAATTAGAGAATTGTATATGATGGAGAGAGAGAGATGGTAGACTGAATATTTGAAGATCACTACCTTCTTCCCTGGATAGCATGATAAGTAGGTCCCAGTATCTGTAGGATTTGTTGTCTGAGACAAAGCGTTCAAAAATTAACTTTTCCTTGTGTAAATGCAAGAAAAATGTTATGAAACTATAGTATATCTGTGCCATTGTGCTGTTGATTTTATGTCAACTTGTTACAAATTAAATTTATTTTGGAAGTAAGAACCTCAACTGAGAAAATGCTACAAGGAGATTGTCTGTGGACTTGTAAGGAGCGACGGGCCGCTTCCCACCACCCGGCTAGCTTTACACCTGAAATAATTACACGGAACCTGTATTCTCTTAAACACTGCCTGCCCATTAGTTATAACCTCTTATTGGCTAGCTCTTACATATTGATCTAACCCATTTCTAATATCCGTATTGCCACTTGAGTGTGGCTTACTGGGACGAATCTAACGGGCATCCATCTCAGAGAGGAGAATCATGGTGACTGCCTGACTCAGCTTCTTTCTCCCAGCATTCTGTTCTGTTTTCTCTGCCTACCTAATTTTCTGTCCTATCAAAGGCCAAGCAGTTTTCTTTATTAATCAATAGACATGTGACCCTCCTCCATCAGTAGTCAAGCACGTAGGGGCATTTTATGATTAATAACTGATGTGGGAGGGCCCAGGTTACTGTGGGCACTACCATTCCTACATAAGTGGTTCTATGTTGTATAAATATGCAGGCTGAACAAGTCATGGAGAACAAGCCAGTAAACAGGCTTCTGCCATGGCTTCTGCTTCAGTTCCTTCTCTCAGGTTCCTGCCTTGAGCTCCTGCCATGAATTTCTTAAATGAGGGGTTGTGATGTTGATGTTTAAATGAAATAAACTCTTGCCTTTTCAAATTGGTTTGTCATGGAATTTTAGCATCACAACAGAAACCCTAAGAATAATCAACAATTTTCTACTTGAATTTAAGTAACACTCCAGAAGTTGAAACCCATACCATACCTGGCATGATTATTAAGCTAAAACATATGACTATACAAGTCATAGATGGTAGGGGAGACCACATTACTGTTGTTCTCCTAATGGGAAATAGTATTAGATAAACTCCTAATTGCTTGATGTTATACCTATATATGCATATCTGCACCATCATCATAGAAGCTTCTATTACAGTAGATGACAATTAACACAGAGAACTCGCAGCTGCCCACAGTGTGGAGAATAAGTGAGAGCAGAAGGCTCATTACTAAATAAACATCTATACCAAACATGCTCCTCCCCAAGGCTCGGGGATCATTGCAGAAGAGAGAGTAGAAAGGGTGAAAAATATCAAAGCTGTGAATGACTACAAAGAATGTGCCTTCTGGACACAGCAGGTAGGTGCACCTTTGAACTCATAGCAGTTGTGGCAATAAACACAAGACATGGGAAAGTTGAAGCCCGACAAAATTCTAACATGGAAAGGGGACCTGGCCATTAATCCCACCACTAGCCAGATGCTGCTGTTGGTATCTGGAGGGGGAAGGGGAGTTCGTTTTCTCTATGAGCATGGCCCCTGAAAAGTCAACAAGGGTACAGTGAAGGGCCAGAAATCCAAGAAAAGATTCTCTTGGAAATTTGGATATGTGGATAAAAGTATGCCTATAGCAATATTACTGGGTCAATATCATTCTCCACAGATATTTGCCCTGCTATGTTAATTTCTGTTCTTTTCACAAAATGAAATGGAAACAGCATAAATGTCATCCTTCAATTGATAAACAGATAATGAAATTGTGGTACATACACACTGAGGAATAGTACTTAGCTATAAAAGAAAATAAATATTGAAATTTATAGGTAAATGGAAGGGTCTAGAAAATACTTTGCTGAGTGAGAAAACCAAGACCCAGAATAAGAAACATTATAAGTTCTTTCTCATATGTCTTTCCTAGATCCAAATCTTTTTATGTGAATAGACACAGAAAACAGGGAAGTCAAAAGGGACTATGGAGGGCATCAATAGTGTGGGGCAGAGGGAAATTGGAAAACTGGAGGTCTTTAATTACGGAGAGGAAAAAATCAATACAGAAAAAAAAAGGGGAGAATACAAGAATAGTAAGGATGTCTAAAAGTGTCATAAAGGATCATATCAGTGTAAATCTGCCTTACACATGAGTGTGAATATAAATATCCACATATATTAAAATTTCTCACCTTGGCTGGCAACGCTCCCTTCAAGACTGATGGACCATCAATCACACCTCTAACACCGAGCATGAAAATCCTCTTGAGTTGTTGGTCAAGGTTGTTCAAGACATTCTCAAAAGGTTATAGGCTAAAAGTCCCTATTGATGAAGACACCATGTTCTGTCCTTCCCATACAGAACCTGGAAGATACAAGCTGAATTTGACCTGAAAGCTCTCTCCTTCCAGACTAGCTTATATGGTACCAGGAGATACTGTGCAAACTTCCAAGGGAGGGAAGCAATCATTAGCCCGACCCATGTACTGATATAAGGGACACATGTACTACACAGCTCCCATACATAAGGCTCAGGGGTCATAGAGGAATAAGGGGAGGAAAGACTATAAGAGTCAGAGGCCATGAAGCTTCCTCTGAGACTATGTCTCCTAGGAATGTCAGAAGGAACTGCAGAAGGAAATCTTATCAACAGAGTTTCCTGAACATAAACAACACCAACACACATCCTTACATGAGAAGGGGAATAATTATGGAGTCCCACGTTCTTACAAAGAACTACAGGCTCCTAAGAAATGCTGAGAGCAGGAGAAATAGACTTCGCCAGGAAAAAGCCCCAGTTGACTACCCAATAGCAAGCAGTCAGATCTGAAAAGAATATACAGAGAAGTAAAAAGTGTATTATAGAATGCACTGTTTGTATTTATGTATAACAAACAATTCCAATTTTATGAAAGAAAATGAGACCATGATTTAAAAGAGAGCATGGGGTGAATGGGAGTGGTTGAGGCATGTAGAAAATGTGAAATTATTCTTTAGTGTCAAAAGTAAAATTAATTATATAGAAATTACAGAAAAAACATAGCAATAAAACCCTTGGAAGTAGAAAGAAAAGTGGTTAGTCATATTTAAAGAGGTGCAATAGAAGTTCTCAAAAATTACATCTAAATTTTTCTGATATGAGCCCCTTGGTATAAAAAACGGAAGTCACTGGAAGAAGTGCTGGTGGGAAATGAGGACAGAACAAAGAAAGGAAGCTGTGAATCCAACCCAGATGAGAAACCACTAGGGAAGTGGAGCAGGGAGCTGGGCAGAGGGCAGAGCTATGTCTGAGTGATGTTTATTGTTTGTTTGCTATTTTTATGTCTGTAAATTTGAGGCTGAACAAGCCTCTCTGAGATTTTACTATCATCACTCATGGCCTCTCTGTATTTACTGGTAAATTCATCTTTTATCAGATGTCCTTAATTATCTGAGTGAGATTGCTCTTTGCTTCTGTCCAGTTACCTCTGATGTTTCCTGCACCACCTTTGTTACTGTGTTGTGCTGTTCTAGCCACCTGCTTCCTACTGGTCTGTAAAGGAAATGACAGCTGTAAAGGTTAACTAGAAAAATCAGTTGTAGTGATTGTTGCCTCACTTGAGTGGCCAGTTGGTGGGGTTGTATGCAATATACAAACCAGAGCCTCTCAGACCTAAGTTGGCCGATTTGCTTTAGATATGCATGGGCTCAGTCAGGTTCATCTTGTTTGGTTAATAATTTACATAGTAAAAAGCAATGGTTATGGATTTATCCCATTGTAAATATTATCAAGGTGAAAAGTTCATATCCATAGTTAAAATGATCATCATCATGATAGGGAAAAAATGAAAACATTTTAATATTATTTCTTTTTTAAAGCGATTGCAATATAACAACATCATATCTTCCTTCCTTTTTCTCCCTCCAAACCCTCTCATATACCCCTCCTTTCTGGCTTTCAAATTCTGTGCTTCTTTTTACATCAGTTTTTATTACTGCTGTTGCTGCTGGTTGTGGTGGTGGTGGTGGTGCCGTGTGTGTGTGTGTGTGTGTGTGCCCACGTGTGTTCCTAAGAAATAAATTCAAACAACATTGGATGTTATTTGTACATATGTTTATGTTTTCAGGACTGACCATTTGATACTGAACAATCAGTTAACACTTCCCCAGGAAGACAATGGCTCTTGAATTGAGCATTCCCAAGTTGCCTACAGGTTTTTCTGTAGGGATGAGACATCCAGCATTCACTGCTCCACCCATCAACCAGGCCACATTGTCATGTCTATTGCTCTTTTTCTTCTTCATCTCAGGTGTAGGCAGTATTGTTGGTGGGATTTATGTGTGTGGCTTTCATAGACCCCAAACACATAATCTAAGATTAAACTCCCTGGGTGCCATCCTGGGGCAGGGCAGAACTTCCAGGAAAGAAGCACAAGTCCTTTCAACTCCTGCTGCCGGGGCTTCTTTGTTCCACATGACCCTGCCTCCCCCAAGCCTGTCCTACTGTCTGTGAGGTCCTTGGCCCAGGAAAAGTTTCTACCCCGGCACTGAGGCTATCCACCCAGAGGGGTGAGTGAGCGCCTGCCTGGCCAGAGGGGAGTGCAGGGCACCTCCAGCTCCTGCTGCAGGAACTTCTTAGTTCCACACGACCTTCCCCCTCCCCCAAGTTCACCCTTTTGTCTGTGGGGTCCTTGGACCTCCAAGGGTCCATGTCCCTGTGCTGAGGACAACAATTCAGACTGGTCCTTGGCCCAGGAACAGTTCCTGCTCCTGCACTAAGGAGATCCTCCCAGAGTCAGTCACAGTGTAGATTGGATCAAGAAGCCACGACTCTCCTGGCTGCATTTGAAGGAAGAGATGGACAGGCTTCAGTGCAAGAATTCCTCCAACAACCTGAAAGGCAACATGACAAAACCAGATTCCAGGGATCATGCAACAAGAAGACTTGAACACCCTATTCCAGAAGAAGTAGTAAAAATCAACTTTAAACATAACATTATGAAAATAATAGAGGACCTTAAACCAGATGTGAAAAATTGCTGTAATGAAATGGAGAAGACAAACAAAAAGGTAGAAGAAATGAGTAAATTTCTCAAAAACACCCAAGGAAAACAAAATAAAGCAATCAAACAGGTAATGGAAACAATCAAGACTTTAAAAATGAAATGGAGGAAATGAAGAAAACACAAACCGAGGAAAGACTGGATATGAAAAATCTGGGTAAATGAACAGGAAATGCAGAGACAAACATAACCAACAGAATACAAGAGATAGAAGAAAGAATCTCAGACACCGAAGATACTATAGAGGAAATAAACTTATTGATTAAAGAAAATAACAAATCCAAAAAATTCTTAACACAGAACATCCAGGAAATCTGGGACACCATGAAAAGACCAAACCTAAGAATATTAGGGGTAGAAGAAGGAGAAGAATTACAGCTCAAAGGCCCAGAAAATATATTCAAAAAAATTATAAAAGAAAACTTTCCCAAACCTAAAGAAGGATATTCCTATGAAGGTACAAGAAGCATATAGAACACCAAATAGACTGGATCAAAAGAAAAAAAAAAGCATTCCCTCGCCATATAATAATCAAAACACAGAACATACAGAACAAAGAATGAGTATTAGGAGCTGCAAGGGAAAAAGGTCAAGTATCATATAAAGGGAAACCTATCAGAATTATACCTGATTTCTCAATGGAAACCATGAAAGTCAGAAGGTCTTGGATAGATGGGCTGCAGGCACTAAGAGACCATGGATGCAAGCCCAGACTACTATATCCATCAAAGCTTACATTCACCATAGATGGAGAAAAAAAATTCCAGGACAAAAACAGATTTAAACAATACATAGCCACAAACCCAGCCTTACAGAAGATACTAGAAGGAAAACCAAAAACCAAGGAAGCTAACAACACCCATAATAACACAAGGAACTAACAACCCTCCACCAGCACAACTCAAAGAAAGGAAACAAACAAACACTACCACCACAAAAAATAACTGGAGTTAACAACCACTGGTCATTAATATCACTTAATATCAATGAACTCAATTCACCTATAAAAAGGCACAGGTTAATAGAAAGGATATGAAAACAGGATCCAACATTCTGCTTTTTACAAGAAACTCACCTCAAACTTAAAGACAGACACTACCTCAGAGTAAATAGTTGAGAAAAGGTTTTCCAATCAAATGAAACAAAGAAACAAGTGGGTGTCCCTATACTAACATCTAACAAAATTGATTTCAAACTAAAATCAATCAGAAGAGATGGAAAAGACCACTTTATTCTTAGAACTGGAACAATTCATCAGGAGGAAGTCTCAATCCTGAATATCTATGCCCCTAGTATAAAAGCACTCACATATATAAAAGAAACATTACTAGAACTCAAAGCATACATCAAACTCCACACTCTAATAGTAGCAGATTTCAACACTCCTTTCTCACCAATGGACAGGTCAAGCAGAAAGAAACTTAACAGAAAAATAAGAGAACTAACAGATGTAATGAACCAAATGGACTTAACAGACATCTATAGAACATTACACCCAAACAGAAAAGAATACACCTTCTTCTCAGAATCTCATGGAACTTTCTCAAAAATTGATCACATAATTGCTAACAAAGCAAACATCCATAGATACAAAGAAATTTTAGTAACCACCTGTGTACTATCATATCACCATGGAATAAAGTTAGAATTCAACAATAATTCTACCCCCAGAAAGCCTACAAACTCATGGAAACTGAACAGTCAACTAATGAACCACCCCTGGGTCAAGGAAGAAATAAAGAAAGAAATTAAAGTCTTCCTTGAATTCAATGAAAATAAAGACACAACAAAACCAATCTATGGGACACTATGAAAGCAGTGCTAAGAGGAAAGTTCATAGCACTAAGTGCCCACATAGAGAAAACAGAGAAAGCATACATTAGAGACTTAACAGCACACCTGAAATCTCTAGAAAAAAAAAGAAGCAGACTCACCCAGAAGGAGTAGAAGACTGCAAATAATCAAACTAAGGGCCAAAATCAACAAAATAGAAACAAAGAAAACAATTCAAAGAATCAATAAAATAAAAAGCTGGTTCTTAGAGAAAATCAACAATATTGAAATACCCCTATCCAAACTAATCAAACGGCAGAGAGAGAACGGGCAAATTGATAAGATCAGAAATGAAAAGGGGGACATAACCACAGACACAGAGGAAATTCAGAGAATCATTAGATCTTACTGCAAAAGCATGTATGCCACAAAATTGGAAAATGGTAAAGAAATGGACACTTTTTAGATAGGTACCATATACCAAAATTAAATCAAGACCAGGTGAACTATTTAAATAGACCTGTAAGTAGCGACGAATCAGAAGATGTCATCAAAAACCTCCCTCCAATATGTATATATTCCATACTTTCTTCATCCATTCTTCCATTGAAGGACATCTAGGTTGTTTCCAGGTTCTGGCTATTACAAACAATGCTGCTATGAACATAGTTGAGCATATACTTTTGTTGTATGTTTGGGCATCTCTTGGGTATATTCCCAATAGTGGTATTGCTGGGTCGAGAGGTAGGTTGAACCCGACTTTCCTGAGAAACCGCCACACTGAATGGACGGAAATTGAAAACACTATCCTGAGTGAGGTAAGCCAGACCCAAAAAGAGGAACATGGTATGTACTCACTCATATTTGGTTTCTAGCCATAAATAAAGGACATTGAGACTATAATTCGTGACTCTAGAGAAGCTAAATAAGAAGGTGAACCCAAAGAAAAACATATAAGCATCCCCCTGAATATTAACCTTCATCAGGCGATGAAAGAAGACAGAGACAGAGACCAACATTGGAGCACTGGACTGAAGTCTCACGATCCAAAGGAGGAGCAGAAGGAGAGTGAGCACGAGCAAGGAACTCAGGACCGCGAGGGGTGCACCCACACACTGAGGCAATGGGGATGTTCTATCGGGAACTCACCAAGGCCAGCTGGCCGGGGACTGAAAAAGCATGGGACAAAACCAGTCTCGCTGAACATAATGGACAATGAGGACTACTGAGAACTGAAGAACAATGGCAATGGGTTCTTGATCCTATTGCACGTAATGGCTTTGTGGGAGCCCAGGTAGTTTGGATGCTCACCTTAATAGACCTGGATGGAGGTGGGTGGTCCTTGGACCTCCCACAGGGCAGAGAAACCTGCTTGCTCTTTGGGCTGAGGAGGAAGGAAGACTTGATTGGGGGAGGGGGAGGGGATGGGAGGTGGTGGCGGGGAAGAGGCAGAAATCTTTAATAATTAAATTAATTAATTAATTAAAAAAAAAAACAAACCTCCCTCCAAAAAAAAAAAAAAATCCCAGGACCAGATGGTTTTAATGCAGAATTCTATCAGAACTTCCTTAAAAAGCCAATACCTATACTCCTTAATATATTTCACAAAATAGAGAAGAGTCATTGCCAAACTCCTTTTACGAAGCTACAGTTACCCTGGTACTAAAACTACACAAAGACTTAACCAAGAAAGAGAATTACAGACATATCTTACTCATGAACATTGGTGCAAAAAAAATTCTCAATAAAATACTGGCAAACTGAACCCAAGTACACATCAAAAAAATTATACATTATGATTAAGTAGGCTTCATCCAAGAGAGGAAGGGCTGGTTCAACACATGCAAATATATCAATGTAATCCATCATATAAATAAACTGGAAGAAAAAATGATCAATTCATTAGATGCTGAAAAAGCATTTTACAAAATTCAACACCCCTTTATAATAAAGGTCTTGGAGAGATTAGGTATACAAGGATCATACCTAAATATAATAAAAGCTATATACAGCAAGCCAACAGCTAACATCAAATTAAATTGAGAGAAACTCAAAGCCATTCTACTAAAATCAGGAACAAGGCAAAGCTATCCACTCTCTCCATACCTCTTCAATATAGTGCTTGAAGTTCTAGCAATAGCAATAAGACAACATAAGAGAACGGGGATTAATATTGGAAAGGAAGAAGTCAAACTTTAATTATTTGCAGATAATATGATAGTTTACATGAGCGATCCCAAAAACTCTACCAAAACACGCCTACAGATGATAAGCACCTTTAGTAATGTGGCAGGATACACGATCAACTCCAAAAAATCAGTCCCCTACTATACACAAAGGATAAAGAAGCAAAGAGGGAAATCAGAGAAGCAACACCTTTCACAATAGCCACAAATAGCATAAAGTATCTTGGGGTAATGCTAACCAAGGAAGTGAAGATCTATTTGACAAGAACTTTAAGTCTTTGAAGAAAAAATTGAAGAGGATATCAAAAAATGGAAAGATCTCCTATGCTCTTGGATTGGGAGGATCAACATAGTAAAAATGCAATCCCCATCAAAATCCCAACAAAATTCTTCACAGACCTTGAGAGAACAACAATCAACTTTATATGGAAAAACAAAAAACCCAGGATAGCCAAAACAATCTTATACAATAAAGGAACTTCTGGAGGCATTACCATCCATGACTTCAAACTCTATTATAGAGCAACATTAATGAAAACAGCTTGGTATTGGCATAAAAACAGAGATGTTGACCAATGGAATTGAATTGAAGACCTGGATATTAACCCACAAACCTATGAACACCTGATTTTTTTTCACTTTGCAATTTCAACATTTATTTCTGATACCAAAACTTGGCAACACACAAGAAAAAAAAAGTAATAGAATAGCAAATAAATTTATCTTGCATACCACTCAGTCAAGAGGATGTGGCTCTCTAGATAGCTGGGTTCTGAAGGAATCTGAGGCTTCAGCCTTACTCAGAGGGAAAACTATTGCAAATGATGAGCAGGATTGGACATTTTACTCAACCCAGAAGAAGCCAATGGCACTGAATTTGGTGGCGAAGTTGGCAGTAGCTGTACCACTGGGGATGATAATGTGGCCAGTAAAGGCCTGAGGAAATCTGGAGCGGGCATTCTGGTGGTATCGGGCCCAGAAGGTAAAGGGGATTCTGGACCAAGGATCTCCAAAATCTCCTTCCTCATCCCAGGTCAGCAGCTCAAACTCGATGTCATCCCAGCTCCAGGGCCCAGACACAGCCTCATCTCCAATTCCCATGCGGGTTCATGCTTCAGCGCAGGCCTCTGCCTCAGCAGCAGCAGCATCCAGAGCATCCAATGCTTCATCTGCAGCTTCCATGAACTGTGCGGTCCAGTCACGAGGGTCTCTCTTCTGAACCTCTGCAATGAATCTCAGCACTTTCATCTTGCTAGTCTCATGGTAGGAACGGAGGCCCCAGAGGAACTCATACTCAGGAGGGTTGAGGTTGGGCACTTGTCTGTAGTCCAGGTATTTTTGCTTCACGAACTCGTAAGTAAGAAGTTTTCTTGGATCACCAAGGAGGGGGTGTCTGACCCCAGGACGCAGTCCCATCTTGCGCAGTGCATCCCAAAGGACAGCCTCACTTGCACGGTTGCCATTCATGAAGATAATGCCCAGAATCACCAAGAGGAGACCAAGCTTGGGTGTATCTTTGGACGTTCCCAGTATGCCAGCCAGGGACTCAGGAGTACTGATGGGAATATACAGGTGCTCTTCTTTGTCAATTTCCTTCAGCTGAATTCCAAACTTCTTCTCCAGGACAAAGCAGGCGCGTTCGATGATTTCTGGATAAACATCAGTGTATTCTCGGATGATATCCCTCAGTATTTCTGAGCGCTTGATGAGCACCTTCGTGTAGTCTTTAAGCATCAGGTACTTGACCAACTTATTTGCTCTTTCCTGAAGAAGGGCCACATCTCGGGGCTGTGGTGCACCCTGGTTCTGTGAGGCACGAGAGTTGGGGGAGGATCTCAGATTGGGCGAGGGTCGTAAATTCTGCCAGTCAGGTGGAATTGGCCAGTCGGCAGGGATTCAGTCAGGTGGATAAGGCCAATCAGTGGGAACTGCCCAGTCAGGAGACAGTGACCAGTCATGGGGTAACTGCCAATCTGGGGGGCCTTGCCAATCTTGAGGGTTCTGCCAGCTGGGTGGGAGCCTGCCAGGTGGGTGGGGACTGCCATCCAGTTGTATTCTGCCAGACCATTGGGTTTAGCCAGACAATTGGACCGGGCCAGACAATGGGATTTGGCCATATCACTGGATTCTGCCAGATCACTGGGTTAGGCCAGATCACTGGATTCTGCCATGCAACTGGGTTCTGCCAAGCTGATGCTGTCTGCCTAGCTGGGGGACTCTGACGTGCTGGTGGGGTCTGCTTGGTTTTCTGGTTTTGCCAGCCTGACAGGTTCTGCAAGCCAGTGGGGTCTGCCACAGCACATTCTGGGGTGTGCCAGGTGGGTTCTGAGTGGTCACTGGAACTGGAGCAGACCTCCAGTTCCCTGAAGCCAGTGAGGCCCGTCTTTGATCCACACTGCTGTTCTCCTCCACATTCAAGTTGTTAATCTTGCCGGTCTTCTTGCCCTGAATTATAGTCCGGGACTCCACATTCTGAGCCTGGGAGCCATCTGCTGAGGTCTGTGCAGCTGCGCCATCAGTTTCAGAGATACCTGGGCTGGTCCCTAAGTCAGCCATCTTGGCCTGGTTTACATTCCGGATCTGGGCATCAGCTGCAGAGACCTTAGTGGTATCATTCCAAGCCTTAGTAGCTGTCTTAGGCTGGTTGTTGGCCATCTCATTGGCACTGGGAGACTGAGAGAAATTGTATGTGGCACTGGGGCCTGCCTTAGTATTCTGGGCCTTAAAGGCCATTTCAGACTTTTTAGCTGCTGATTTGCCTGCGCTTGCTGCCTGGGAAAACTCAGAGGCAGCATTTGGGCCTTTAGCGGTGCCATTCTGTGACTTAAAGGCTGCCTTAGACTGGTTCTTGGGCATTTCCTTGGCATTACGTGCCTGAGAGAAATCATTTGGACCCTTGGTATTCTGAGCTTTAAAGCCTGTCTTAGGCCTAGCAGCAGCTGTTGAAACCTCAGTATCAGCCACCTCATTGGCAGTTGGGGGCTGTGAACTCTGGGGACTAGCATTCTGCCCACTGGCAGCTGCCATGGCCTGGTTGGTGGGTGGAGCCTCGGAGATCTGGATGGCTTCCATCAAGGTCTGCACATGTAAGGCGCGGTCTTCGACAGGGGCCTCAGCCTGGAAGCCGTGGAGGCCTGCACCGCCGTCCGGTTTCTGAGCCACCGGTCTTGTCTCGGTGGCAAGAGCAGAGCCTTGCCTCAGGCTCTAACCCCAGCCCCCTTGCTGCCTTCCTTCTTCACGACTCAGAGAATCAGGACTGCTGGGCTCCGCTCTTGGCAGCCGCACTCCGCACTCTCTCCGTGTCCAGGAGAAAATGCCAGCGCGGCAGCCGAACACCTGATTTTCAACAAAGGAGCTAAAATTATACAATGGAAGAAAGAAATCATCTTTAACAAATGGTGCTGGTATAACTGGATGTCAACCTATAGAAGAATGAAAATAGATCCACATCTATCACCATGCACAAAACTCAAGTCCAAATGGATTAAAGACCTCAAAATAAATCTGACCACACTGACCCTGATAGAAGAGAAAGTGGGAAGTAGACTGCATCACATGGGCACAGGAGACCACTTCCTACGTATAACCCCAGTAGCACAGAAAATAAGAGCAACAATGAATAAATGGGACCTCCTGAAACTGAGAAGCTTCTGTAATGCAAAGGACACTGTCATTAAGACAAAAAGGCTACCTATTGAATGGGAGAAGATCTTCATCAACCCCGCAACAGACAAAATTCTGATCTCCAAAATACATAAAGAATTCCAGAAACTAGACATTAAAACTCTAATTAACCCAATTAAAAAGTGGGGTACTGAACTGAACAGAGAATTCTCAACAGAAGTTCAAATGGCCAAAAGACACTTAATGTCATGCTCAACCTCCTTAGCGATCAGGGAAATGCAAACCAAAACAACTTTGAGATACCGTCTTACACCTGTCAGAATGGCTAAAATCAAAATCACCAATGATAGCCTTTGCTGGAGAGGTTGTGGAATAAGGTGAACACTCATCCATTGTTGGTGGAAATGCAAACTTATGCAACCACTTTGGAAATCAGTGTGGCGGTTTCTCAGGAAACTGAAAGTCAACCTACCTCAGGACCCAGCAATTCCACTCTTGGGAATATACGTAAGAGATGCCCAACCATACTACAAAACATTTGTTCAACTATGTTCATAGCAGCAGTATTTGTAATAGCCAGAACCTAGAAACAACCTAGGTGCCCCTGAATAGAAGAATGGATAAAGAAGCTGTGGCACGTATGCATTTTAGAGTTCTACTTAGAGGTAAAACCAATGACATCTTAAATGTTGCATGCAAATGGATGGAAATAGAAAACACTATCCTGAGTGAGGTAACCCAGACTCAAAAAGAGAAATATGGTATGTACTCAACCATAAGTGAATTCTAGCCATAAACAAAGGACATTGAGCCTATAGCTCATGATCCTAGAGAAGCTAAATAAGAAGGTGAACCCAAAGAAAAACATATAGTTATTCTCCTGGATATTGGAAGTAGACAAGATTGCTGGGCAAAAGTTGGGAGGAGCAGGGTGAAGGTGGGTTGGGGGTAAGGGGAGATGGGGAGAGAGAAGGGAGAAGGGGAGGATTGGGGAGAGCTTGGGGGAATGGAATAGTTGAGATGGAGAGAAGGGTGGATACGGTGCTGGGGTGGGTAGATTCTGTGCATTAGACTGGAGAGATACTGTCTCATCCATCTCCAATTCTCTAGTCTCTTTGGAGAACTTAATAGATTCTCCAACAGTCTGACAACTGACCAGAGTTGACATCACTGGCATTCACAAATGTGGTGGGGCACCCTTAATTAGCCTTGTCTGTAATGTACTCAGTAGGGAAGAATGAGGCATTGATTTCAACTCCTGCTCCTTTAAGAAACATCTATGCCCAAACAACTTTGAGATACCATCTTACACCTGTCAGAATGGCTAAAATCAAAAACACCAATGATAGCCTTTGCTGGAGAGGTTGTGGAGAAAGGGGCACACTCATTCATTGCTGGTGGGAATGCAAACTTGTGCAACCACTTTGGAAATCAGTGTGGCGATTTCTCAGAAAATTTGGGATCAACCTACCCCAAGATCCAGTAATACCACTATTGGGAATATACCCAAGAGATGCCCCATCAAATGACAAAAGTATCTGTTCAACTATGTTCATAGCACCATTGTTTGTAATAGCCAAAACCTGGAAACAACCTAGATGCCCTTCAATAGAGGAATGGATGAAGAAAGTGTGGAATATATACATATTAGAGTACTACTCAGTGGTAAAAAACAATGACTTCTCGAATTTTGCGTGCAAATGGACAGAAATAGAAAACACTATCCTGAGTGAGGTATCCCAGACCCAAAAAGAGGAACATGGGATGTACTCATTCATAATCGGTTTCTAGCCATAAATAAAGGACATTGAGCATATAATTTGTGATCCTAGAGAAGCTAAATAAGAAAGTGAACCCAAAGAAAATCGTATAGTCATCCGCCTGGAGAGGGGAAGTAGACAAGATTGCAGGGCAAAAACTGGGAACTTGCGGGGGAGGTGGCATGGGGCAAAGGGGAAATGGGATGAGAAACATGAGAAGGGGAGGATGGGAGGAGCTCGGGGGATTGGGATGGTTGGGATATAGGAAGGGTGGATACAGGAGCAGCGAAGTATATATCCTAACTAAGGGAGCCATTTTAGGGTTGGCAAGAGACTTGACTCTAGAGGGGTTCGCAGGTGTCCAGGGAGATGTCCCCAGCTGGTACCTTGGGCAACTGAGGAGAGGGAACCTGAAATGACCCTATCCTATACTGATGAATGTCTTACATATCACCTTAGAACCTTCATCTGGCGATGGATCGAGGTAGAGACAGAGACTCAATTTGGAGCAATGGTCTGAGCTCTTAAGGTCCAAATGAGGAGCAGAAGGAGGGAGAACATGAGCAAAGAAATCAGGACCATGAGGGATGCACCCACCCACTGTGACAGTGGATCTGATTTATTGGGAGCCCACTAAGGCCAGCTCGTCTGGGACTGAATAAGCATGGGTTGAAACTGGACTCTCTGAGCATGGCGGACAATGAAGGCTGATGAGAAGCCAAGGACAATGGCACTAGGCCAGAAATGGCTCCATAGGTAAAATGCTTACCATCAAATCTGATGACCTAAGTTCAATCCCAGGACCCACATAGTAGAGGGAGAAAACCAATTCCTATCTCTAGATGTCACAGATACCTCAATGTCTCCAGGTAAAGGAGCTGTTGATTCTACATGGCACTGCTGTGTAAGCCCTGTCAAGCATCACTCTGATCTGACATTTACACACGAATGACAGAATCAGTTTGTTCATCTCAACAAAAGCTGAACCTTCATCTAGCTATGGATGGAGATAGAGACAGAGGTCCACACTGGAGCACCGGACTGAGCTCCCAAGGTCCTAATGAGGAGCAGAAGGAGGGAGAACATGAACAAGGAAGTCAGGACCAAGAGGGGTGCACCCACCCACTGAGACAGTGGGGCCTATCTATTGGGAGCTCACCAAGTCCAGCTGGACTGTGACTGAAAAAGCATGGGATAAAACCGGACTCTCTGAACATGGCGGACAATGAGAACTGACGAGAGGCCAAGGACAATGGCACGGGGTTTTGATCCTACTTCATGTTCTGGCTTTGTGGGAGCCTAGACAGTTTGGATGTTCACCTTCCTAGACCTGGATGGAGGGGGAAGGACCTTGGACTTTCCACAGGGCAGGGAACCCTGACTGCTCCTGGGACTGGAGAGGGAGGAGAAGAGGAGTGGGGGGAGGGGGAGAGGGGCGGGAGGAGGGGGAGGGAAATGGGAGGCGGGGAGGAGGCAGAAAATTTTTTTTTCAAGAAAAAAAAAAGAAAGAAACATCTATGCTGGCATAGGCTTGGAGCATCACCACTGCGAAGGTGGAGACCTGCTGATTCCTGAGGGTCACAGACCTGCCAGACTACCTGAATGACTGAGCCCTTGTTATATATGACAGACTGAGAGACTATGTCTCCACATACACACACACACACACACCAGTGAATATGTCTGAGGAACAAGCAGAGTCTTTTCTGGGGTTTCTACATGCACCTACACCAAAACATTGTTTGTGTACACACAGAGACAACAGCAGACAGAAAGAAGTTCCCTGGGGGAGAGGAAACACACATGCAGCACACAGAGAAAAGGAGAGCTCAGGAAGATCAAACGCCATTCTCTTCTCAGGCTGGGTCTTTTAAGCTTCTGAAGAGTATTCCTCTCCTCACTTGATCTGATCAGTTTGAAGAGAGACAGGATGAGCCATGGGACAAAACTGTTGTGTAAAGTGTCCGGTTCTTGGTTCCAAGGAGCTTACTGAGTGAGTCCATCTGAAGAGGGACTGCTGGCAGGAGAATAAGGCCTAGAAAATCTTTGGAGCCATCAGGCTTTTGTGTCAGTTCAGGGGGCTAAGTGTGAAGCCAGAAGTTTTGGAAATACACTATCTTTATTACTTAGTCATGGCCACTCTCCCTATCTGTCTCCCGGGGGATCTAACTCCTAGTATCTCAATTCCCCATCCTACCAACTCCTTTTCTTATCCAAATGAAGATCTCTCACACAAGAGTCATATCAGAGACAGCCATAACAGCCCTTGGTCAAGTTTGGAAACCAACTCTTGGAATGTCCTAGCCTTGTCCAGTCCTCCCTCCTCACATTGATTTCTGATTTATGAAGACTTTAATAAACTAGAGTGTAAAGTGCCTTTTACTGGCTTCAGATATAAGTCAGTGTGGTGATCCTGTTTCTCTCTCACTTCATGTGACATCACCTGGTCTTGATTGGTCTCTTGGCTTCCTCCTGAATCCTACACAATTTGGCCAGCTGAAACAGAACACCCTAAGAATCTAAGTTTACAAACCAAAGGTACTAAATTTTATAGTTATAGAGCCTGTTAAGTACAAGTTGGGAATTCAAGAGGATCCAGAGTCTGTTGGGAGTCCACACTGGCTCACAAATGGTATATTCTCACTGTTGACACAGAAAACAAGAGCAGGCGCTCCAATGATATTTTTGTAAGATCACCTACCTAACCATTCAAGATTTTTCCATGTAAATGACTCTGGTTTCAGATGAAGTCTCTGTTGGGCTATATTTCAACACAAGCATTTAAAGGGGAGAGATAGTTAAGACAATACTTCTAGTAACCTTTTCCTTTTTTATATTTATTTATTTATTTTTATTAAAAATTTCCACCTCCCCCCTGACTTCCATTCCCTTCCACCTCCCTTTACTCCCCTCCTTCTTCCTCTCTAGTCCAAAGAGCAGTCAGGGTTCCCTGCCCTGTGGGAAGTCCAAAGTCCTACCCTCTCCATCCAAGTCTAGGAAGGTGAGCATCCAAACAGGTTAGGCTCCCACAAAGTCAGTACATGCAGTAGGATCAAAACCCAGTGCCATTGTCCTTGGCTTCTCATCAGCCCTCAATGTCCACAGTGTTCAGAGAGTCCAGTTTTAATCCATGCTTTTTCAGTCCCAGTCCTTCTGACCTCGGTGAGCTCCCATTAGATCAGCCCCACTGTCTCAGGGGGTGGGTGCACCCCTTGCCATCCTGACTTCCTTGCTCATGTTCTCCCTCCTTCTGCTCCTCATTTTAAAGCAACATGGATTCTAGCCTTAGTCCTCCATTTCTGCTGATTTATTATTTCTCCCCATCATTACTAAAAGACTCATCACTCTATTTCATTGTCAAATATTAATTTAAGCTGTGCTACATTTGTTTATGCTGTGGAGCATTTGTTTAATGATACAAAAAATCTGCTGCATTCTTTTATGTTGCATTTGTTTAACTCTGTAATGCTGTGTTACTTTGCCTATCTAATACACCTGATTGGTCTAATAAGAAGCTGGATGGCCAATAGCAAGGCAGGAGTAAGGACAGGCAGAGCCATCAGGCAGGGAGAATACATAGAAGGCTATGTCTTGGAGAATGGAAGGAGGACAAAGAACAAAGAGAGGAGGATGGTAGGGCCCAGGTTCCAGGCAACAGAACCAGTCACAGAGTAGGAGCAAAAGTAAGATATACAGAAGAAGAGAAAGGAAAAGTCCCAGAGGCCAAAGGTGGATGGTTTCATTAAAGTTAAGAAAAGGTGGCTAGAAATAATCCAATCTAAGCCCAGGAGGACTTATAAGTAATAATAAGCTTCCATGTGTATTCATTTGGGAGCTGGCTGGTGGACTCCCAAAAGAGTAAAGACTGACAAAACAACCAACTACACTCTTTAACACCACCCAGAGTGTTCTAAGGGATTGTTTACTTAGAGCATTGATTCCAAATCGACCCAGTGCCCCCATACAGCTACATTCTTCTCACCAGCCTAAAAGTACAGCAGACTCTGAACCTCACTGAACACATTTTAGAATCATCCCCATAAGCCTGTCACATCTTTTCCTCTTCATCTTGCTCTTACTTCTTGCATTGTAGGTGATGTATAGAAAGGATAATCACTAGTCGAATGTGAATTTTGTTCATATGGGCCAGACATTCCTTTCATGGGTGGGAAGCTTCTTGGGTTGAGATGGTCCTAGATCATGAGGTGTCTGGGGTGTCACAGATGCCCTGAATTCCTAGGTGTACCAATAACATTGAGAAGAGATCAAACACAGTATCTTTGTGAGATCCCTTAGGTCAATTATTATTACAGCTGGATTTTCCTGTTCTTAAATTTTGAAATCTATCATCCTCTCAAACGCTGCTTAGGTGAGCACTATGGAGATATTGGGGACATGAACTATCATTAAAGAAATGTCCAAGACATAAATATTGTAAATCATTAGTATTTTAATAAATAAAGCTTGCCTGAAGATCAGAGAGTAAAACAGCCACCCTGGTCAGCCTTAAAGACGAGGCAGTAGTGACACACACCTTTAATCCTAGTAGCCACGCTAGTTTGCCATAGAAACCACGTAGTAGTAGTGCACGCCTTTAATCTGAGCTTCAGAGAGGAACATAAGATGGCAGGGGACAGCTCTCACACACAATCTCATTCTGATTGCCATTTTGGACTGAGGCAGAGGTAAGACACAATGGCTGGCTGTTTTGCTTTGCTGACCTCCAGGTTGAAACCCCTTCCCCAATATCTGTCACTGGGTTTTTATTAATTGTGTTACAGTACATCAATGAAGAATGACCAGTTAGTTGCTTGTATGTGTGTCTTGGGTGTTAGTTTCCTGGCCAGTACAGAATTCCTCCTATCTTGTCATATCCTGGAATAAGGAATGCAGACGGAGCAAACACAGAAGGGATTTCTAAAGGAAGAACTCATGGCTTTGTTCCTTAAGCTGATGTTAGTGGAATGAAATAGATTTTGAGAATTTACCATTTTTTATGCTACAGATAAAAAGCTGACAAGTGGGTGTAGCTCACCTACTACTTAACTGGCTCTCTTAAAAGTCCACACATCTCAGTTCTTATATGCTTTCTAAAACTGAGTTTTCTTTAAAATTATAAACAAACACAAAACACATACATGGACATATATAATGGATTTGCTATGTTGATAAACAGAATATAAAAATTTTTAGTATTTATGTTCTGAAAAAATGTAAATATATTTACCTTATCCATTTCTGATTCCAATTTCTTCTAGAACATAGGAATAGCTTGGTGGGGAATTTGTGGATCTCTGTAGCCTTTCTGGTAGGAGGTCATGGTGTTTCTTAAGCCAACAGTAGGTCTAACCTAGAAAATGAGGAAGGTACTGTCTATACTCGTAGTATTTTTAGATCAGTCCTCCTAAGGAAAATTATAACACCACAGACTCACTTCAAAAAATTTATAGGTCACTGGTTGAGAGTATCTCATTTTATATTTTATAATGTAAATAAACATCTAAAAGCTAAATGAGAATAAATTAGAATTCTTATAGCACAGGGTTTTGGGGGTTTTGCTGCCCTTTGCTGTTTGTTGTTCCTCTCAGAAATTTTGTGAATCAAAATGTAGTAGTCACCTTGTCAAGGAAAGCAGCACAAGCAGTGGCTTTATTTGGGTCCAGAAAGAAACTGTCCGTCACAGCAATTTGGCCGAAATTCTGTGAGATTTCGGTGCTGATGAGATTTAAAGGCTCAGTCTGAGATAAGAACTCTGGAGGGAACAAGCGCCATTTCATATCTGTGATGGGAGATGGCCCACATGTCCTCTCATCCCACCCAAACTACACCCTGTGTTTCTCTCATAACACTACAAACAGGAATCTAAAAATAGCAATACAATAAAACAAAATAAGATACAGTACAAACCAAGAAACCGAAACATGTAAGAAGAAAAAGTAGAAGAAACACATGTCGATGCAGTCACTCACACACAGCCCTGGGACTCCATCTGACCCTGACCCATGCAGGCCCTTTGTTTGATGCCACAGTCTCTTTGGGTTCGTATCTCCACTGATTCTGCTGTGTACGGAAGACACTGTTGCTTTCCAGTGTCCTCCATCCTCTCTGGCTCTTACACTCATTCTGCCTCCTCTTCTGCAGGTTTTCTAAGGCCTGAGGGGAGAGATTTGATGGAGACATCCCATTTAGGACTAAGTGTTCAATGTCTCTAATTATCTGCAAATTGTCTGACTGTGGGTCTCTTTATTGTTTCCATCACTACAGAAGAAAGTTTGTGACAACCGAGCAAGACACTGATCTATAAGATAACAGAATGCCATTAGGAGTATTTTTGTTACTATTTTCCATTGGCAGAACAGTAGTATTTTCTTTTCCCAGGTCCCAGGGCTAACCAGTCTAAGGTTCTTAGCCCCAAGCAATGTCAGGGATGGTTCATTTCATGGATTGGGCCTTAAATCCAATCAGATTGGTTGGTTATTCCCACAAGCTTTGTGTCACTATTACCCTAGTGCATCATGAAGGAAGGAGAGGGATATGGTTAGGGTTAGGCATACTATTAGGGTTTGGTTTAGAATTAGGGCTATGGTTAAGAGCATTAATGGCTTAGGGATATTTCAGAGTCAGAGATTTTAAGACAGCATGAGACCATATGTGTATGAGCATGATGTGGGTAAGTACAATAGCACATTTGAGTGTCATGATGTGTGTGTTTATATGCCTGTATTTTTCATGCCTATAATAGGAGTATGACTTGATGTACAAGGATTTGAGTATAGAATGGTGTTTCTCTTGGTATGTGCTTGGTGGTATAATGGAATGGTGTGTGTGTGTGCGCGCACATGTGCCTGTGTGTGTGTGAGTGAAATAGTGCACAGAAGTGACAGTGTACAATGGACAAGTGCATAAGTATGCTGAGTGAAAGTGTCAATGCAGTAGCTGTGCAAAATGTAAGGAGTTTGTGACCCCATGCAAGAATGTGTGTTTATGAGCCCAGAATGAAGTATGAATGTGTGACTGCTTGAGGGAAGAGTATGCATGTGTGGCTGAGTTCACACAAGCATCAGTGGCAGTACGTATATTGAGTGTGTGTTTTGTAGTGTGAAAGTGTTTAGCATCATGACTAATTCATATTGTGTTGCAGTGATAGACATCAATACCAAAGCAACATGGAAAGGAAGTGTTTGTTTCAGCTCACAGGTTAATCCGCCAGTGAGGGAAACCAAGGGAGGAACACAAAGCAGGACCTGGAAGCAGAAACCATGGAGTAAAGGAGATCACTGGCTTGCTTCTTTTGGCTCGCTTCTCCTGGTGTGCTCAGCTACCTTTCTTACATAGAACAGGCCCATGTGCCTAAGAACAGCACCGTGCACAGTGGGTTGGTCCCTCCTTCCCTGACAGTAACTAAGAAAATGCCTCACAGATGTGCCCACAGTCCAAACTGACAGAGACAGCTCCTCCATTGAGATTTCTTTTTTCAGTTAATGTCTAGGTTTGCATTAAGCTGACAAAACTAACTAGCACAGAGTGTGTAAGTATGTGCAATAATGTATGAAGAATGTGTAAAGGTAGGACTGTGATTGTGTGTATACATGGCAATGTTACATGTCTGTAGTCATGTCTGTGTCAAATGATTAAAGGCACACACCATTCTATTATACTTTCAAGCACATACCCAGAAACCACAATCCTACACTCAAACCCATGTACACTAAATCATACTCTTACAGGCACGAACAAGACAGTATGTTCATTTATATGTGATGGGGTGTGAGCAATCAATATTGTGAGAATATAATTCCATGAAAAATGGGAATAATTGTGAGTATATGATGTGTAAGTTATGTGAGCCTATGAGAGTAGAACAGTGTGTATTTCTAAGGAAAAAAGAATGTGGAAAGATGGGAGCCTTAGCTAAGGTCTCCATTCCTGTGATAAAATTCATGACCAAAATCAACTTGGGGAGGAAAGGGTTTACTTTAACTTGTAGGTTATGCTCCATCTTCTGGGGAAGTCAGGGATGGACTCAAGGTAGGAGTACAGAGGCAGGAACTGATTCATAGCCCATGAGAAGTGCTACTTACTGGCTTGTTTCCCATGGCTTGCTCAACCTGGTCTATTATGCCATCCAGGACCAACTGTCCAGGTTTGGTACTGCCCATAGTCAGCTGGGCACTCTTGGCATTAATCATCAATGAAAAAATGTACTACAGGTTTGGCCATAGGCCAATATGAATAAAGTATTTCCCCTTCCCAAATGTTCTACCTTATGTCATCTTGACAAAACACTAGCCAACTCCAAAAGTGTGTGTGTGTGTGTGTGTGTGTGATTATCTGTGGGCATGTTAATGTATTTGAAAAAGTGTGTAAATGTTTGAGTGTCTAAGTGTGTCTTTAGAACACTCTATTAACCTCCCTCAGCTCATTCAATCTCACCCTCTGGTATCTTCTGGAGTTCAGGCCATGTGTGATTAGGGCAGAATTGTATGCAAATGGCCAGGTAGAGTGACTCCTGGGAAAGTCCAATGAACCTTCCTTGCCCTTACTTCTATGAAGGATTAGAGCCTTCTGCGGGCTGAGGAGATACACTCTTACAAACAGTCACAGCTGATCTCATAGAGATAACAGCACTTATGCTAGGATAGTACTGCACAACATCGGGATTCACCTCCTGTTAGTAGTATTAGGGGCTTTGAGCAATAGGAGCTGGATCCTGGAGCCACCACCTCCACCCATGCAAGCCCATCAGCCCCATGAGAAACTGAAGAGACAGGACCTACAGGTACATCATGGCCATAGCTCTGCAAAAATCCTGAGGAAATGTTATGGAATTCTGAAAGCAAGCATCTGGATGTTCTGCCCTGGGAAGCAGGTGCTGGACCAGATAGATGCACATGCATCCTGTAATGTCTGTTCCTGGAGCCAAACTCATTCCCCACGACCTGCCCTGGCTCTTCACAGTCACCAGCAGCTTCCTGCACTATGATCCTCATTTGTGACAGATGCCACATTCAACATGGAAAGCCATGTCTGCAGCCTGGAGGGCCAGAACTGCAAATTCACCCCAGGGTTTAGTCCTGAGGTCTGGACCCTGGTGACTGGCCAGAGGTTCACCAAGTGTAGGTGGTGAGAAGCAAGGAGGACAAGCAGATCCAGGATATCTGTGCCCAGTGCAGGGAAGAAAGAAGACAGGCTGAGTACTGAATAGATGCTCTAAACTCTCAGCAATGGACAATGTTTTCTAAGAATGGAGACTCTTCATCCCATATATCTATTTTTACTGAAAATAATTTTTATACCCTATAATCCAGTCCTGGTTTCTCCTCTCTCATCTTCTCCCTGATCCTCTCCATTTACCTGCCTATTCAATCCAAGTCCCCCCCCACACACAAAGAGTCATATTGGAAAAAAAATCTAACCAAATTAAACAAAACAAACCAACAATAAAAATAAAGCATAAAAACATACACAAAGAGACACACACAAAACCCATGAAAACACATACATGGAAACATCATATATAAGCAAAGGACCTGCAAGGCTAAAAATGCCCAAACAAAGCATTATGGGAGAAATCATCTCCCAGAGTGCCTCTGCACAAATCCAAAATGCCCCTCCTGGTTCTCTCCCTTCTGCACGGGCATTCCTGGACTACATCCTCAGGTCCACTCTGCACGGGTGGCAGTGACGCTTGTCTCATGGTGGCGGGTCAGACATTTACCATTCTCATCACACAAGCCAAGCTGACTTGCTGAGTTCATCTCTGATCATTGTGTGTGTCCACCCATCTGCAAAAACAGGTGCCACTATCAGCCAGCCACACTACCTGGGAATGGCAACATTAAACTGTGTCATTATGCCACGCCCCCTGCCTACTGGGAAAAAACCGCCAGGGAAATGCACATGTTTAATACAAAACCCCATTAAGTATGGAACCAAGAGCAGTTGGCCACAATGGCATGTGCGTGCAATGATGAGGTCAGCTCCCCTTTAGGCCTAAATTTATGCATCCCAGGGCCAAGGAATGTGTCTGCGCATGAAAGCAAAAGTTGTTTAGTGACCCTCGGCAGAAGAGATAATTACATGCAATCCTGAAACCCCTCACCCAACAGGCATTTACTAAAACCCAGTATGCCAGGCACGGTTCTCTGGGTGCCACTTTCACCATACTATCCCTACGCCTATCACACTGCCCTGTGCACACTAAGCGCTCAGTACCAGCCAATTGATCAACTAAAAGACGTCCTTCTGGACCCCGCCCTTATGGTGGAGCTGTCTGTGTGGGACCTGCAGGGACCCTGCATGGAAACAGGTGAACAGTAGGAGGCGCTGTGCAGCTTGGGCCCATTGCTCACCTTTTTTCAAGCTGCAGGAACTGTGGCAGTCTGTGAGGTTGGACTCTGTCTGGACCACCACAGGACTGGAGTCAGAGACACTGCAGAAGCGGGCCCTTTACCCGAAGAAGGTGCTGGGAACAGAGGAGCTGTGCAAGGCTGCAATGGCTGCTGGTGCTGTCTTTGACCCCATGTGTTCAAGAGAGAAGTCGAGGGTCAGGGTTTGAGCTCACACTACTTGCAGATAAGCCTGCTTCAGGACCCCTCTGGCCCCCATCTGCTGTTCTGAAAACTCCTGCGTGCCTGTATGGGATTTCAGCTTGGTGGCCTAGCTGGCCCAGCTCATGGAGGCTCTCATGTTTCACTAAGCTTGGCCTATGTTTCCCCAGGATCATGGTGGTCTTGCTGAGTCTGATGTGGCTCCGCTCCACGTCTTCCAGATGCTGAAGGCCATGTGTGCTGAACAGTTACTGGTGAGGATTCCCATCAGGAATTGGACGTTAGAGGTGTGTCTAGTACTTCCGGTCGGAGGGTGGCCGGGATGGGGGAGGGGTGAAGAGCTACAGGCTGGCTTGGCTCTGAATGGCTCAGCCTGTCTTTGGGTTTCCTCCCTGGGTCTGCAGACCAATTCAACTTCCAGGGACCTTAGTTGGCTCTACCATTGGGATCACACTGCTGGATAACAGAGTGGTCCACGCAGTCGATGGTCCTTCTGTCTGACTCCTTCCCACCTCTTCACCATGCCTCCATTTCCACAGGAACTGGAATAAGTGTGGCTTTGGTCTCCATCTACCTGACAATAACAGCCTCAGGGAAGCACTCAGAGAAAAGGGCATTACCACTCCTGGACATATATCCAAAGATATATGCTCAAACATACTACAGACATTTGTTCATCTATGTTCATATCAGCAGTATGTATAATAGCCAAAACATGGAAAACGCCTAGAAGCCCCTCAACCAAAATGGAGTACTACACAGTGATAAAAAACAAAACAAAAACAATGACATCTGGAAATTTGGATGCAAATGGATTGAACTAGAAAAAAATCCTGAGTGAGGTAACACAGACTTTATTCAAGGTAATCATGGTATGTACTACCTCATAAGTGGATATAAGATGTAAGATAACCAGCGTGTAGTCCATGGCCCCAGAGAGGTTACGTAACAAGGCGAACCTTAAGAGAAACATACATAGATCACCCTGGGAAGGAGAAATAGACAAGATCGCTTGAGAAAATTGGGAACGTGGGAGTGAAGGAGAAGGGAGGGCACGAGTGCGGGGAGGAAGAAAGAAGGGGAGCAAGAAGGAGAATATGAAGAAACAAAATGGTTGAGATGGGGAAAGGACAGGGAGGGAGAGCAAGGCAAGAGATATCTTGATTGATGGAGCCATTATGGGACAGGCAAGAAAGCTGGCACTAGGGAAATTCCCAGGAATTCAAAAGACAGCTAAGACCCTAAGCAGTATTGGAGACTGCCTGAACTAGCCTCGCCCTGTAGTCAGATTGATAACTATTTTAAATGACACCATAAAACCTTAATCCAGCAACTGATGGAAGCAGAGTCAGAGAGCCACAACTGAGCACTGGGCAGAGCTCCTGAAGTCCAGTCAAATAATGGAAAGAGTGAGAATATGAGCAAAGAGGTGAAGAAGATGGTGGGGATACCCACTAAAACAGTTTACCTGAGATATAGGAGCTCACCATCTCTGGCAGGACATGGAAGGAACCAGCATAAAACCAACTAGGACCTTAGAATGTGGATGACAGTTATATGGCTTGGGCAGACTGGAGGGGGGCACTGACTCTGTCAGCAGGATTTATCCCTACTGTTTGTACTGGCTTTTTAGAACCTGTTCTCTTTGGAGGAATACCTTGCTCAGCCTCGATATAGTAGGGAGGACCTTGGTCTTTCCTCAAATTAATGTGCCTTACTCTCTCTGAGGAGTGGATGGTGTGGGGTGTGGGAAAGAGAAGGGTATGGTAGGAAGGGAGGGAGTGAGAACTGGTTTTGGTATGTAAAATGAAAAAAGATAGTTTTTAAATTAAAAAGTACAAAACGTTTTCTTGATTAACTATTTTCTTGATTGGCATGTACTGTCCAACTTTATCTCCTTTCATTTATTCTAGTTTAAAATACTTTTTTCTCAGATACGAGGCTAGCAATGCTGATTGCATCCTGGTCCTATTTGCTTGGAATATTTTTTCATCCTTTCACTTTGAGAAGGTGTTTTTCCTTTAGATCTGAGTTTCTTTTAGGCAACAGAATGATATATTTTGTTTCTTAATCCATTCAACTAGCCTATATCTCTTAAGAATTCAAGGCCACTAATATTTAAAGCTATTATTGAAAATTGTGTGCTGATTTCAGGCATTTTTTGTAGCTTGTGTGCCTAGACAGTTTTTGTTTCTGCAGTTTTGCTTTGATTTCTTTCCACAGTCTCTTACACCAAATTATTGCTTCCAGCATTCTCTACAGGGCTGGCTTGTTGCACATGAATTCATTTAATCGTTTGTATCATAGAAGTGTCTCCTATTGACATCAACTATGGTAGGTAGTTTTGCTGGGCATAGGAGTCTAGGTTGGCATTGTGTTTTAGAATTTGAAGTACACTGCTTCAGGCTCTTCTGGCTTCCAAAGATTTATGTGAGAAATCAGTTGGTTTTCTGATGAGCTCTTTCTTTTACTTGTGGCTTGTGTTTTTTCTCCTGTAGTTTTCAATATTCTTTTTATGTTATATATATTTAGTGTTATGCATATAGTACAACTTGGGGAGTTTCTTATTTTCATCTTGTCTATTTGGTATTCTGTGTACGGGCATGTCTTTCTTTAATTCGGGAAAGTTTTCTTCCATATTTTTTTTGATCTGGTCTATGCCATTGACTGGACTACTCCCTTAGCAATGCTTATAATTTAAGTATTTTATATTTTCATAACACCCCAAAATTCCTACATACTCCTTTCTAGTATTTGAATTTTTTCATATTTACTTGTGTGGCCTAATTCCTCTACTTTGTAACATGGTGTTCTATCCTCTACTTGTAAGGTGTTTCCTGGAGTTCTGTTACTGGGACATTGAGTTTTCCATTCCATCTTCATTTCAGACTTAGCTCTCTTCACTGTTTGGTTTTCAAATCCTGGATTGCCTTTTTTTTTTCTTTCAGCCTTATATTTGTGTTTTCCTGGATATCAGTTGGGCATTTATTCTCTTTAATTCATTCTCTTATTTGTGTCTTTTAAAAATTTATTTATTAATTTGATTTAGTGTATGATAGTACTTTGAAAGATCTATGTCCTGGGGTTTTAACTACATAATTCTCACTGCAGACCATTTCTAGAGGACAGGTGGGTTTGGGGGCAGAGACATCCTGTTTTGACCTTTCATATTGTTTGTGTTTTGTGAAGAGATTGAGTTATGTGTACTTTTTGTTGTTTGTGTGTCTGATGTGGACACAGCAAGCTGGGGCAGGAGCAGGGCTCCTCAGACTGTCCTGGGGTGTGGGGTATGGTACTGTGGTTCTGTCTGAAGATTGTGTTTAGGGCAGGGTTGTGACTGTGAACTCATAAGCTGGGCTAAACTTCAGACCAGGGTCAGCGTGGAGGCAGGGCATGACATGGGGCATGACATGATGAGATCTGTAAGACAACAGTAGAAATACATATTTCATTTCTAACAAATATTAAACCACCTTTCTGATATTATGGGCAGAGTATTAATGGTAGTTACGAAGGCATAACTTTTTTTAGGGTAAAAATTAACTAAGTCCATGGTATTTGGTCAGTTGATGAATTTTCGCTAGAGATAAATTTAATTTAGAATCTGCACTCCATGATACAAAATCCAATTAAACTGCCTGTGTATTATTTTTATATTTACATAATTAATTTTAATCAATTTTGGATTTCTAAGTACCCATTCATAGTATTTGGTTATTTTATCTCTATGTGTATGGTTCTATTTATCTTTATATTCACCATTTAGGAAGACAGATAAAGAGAGAAAGGAGATCACCACAGAAAGTTTGTATATAATTTAATATGAATCAATAATAACTTATACATATAAACACAATAATTCATTTGGATTTTATATGTATATATGTATAATCATATTTTGAAATAGTTCTTCTGTCATTTTTATTTTGAACCTTCATGGTTCTTATAGAGCTTATTGAGAAATAATTTTTGTACCTGTCTTGTACAAGCTTGAACTTACATTTTCTGATCCTGGTAATGGTGCAGACACACTTGTTGTCTGTTGTCTTTTCAGTTTATGAAAACAGTATGATATGTTGTTAGGTTTCTGGTTTCTCTCAGTTCCCTTCTCATTTTAAGGATATCATGAAGATGCAAGTTCACAGTTAGTGTTTTTATATGATGCACTAGCAGTTACTCACATCAACACTTTACATCCTGTAAGGGCTGAGGGTCTTGTTTCATCTCCTAACACAGGATTGACAGAGTTCAAGTTTTCTATATTTGAGTGTGATCAGTGCTGGTTGCCTTGTGGTTGAACTTGTTTTCCCAGCATGTTGGAAATCATCTGCCTGATTTAATTCATGTTCTCAGAGCACTTTTCTATGCATGCTTAATTTGTACAACAGCACCTTGTCCTCTGTGGAGCCTCCCAAGGCACAGAATAGGTGCAGAGGCTCCCAGGAACTTCCCAAAGATCGCTGGGTGTCTGACACAGCGTCACTTTGTCGTCAGAGACAGACTCTTAGCTGTAATTAGCTCCAGTGGATGAGACTGGGATTATCCAGAGTACCAGACAGATGTGGCTGGGAAAATGAGTTCCCACAGGGAAGAGGTGACAGCCCAGCTGGTCCTTCTATGTTGTTTACAAACTGGGGAAGCTGAGTTTTCCCATTGGTAGCGCCCCTTCTCCATTCCCAGGCCAGGGCTGCCCTGGTGAAGAGCAGGACTTGACTAGCAGGGCAGTGGGAGAGGAGTGGATGGTGCACCCTCTATGTAACCCTATCTGGGGCCTCCCTTCACTTCATTCACAGAAAATTCTCAGGCTGCCTTGTGCTTATTTCTCTACTTCATTTGCAGTAAGTGCTTAAGGCTGAAGACCTGGGGGAGAGCCTGGGGCACTAGGATGGTTTCTACTAAAACAACAGAGCTGTATCTGTCCAGGACATTGTCTGTGTGCTCACTGAATCCTAGTAAGTAGCATACATGAAAAGAACAACTTCACAAAAAATTATAACACATATATCTGTAGTTTTGATAAGGGCTTTTGTTTTTTATATCTTTCTGAAATATTAGATTGGATTTATATCTTGGCTTTTTAAGGATACCTTCACGGTTTGTTGTAGGACAATTAATAAAAACCCAGAGACAGATATTGGGGTTCAATCTAAAGATCAGCAATGTAAAACTGTCAGCTTCTGGCTGTTCCCTCTACCTCAGTCCAAAATTAGGATTGTCGTTTTGGACTGAGGTGGAAGTGTCAGTGGCTGACTGTTTTGCTTTTCTGACATTCAGGTTGAACCCCAGTATCAGTCTCTGAGTTTTTATTAGTCGTACTACAGTTTATCTTTTTGTTTGTATCCATTTGCAATTCTTCTAGTAGAATACACCACTTCTGAAGGAATTCACTGTGCTGTACTCATATTTTGAAAGTCAGGAGACACTTAAAATCATTTCAATAAAAATTTCATGTGTATATTCATTGATTGTATTATGTAATCCTTTCATATTTTAAGGCTATTTTATTGCATCATTGCAAAAGTGTTCTATTGCTATACAATAATTAGATGTTGGCCTGTGGCCAAATTAATCATTTTATTTTACTACATAATGATTATCAAAGTAACTTTTGGAGACCATTAAATTATCTCTAAGTAACATATTTTGCTATTAATAATTTTTGTGATGTTCAAATATTATTTTAAGATCTCTAAGTATTTTACACATTAAATGGAACTTACAATACTGATCAGAATACTAATTTGGGTAAGGATTATAGAAATGAAATAAATACAGTTTTCAACCTTTAGACAAGATTACATATGTTTGAGAAAGCATAATATAGAAATATTTAGAACTTGATTTTTTTTCACCCCAAATATCAAACTAGGTCAATTTATTAAAGATTTATTCACTGAATTATAAGTTAAAATCCTGCTTAGTTTCTGAGTTATTATATTATTGACAATTTCTGAACTCAGTGAAGAAGTTTTCTAATATCTATGTGTCTTTACAATGGAAGGCAGAGAAGGTTTTGTAAAAGTGGAAAAAATGCTGTCACAGGATTGTCCATTTGACCAGGAATTTGATATTAATATTCATTTAAGTTTTAAATGTTGCAGATTATTGTTTGCCTTCAATTATTAATGTGGAAAGTCTGTATTTTATGCACTTAGAAGGGTAATGCCATGAAGCCAGGATGCCCTTGGCAAGGAGCCTGCAATGTGAAGGCTTTAGTGCTCCTTTCCCTCAAGTCAAGCATCTGACACAGGCACTGGAGTCTCCTGTTGTCTCCATGGAGAAGTACAGGATGCATGTCCTGGTTTTAGGGACCACAGTGTCATGCCCTATTGGTTTCCTGACATCCTGAGATTGTAAGACTTTGAGAGAGTGCTTTTTATAGAGAATTCCACTTCACCACACGGCTGCATTCAGGATCCTGTGCCGGGTTTCTGTGTTCTGTCTCTACACTGGCGCTTCTGCCACCTACTGTTTTCTCAGAACTAGAGTTGAGAGTGGCCACTCACAAACACTGTTTTCAGCAGCTCTGTGTCTTGTAGACTTGCCTACAGGCTAATTTGATGGAGGCATTTTCTCGATTGAGATTTTTTTTCCCAGATGATGTTGACATAAAAATTTTCTGGTACAGATAGTTTTGCTAGTCTTTTTAATAGTGATGCTCCTTACTTTATCCATATGAATACTCTGTGTATGTACATGTATGTACACATTTACACATACCTACACCTTAGGTTTAAATTAAATTTACACAAATTTATGGGAAAACCAGAATTAGGAAGGTGAACTTGTTCTGCCTCATGCATCTCCTGAGATTCATGGATTTTCATCCTGAGATCAGCAATCTATGCTTGTTTCTTTTTATAGTGAATACTAATTGGTGTGTCCATATTTTGATTTCCCTGGCATATTAAGGAGACTCAATTTCCTTTTCTTTACGACTAACCTATAGGTGATTTCTCTGAAACTGCTTCTTACACATTGTTCACAGGTCATGTCTGTATTATTCTAAATTCCAAGATGCTTCAGTGTTGAGAGCAGAACACAAAGTGAACTTTAAAAATCAGATAATCAGCACACAATGCCTTTAGATGAACATTCATATTGTTTAAAATGTTTGGTTATTAGTTCCTGTGGGTGTAGACAAATTTCCAAGAGGAACCATAAAATGATTGCATGGTAGCTCCTGCCTCTGCCCCATGATAACCATGGTCTTTTCTTGCCCAAGTTCAGCAGCCAGGACCGTGTGAACTTTATAGAGGATGCCGTCTGATGATCCAGCAGTTCAAGCCTTTTCAACACCATTTACAGAAGGATGCATGACTGAAAGAGGTGAGCCGAAGATCTTGAAATGGCATAGAAACATTATATTTGTTATTTATATAGCTACAACTATTTTATCCCAGTTTAGTGGAGGCTTGTAATGTATTATATAAATGTGCCTATGTATAATTATATATAATCAGTTGTTGTAAAGATTAACTAGGATAATTTGAGAAAGTAGTTTGCCCTGAATCCTAGCAATATAGTGCAGTTTGGTGCCTGTCATTCTTTTCAGTAGCAGTGTCCAAGGTACTTAGACATTACTGCTAAATGTCTAATTTCTAGCAGAAATATTCTGCTGAAATACAAGGGGCGTCATCTCTATTTACTGAAGCCAGAGGTGTTTCAAGGGCAATGGTGTATTAAGTGGAACCTCAAGAAAGGCTTCTAGAAAATCACCTTGATGTGTATTAAAGATGGTCAAAAACTGCACATATGACGATGATTTTTGGATATCAGCATAACACTTGATACTCTGAACCTGATAGAAGAGAAAACAGGTAACACAGTTGCTCTTGTGATGATTGTCTATTGTCTATTGTCTTTGAGTCATCTCTACTCCTATAAGGAACCCCTTACCTGTATGCCTGTAAGTAAACACAATAAAATTCATCATGTTGGATTTTGGGGTAATCAACCACTTTATGATCAGTTTTAAGGCCTAATTTACAAAATGAAATTGTTGTGTAACAATACAAGGGAGACACAAACAATTGTCTAATCACTCTAGACAGTGAACTAATGACAGATACCACCGAAGTTCACCTTACATCACCCAAAGCTGGGAATCTGGAGCTCACTACATGCCCTGCATACAGCTCATGGGTAGAAAAGTATCCTTTCCAGGCTGTTCGGGTCGCCTCACCCTCTTTGAAGGTGTCTCAGCAGTCCTTACTGCTTCTATATGCTTGGGAAGGGAAGGGACTGGAGAGTTTGGCCAGTTTTAAAAAGTTCCTGACCCTATTTTGAGCTGTTTACTTCCTGTGCTTGAGTTTTCTTACAAGAAGGAACGCTTGATCTCCCTTAGACCATCCAGCTGTTTCTCCTTTCAGTAAAAATCCTGTCTGAAGATATTAGTGGTTTTATGTCTCCTTCAACATCCAGTCTTTAAGGAGCTTCCCTCCAAGATGGAAGGTTTAATCTCTGAGGAAACTGCGATAGGACAGAAACCACACTCAGCACCATTTCAGGCTGGATAGCTCGTGGGCCCTACTGCCGTTATTCTGATAAATTCTATTCTGCTAGTGTTAAACAGGTTTTCTGTTGACTTGTCATTATAACCATGGGTTAATTCAGCTCTCAACTCTTCTATATTAAGTAGATGGTGAGTAACACAGAGACTCACATAAGATCAATCTCTTGAGAGTGAAGGAATAAGGAATTCTCATCCCTAAAAGGTACATTTGTATCACACACTCCTCTCCAAGCACTCAGGGGTCACTATGGGAGAGGGGACAGAGTGCAAGAGTTGAGGTATTGGAGGATTAGAACAGTGCCTTCTGCACACAGCCAGGAGGCCACACAGTTTAAACTCACAGTTATGACAGCAGACACAACACCTGTACAAATTTAAACCAACCAAATCCCAGAATGCAGAGGGGAGGTGGGCAGGAAGGACCATTCCTAGCAAAGGGGTTACAGGCAATTGATCGCTGTGGATGGAGGAAGGGTCAGTTTTCTTAGTATTCACTTATAAGTCACCGTGCTCCAGTAATGGCTGAACATCCAGGAGTATATGGACAACAAAAATTGAGCTTGATGTGGAAGCTGCAGAAATGGCTCAGAAGTTAAGAATACTGACTGCTCTTCCAGACAACCTGGATTCAAATCCCAGCACCCACATAGAGACTCACAGCCACTTGTAACTTTAGTTACAGAGGATCCTATATAATCTTTTGGATTATGTAGGTATCAGGCACACAAGTGTTATATGGAAATAAATGCAGGCAAAGCATTCATATCTATAAATAAAATAAAATTTCAAATTGGACTTTATGGGTTTAAAAGATGACACAAAGTTGGGCACATAGGGAAGATGGGTGATCAAGGAGTAAGCGGAAAATATAATAACATTTGTACAAAATTCTCAAAAATTGTTAATTATTTTAAAGAAAATCTTAATGATGACATTGAGTTTTTTCTTCCTTCCTTTCTCAACCTACATCTCCTTCTTTCTACATACAGAATATTTCCCTCTGTCATGGAGATAAATGAAATGTACATTCATGTCATCATTAAGAACATTTGTTATTTCCAAATTGGCATTGGAATCTCAGCCAGCACCTTCCTTCTTTTGCTGCATGTCTTCATGGTCCTTCAAGACTACAGAATTAAGCCCATGGATCTGATCACATGTCACTTGGCCCTCATTCATATTGTGATGCTGCTCATTGTATTAGGTTTTTGGTCTCCAAACCTGTTTGAGTCACTGAATTTACAGAATGACTCCAAATGCAAGGCATTGTTTTACCTGCACAGGGTGATGAGGGGCCTCTCCATATGTATCACCTGCTTCCTGAGTGTGTTACAGGCCATCATCATCAGCCCAAACACTGACTGGGTGGTTAAAACCAAACAAACACTTACAAATTATATCATGTATATTTTCTTGTTTTTCTGGTTTCTCAATTTGTCTTTCAGTAGTAATGTCATCTTGTACACTCTAGGTTATTCCAACACAAGCCAGACAAATCCCCTTGTGATCAGTGAATACTGCTCGATATCTCCAAGTACCCCCATTAGGAGGGGACTGTTTTTTATCTTGACATTTTCCAGGGATGTCTTCTTTGTGGGGCTCATGATGTTCTCTAGTGCATACATGGTGTTTCTGTTGTTCCGGCATCATAGGCGATCACTGCATCTCCACAGAAGCAGCTTCTCTGTAAGACACTCCCCAGAGCAAAGAGCCACCTGGACCATCCTGGCTCTGGTGAGTGTCTTTGTGGCCGTATACTGGATGAACCTTATCATTTCATCCTACTCAACGTTGCTCTGGAGGTATGACCCCGTCCTTCTGAGTCTTCAGAAACTTGTACTCAATGCCTATGCTACTGTGTGTCCAGTGATACAAATGACTTTCCAGAAAAGAATACATGATATTGTGAGATTCATGTACTGGAAATATTGTTATTTTATGACAGAATAAGGCTGGGCTTTTTTTTCCTTGAAAGAGATTATCTAACAATCAAGTAACTAATCAAGAAATACAACACTCTTTTTTCTGGTTTAAATAAATGTATGTAAGTCATATTAATAGATGTAATTTTAAAGATGTTACCATCAACTACTATATAATTATTTTGATTCAATGCTCACCATAATTGATTTTTCTTTTTTCTTGTTTTATTTTAAAATTTTTATTCATGTCCCATAACCCCTTCCTCTCCTCCTTCCAATACCCTCACCTTCCCCCACCTCAACACCAACCACTCCTCAGAAAGAGTAAAGCTTCCCATGGGGAGTCCACAATGTCTGACATATGAAGTTGAGACAGGATAAAAACCCTCACCATTGCATCAAGCCTGAGCAAGACATCCCACCATAATGAATTAGCTCCAAAGAGTCAGCTCACACACCAGGGACAGATTCCTGTTCCACTGTCAAGGGTCCCCTCAAACAGATAAAAGCCAGACAACTGTTGGCCATATGCACAGGGCCTAGTTTCATCCCATGCAGGCTCCCTAGCTATCTGTCTAGAGTCTGTGAGTTCTCATGAGCTCAGGTCAGCTGTCACTATGGATTTCCCCATCATGATCTTGACCTCACCTGGTTCATATATAAAAAGCTGAATGGCCAATAGCAAGACAGGAGTAAAGACAGGCAGAGTCAGCAGGCAGAGAGAATATATAGAAGGCAATATCCGGGAGAATGGAAGGAGGAGGAAGAACAAAGAGAGGAGGATGGTAGGGTGATGGGAAACTTCAGCCAATCACATTCTTTTTAGGGTATGTCCCCCTGGGGCCACAAAAAACAAATAAAACATCAAGGTGCGCTCGCCTCTTCCTCTTTGCTCCCTGTGCTCCTGGTCGTTGGAACCCTGGCTGTGTAAGTTTTCTTTCCTCCATTTATTAAAAGCTGAATCTATTATATTATGCTGGTCTGGTTAATTCTAACTTATCGGTAGACCACGCCCCCATCAGTTGGCGCCCAAGCATGAGGCTTTTTGGATACCCACCAGCGACTTCTCTCACTGGGGCCTCCCTCCCCTCCACACAGCCCAGAGCAGCCCTCTGTGTGCAACTACTCTGCCACCACTGTGGAACTGGCGAGTGAGCGAATGGAGCTCAGGAAACATGACTTGTCTCCAGCCCAGCCTACCCACTGCGGCCCCGCCCCGGCCCCGCCCAGTGCAAACGCCCGCCATACTTGCCTGCGCCCAGCAGCAGGACCCGCACACAGTGCCATTGTTAGCTGCCCTCCACGCACAGGACCACTCCATGTCCCCTCCTCGCCGCCCCTGCTGAGTCCAACCTATGCTGCCGCCTGCCTGTAGTTAAATAATTTACATAGCACACGGTCTGTGAGTTTAACCTCTGGATTTGAGTAATTCTCTTCCCATCTCTGTACCATGTTTTAACTTTGCCACAAGGGGCATAGCCAAACAGACAGGCCATCTAATGTTGGATATTCAGGCTCTAAAACCATGGGCTAAATAGATTTCTTCTTAAGGTCCTGGCTTCAGGTACTTTGTACTTTAGATACCAGAATAAACACAAACGCCTATTCTGTTACATTACAGCTTTGAAAAAGAATATGTTTTGTATCTAGGCTCTGTTTTTTTAAATTGACAATTATATGTCTTAATCTGCCTGTGAAAAAGCAAGATGCTCGGAAAAGGCAAATTAAACCATGGTCCTGACTTGCTCTGCTCACAACACAAGGAGACAATGTTACAACAGATGTAAGATTCCTTGTAGGTATTGTGACTTCTCCAAATTCAATTTTCCCTTTTCAGTAATCCACGTCAGAAGCTAAATTAGATCAGCCAGGATGGATACTCCTGAAAGGCTTACAGGAGCTACCCAACAATTCACCAACAAATCAACAAGCAAGCAGACTGAGAAATGAGTGTATCTAATTATCCTCCAATGGCCAGCATAAGAGCTTACAGCACTAATGTCTTAGCTAAGGTTCTGAGTCACCAGGGTCCCACTAATACCGTCACATGACTTCCCATATGTATGGGCATCGTTTCTCAAGCTGCTTCACCCGCAGAAAAACCTGCAGTACTTAAGTAGCTTCCTCTTCAGGAAGATGTTAATGACTGCCTAGAACATTCTGTGAGGCTCCTATTCAGAGTCCAGCAGCATTTCAGAAATATAGCGAAGTCAGGAGTGATGCCGCACACCTTTGACACCAGTACTTGGGAGGCAGGGGCAGGTGGCTCTCTGAGTTTGAGGCCAGCCTGCTCTACAGAGTGAGTTCTAAGATAGTCAGAGCTATACAGATGAAATGCTGTCTTGAGAGAAATGGAGATAGGAAGATAGGGAAGAAGGCAGGAACGAAGGAGAGAGAGAAAGAGCGAGAGTGAGAGAGAGGGAGAGAGAGGGAGAGGGAGAGAAAGAAAGAAAGGGAAAGGAAATATAGAGAGCAATGGCAATTTTTTTAATCTGCTGGGCATCCTCATTCTGTGCGGACTTTGAACACATTCTCCACATTCCTTGGGTAAGAAGTATGGACTGGCTAATTTGCTTTCTGTTTACAAGTAATTTTTTTAAAGAACAAATTCACCCATCAAGATTATAAGATAGGAACAATGCATTCAGCAATCCTTAGGCTCCTTACATAACATGGCTTGACATGGGGTCAATGCCCAGTCAAAGCTTTCTGATAAGTATGCTATTATTTTAGTTAAATAATAATCACACATAAACATGACCTCATGGCCTCGGGCAGGGCCATAAACACCTGTCCTGGACCTTCTCACCCACCTTCACCCTGATCTTGGGAGTCCTTGCTATCTTAAAGTTGCTCTGACTTGAATTCCAGCCCTCAAGGGAGGGGAAAACCCACCAACAAATAACCATGTACCTGTGGTGGGGACAGTGTCCGAGGGGTCCTTGTCCAAACAGCTAAACTCTGTGCCTTCTCTCACCTGAAATGAGACACGCAGGGGATGAACAAATGCACCAACTGGACTAGAACTTGGGGGAGAGGATTGGGGGTTGGCCCTATATACTGGAAACGACCACTCACAATTAAAACAGAACAGAACTAGTCTGTTAAGATCTCTCTCTCTCTTTCAACCTCATAGCTCACTGTTCATAACACATTGTTCCAATCTGTCTCCTCCTCCTTCACCTGAGCTCAAGCCATTAATAGTCCTGTCTACAGTGTTGCAGGTCCTCATCAGTACCACCTCCTTTAGGCTGGAGGTCCCCTCCTCTCCCTTCGCAATGGTCTCCCTCTCTCTCTCAGGAAGATGTAACTGTGACCTTCCCCTGCCTAGATTCTCAGCCAAGCCAGGCCCTTCTGTCCATGCTGCCTATTGTTGTGTCCTCCAGGATGACAATGGTGCCAAGCATCTAGGAAATACTATTCGCTGATTGGACAAATAAATTGCTGCCATATATTAACCTCAGTATAAAATCCATCTATCCTAACACTTCCCGACTCTAGTCTGTCCTTGACCAAAGTCTTGATACCCTCCCATACCTCTGAGCCTTTGCTTAAGGCATTCCTCCAACTCTTTCCTCTTCTCCATTTTCTTACCCTTCTGCCTCCCAGGTTCACCCCTAGTCATCCTTCAAAGTTGAGATCATCTTTAGGAAAGTCATCTTTAACTTTTTGAGTTGGTTTTTCTTCCTCTGTATTCGCAGAAGACCCAACACAAAATTTTAATTCCAGTTACTATAGTGTTTGTAATTACTGGCTGGTGTGTCCATTTCTCTACCAAACTGTGTGCTTTTGGACTAGCAGTGTGCTTTATTCATGTTTTAAAATCTCATGTCTAGGATTCACCTATACATCTTCTTCATCACCTAACAGATCACGACTCGGCCCTGGCCCCGAGTCCTTGCCCCTCTGAGCTTCCGTTCTAGAGTTATAAGAGAGACTTAATAATGCATCCTGAGGGAAAACAGCAATATATAGAAACCAATAGCAACACTTTGATAGGATTCCCTGCATTCTAGACACTGGAGTAAATGCTTTCTCTTTCTTAATACATTTTGTAACTCCACATGGTGAGACTATCACAGTCACAACTTCCCAAATGAAAACCAAAGGCGCGGGGAGGTTGAGGGCCTTTCTTATCCACACACAGCCAGGATCTGGAAGACTCCGGATTTGAAGGTAGAGCCAGTGGCTTCATCTCACTATGCCTGCTTCCTTCTAGGTGCATTTATGATATTAGAAAATATGGGGCCCGTTGGTAACTCAGGAATCTTTCTCGTTGCATTTCTTAAGAGTAGAAGCTCACTCTACCACTTGGAGCGAATGCTCCCATGGAAAGGGAAGGACCAAGTCATCTTTATCCACCTTTGTCCTGGTTCTCTGAGAGCAAAGACGTCAGTCTTTCGGTGTTTGAGCCCTGAGGAGTGCAAAGTGTCCTATCTAATCTCAGCGGGAAGAATCCAGGTGACTCTGAGATGATAAGCCACAATCCAGATGTGTACAGTGCAGGTAAGGTTGGACTTTAAGGCTATCTGGTCCCCAAACTACCTGGTTCCAGACCTCAGCTCCCTTCTCCCTCTACCCTGACAATTCTATTTTCTTCCTCCTCAGATTAAAGGCTCAAGGACTAGCCAAAGATTAGTGGAGGATCCGAGGTCTCTTTTCAAATTGCCACAGTGCCATGGAACCCCAACTACCTCATGTAGCTGTGAGAGCTACATGGAGTCAGGTCTAAGATGGTGTTGATCCGGGCCACCAAGAGCAAGCCACACATACACTTGAGGTCCTTTGCCCCCCAGTCTTCCCTGGCTGAATTTCAGGTACCTGTTGCAGTTTCCAGAACTCCACAGCTCTCGGTGTGCCCAGAGGCCAGTGGAGTTTTTAGGACACAATGAACCATGTGGAAGGTTACAAAGACTCACGTCTGTCCTGCCCTTACCTGAAGTCTTCCTATGGGTTTCAGCTGTTTGGCCTGGTCGTTGCTATTTCTGTAGGTGAACAGATAGGGGCTCTCCTGTAGACAAAGGTAACATATAGCCATGACCCAGAGCTCCCCATCCCATAGTAATCAAGCCCATCATCTTCGATATGGTTAACTGAAACGTTCATGATATAAGGTTTCAGGTGGGGGCAGGGTCCAAGAGAGACACTGAGGAGGGGTGTTGGGGAGTAAGGAGTTTATTTTTTTTTTTTAAAAAAAGGAGTGTCACAGACAAGCAGACAGATAAAACATACATGGTGAGGGCTCCAAGGACAGCTCAGAGCCCAGAGAGAGACAGCCTGGTGGGGTCTCTGAAGAGTTGTACAGAGCCTTGGTGCAGAATGAGATTGGGGGTTGGTTTCACAGTAGAAGTCTGTGAGCCGGACATAAGTCAGGGAAAGGGCTGGGGAAGAAGGTATGTGATAATATCCCCATCCCCTTGGGTATAAATTCTCTTCCCAGTGCAGAGACCCTGGCCCCAGGGTTCTGTTAGCCAGGGACTTGGTAGGTATCTGTCAGTTTCTGTGACTGGGAAAAGGCTGCTGAGGGTGTTATGGCCTGGGCAGTGGCTGGATTCTAACACTGAGTTTTCACACCTATCTTCTCCATGAATCCAGACCTTTCCCTGCCCCTTCTCTTTCTGTTTCCTGATGGCCTCCTGAAGAAGGTCCCCGGGGCTTTGAAACAGCCCACTTGCAAGCTACTCATCTCTGATACTTCCTTCCTCTCTGTCTCAGTGGTCTGTATCACCCAGTTAAACACAGAAATCTCAGACAGAAGACCTCATTTTAGGCTTCTTGGAAGTCAGAACAAAGAGGAAAAGAGGTTTGCCTAATCACAATAAACTTACTAATTCTGCTATCAAGAAAGCAACCCTCCCCCCAAATCAACCTGCATTCCACGAGAGAAGGAATTTCCATCATTGATGTTTAGTTATTTCCTCATCCATGTCTTTGGAAAGATTATCTATAGATTTATTACATTTTGGGCACATATTTAGGATACAGCCTTCAAGACTCCTTAGGACCTCATCAGCTCTGCCTCCCGAGGTATAGGAAGGCCTTGATGTGGCACCTGGGGCCCCAAGAAGGCTAGCGGGACCATAACTGGAGGCCAGGTGAGCTGTGGCCTTGTTCCTGTGATGCCCACAGGTATGAAGGGTCTTCACTCTGCTCTCACAGTGCACAGGAATCAGTTTTAGGACAACCTGTGCTCAGGTCCAGAACAGCAGGCCCAAGACTCTCGGGGCTAAAGTCTCAGTAACACCCCACTTTTCAGTGAAGTCCACGTTGTCACCCACACCTCACCTCACCCAGCCCAGTGTCTCCTACCTGAGACAGACATTCCAGCCTCTCTCTCTCCGATGCATCAAACAGTTCATCTTTGTGACCCACTGGCTTCATCTAGAAGAGAAGGTGACAGCTGAAACAGAGGCCTCGTGTAGGTAGCAGCCTTCCATGGCACTCCTGAGATGGGTTCCTCCAGCCAGGGAGCTCTCTGAGTCTGACTCTTGGGTCAGTAGCCCTTGTGGGCATTTCCAGCTCCATCCTAGACTGAGGGGTAAGTAGCTCAACTCTCAGGGAAGTGTGGCCTACATCTTTCTAGGGATGTGGTAGTACTCTCCTTTGAAGACCGTGGTGTGAGATTGGTGGGTTTTGGGGGGTGTTGGCTTTTGATGGGACTTCCTAGCCCACCTCCCCAGGAGTGCAGTAGGAGAAACTGAACATGGTTTGGAGCAGGTATCCAAGGCAGACAGACATTGTTATTTGGAGTCCAACCAGATTATCACAGCGGGTCACGTGGCTTCCCCAGGATGGTTACCATACTTGGCATCGTGTCCTCCCCTCAGTGTCCAGTTGGCTGGACGCTGATAAAGATTTCCATGTCAAAGACAGTAGAGACAGGGAGGAAGGACAAGCCCAAGCAGCGTGGGAAAAGCCTGTATCTTTTGCCCCAGTTTTCCCCTTCTTGCAGCTATAATCTACAGTGTGGTTCTCATCCTCCTTAATGCTGTGGCCCTTTAATACAGTTCCCCATGCTGTGGTGACCCCCAGTCATAAGGTTATTTTCATTACTTCTTCATAACTATTTCTGCTGTTATGAATTGTAATGTAAATATCTGACATACAGGATATCTGAAATGTTTCCCCCCCCAGGGGTTGCAACTCACTGGTTGAGAACCATCAATCAACATGTACACAAACCCAGGTTCAATAAAAAAAAAAACAAAACAAAACAAAAAAAACAAGTCTGGATTGAAGTTTACACAGCTGCCTATGAAGTCAAACAGGCCCCAGTGTTTGGCTGGGCCACAGAGACGGAGTGACAGGGAACGCAGCTTGGCCCCCACCCTCGCAGACAACAGACTGGCTAGCAACTTGAGAACAAATGGCATCAGTACAACTGCCACAGAGGCCACCCGACAGCAGACAGATGGCGCTGAGAGCAGCAGGTGGAACCAGCAGGTCATAACTGCAGCAAAAGCACCGGAGAAAGGGGAATGAAGGTCACTGAAGAACGAGATGAAGGGTTTTTTTTAGGTTTTCTTCAGTGCTGGGTGTCAAGAACGGGGCCCTCCACATGCCAGGCAAATGCTCCACTACAAAGCCACATCCTCAACCCAAGGTGGGCGAGTGTTTTTAAAACTTCTTTTTATGGACTGGGGATGTATCTCAGAAGAGTGCTTGAGTCCTGGTTTGATCCCCAGCCCTGAATAAAGACCTAGTGTGGTCATGCATGCCTGTGATCCAGTACTGTGAAGGCAGAGGTGGAGGATCAGAAACTCCAGGTCGTTCTCAAGTAGCAAGTTCAAGGCCAGCTTGGGCTACATGAGATCCTGGATATGGTGGGGGTGGGGCAGAAACACAGAGAGACAGAGACACAGAAGGAGAGGGAGGAAGCCGGGAACTTAAAAACCTGCTGCAGTGGTTGAAGGGTCTTCGACCCATGCCTTTCCCTCCTGTTTGGGAGCCTTCTGCTTTGCTCTCAGCCCTGCCACACCACAGTGCTAGGCCCTGGTAGCAGTTTTGTCCCTCATCCCCCCCCCCGACAAGGACTCTGACAGGGATGTGGTTGGTTACTGGCTTGGACACCCCCTCTAGCTGTCACACAGATAAACCACAATGATTCAGAAGCCCCTCAAGATCTAGTAATTCTGCATTTGTGCCCCAGATACCTGGAAGCCAGAAGAACGTTCAGGACTTGTGGCTTGTTCTGATCTGATGGGAGGAGGCAGATAAAGGGGGGGCATAATTACAGTCAGTTCTAGAGGAGTGGCAGGGAAGAAATGGGCTCTCAAACTCCTTTCAGTTTTATTTTGATGGTGGACCGTCCTAGGAAAAAGGGAGCGCTCATGGGGCCTGGCTAATGGCTGGATCAACTGCACTCAATTTTCCCTCAGTCTTTCAAGAATGTCAGAATCCAGAGAGAATCTGGAAAGAAACCATATCTATCCTGACAGCTGAATTCAACAGAACCCTGCAAACCATTTCAAGGGCCCCAGAGAAGAGCAGTTTATAGGTTTGTCCACTAAACCTGCTTCTGTTTAGAACCTCATCTTAAATGAGCATGATGGTACACACCCATAATTTCAAATTTTGGGAGGCCGAGGCAGGAGGATTGTTTAAGTTTGAAGTCAGCCTGGCTACAGACTGAGATCATGTCTCAAGGCCAAGGCCACAGCAAGCCTCACGTTAAATGTTCCCATATCAGTCATACAGTTTTCTTACACTGGTTCTGACTCTGAATCCTCAGAGAAGAGAGAAAACCTGATTACTTCAAATAGCCCCTCTTCCTTCGTCTACCACCTGGGGCTGCTGTACCCAAAGGCACCGTCTCCCGTCCCCAGCCCCCAACATCTGTCCCTGGTCTCATCCTTGCTATGGCTTCATCTTCCACTCTCTTCATTGGTCTCCTTCACTCTGCTCTGCCACTGTGAAATTAGCTTACATGGGGACGGAGGAGGGTAATCGTAAGAAAATCATCTCTGGGGGTTGGTTAAATGGCTCAGCAAACTGGCCACCAAGCCTGATGTGAGTGTGGCAGGCAGTCCTCTGGCCTCTGCACGCACACCATAGCTCAGTGCACCCCTCCCTCGATAAATAAGAGCAATAACTTTAGAAATCGGATCTGGAATGAGTTCTTCTGAAGTATGACTACTTCCCACATTTCCCCTCCTGCCTGGTAGCGCTAGCATCTTGCCGCGAGACTCAGCGTAGTGTTGTGATTACTGGGAGGCCCTGGGATTGAATGTCCCCAAGGGTGTGTCCCTTCACTACTATGATACAAGAATTTCCAGAAACTGCTGAAGAAGCAGCAGAAAGGACCTAGAGAGAATGAGTTCTGCCCAAACACAAATATTCAGCTTTGTAGAGGGGGCGCAAGATGCAGCCAGGGCTGGGACCAGGGAGATCAGGAACCTAGCAGAGTTCTAGTCCGGGTGTGCGCAGACAAAACCACTCACCACCTCCGCATATGTGCAGCGCTTAGAGCTCACACCTGCCCTCTGAGGGCACAGAAGACAGATGCTGATGTGGCCTGTGTGTCGTCACACATGGCTCTGTGGGCTGCAGAGATCCCTTTCAACATAGATGGGTAGTCAGGAGAACGGCAGGTGAAGGTCCCTGAGATTATAGCACTTCTGACCACCCCCACACCCGCTGCTACCCATCTAGGAGGAAAGCCCTCCCCCTGAGGCTCTGTGTTTGAATGTGGCATAGAACATGTAACCCTGGGTATGGCCTCCATGGTTTGGGGTAAGATAAACACACAAACCAAGGGCTCCAGCCTCCCCATACTCTAAGAGACCGCAGAACTGAAAGACATGAAGGGAGCCCACAGGCTCCCCTAGCTGAAGGTCATTGTACTCTCTTGGCAGGGTAGAGAATAGCGTGACTCTGTCAAGCAGCAGCCAGAAGTGGGACTGGAGCCAAACCCACTTTCTGACACCCTCTGCCTCGCCCAATCTGTCACATTCCAGATCTTTCATGGGCAGATTCAAGCCTGCAGGAGCTGTGGGTGGGTTCCAGCAGAGTGGTGGTGGCCTGGTATTTTGCCAGTGGGGAAACGGGGGGACTGAAACACTCCTTTCTCCCTTTCTGGGCTGTAGGCGCCTGGAAGGACTTAATAGGAAACTTAGTGGGTTTGCTGGTGTTGGACTGGAGAGAGGCCAGTGACTGCCACTTAGGACAACTGTCACTTCCTCCGGGATGTCCTCCTGGCACTTGCTGTACCCCAAACTCTTATCTCCCTCTGGGCACTCGCTCCTTGTGACCCTTGAGCAGGCCAGAGGAAATTGGGTCGGCAGCCCGGGAATGCCACTGGACCGCCTGATAAAAGTGGTTGTCGCCACTACTGCCGCCAACGCTGAGGAGAGGAGAAAGGGAAAGGGTCCCGCCCTGCTGTGCTCTCTTCAGCTGATCCTGAGTTCTAGGGCTTGTCTGTCTGCACTCTGAGTCCCATCATCCCCATACTGCCTCTCAGATAGGCCAGCCTCCCTCCTGCCACTCGGCGATGCACTTGGCTCATTATCCCCACACCCTTTGCTGAGAGGCCCTGGTGCCAAGGGTGCCTGCCCTGCCCTCCTCCTGTACATCACTTCAAACTCACCTCAAATTCTGTCTTCAGGGCCCCTCCTGACCTCACGGTCCATACTATCTTTGAGGATCTGCCAGCCCAGCCCTGCCGGCCAGGACACTTGTGCCCTGTTCTAATGACTGGTACCCTCCCAGCTATAACTTGAGCTCCATGAAGACAGGGGCCACACTTGGTCGTCCTGTACCCTCTAGCACCAGGCAGGGCAGAGCAAAGTCAGACACTTGTCGGCTGAGGAAGCATGATGTGGCAGAGGCCTGAGGCTGAGCTGGTACAGTCAACCCTGTCTCCTTGACAGGTCACAGGAGGTCATGAAGCCCGGGGTCTGCTTTCTGCCCTTCATGGAATAAAAGGTCTCAACATGTGGATCACAATCCCTTTAGCAAACCTCTAGCTCCAAAAAAAAAAAAAACAAAACAAAAAACCCACATTTACATTACAATTCATAACAGCAGCAAAATTACATTTATGAGGTAGCAACAAAAATAATCTTATAGTTGTGGGTCACCACAACATTAGGAGCTGTATTAAAGGGCCACAGCGTTAGGAAGGTTGAGAACCACCGGTTAGGGGTTATCCCACCAAGTGCCTGCCCCACCAGCAAGTGCCTTTGGAAAAAGCCTTGGGTTTCACTGCCAAAGGTCAAAGTGTTTCACACATGGGGTCACTACCACCGTCCCCTAACCTCCCTGATCCAATCTCCACGGGTCACCTTGGAATAACTGAAATTCAGTATACTCCATGCAGCTCACCAGCTGGAGGAAAAGAATGAGATGCTTCTAATCCAAGGAAGAACAAAACCCAATTCATATTGCTGGGATTCTAAGGATACGGCAGCAAGGATGGGCAAACAATGGCAAAAGAAGCACCCTGAAAGGGCACCAAGTTTTGGGGTACCTCCCAAAGTCCCTGGGAAACCTTTGGGGACCCGGGAAAGCCCATCATTGTTATCCTAGGGAGAGCAACACAATCTAAGACATGGAGGGTGAGATACACTGAACGTGTGGGGTCAGGTGTGATGTGTTTCCTGTATGTGGGGTTGACACCTGAATTGATGCAGGCATGAAAGGCAGGATCTAATTCCAGCCCAGGCCATCTCTCTGACGACCGTGATGGCTCCAGGTACCACCTACAACTTTTAAACCTGCATGGTGCCACTTCAGAGAGGAAAGCGAGTAGGAACCTCAGGGAGCCTGTGCCCTGAATGCAACTTGAAGCCAGTCAACCACCCAACTCTAGGGGCCCGGCCCTGCCTCTGGGGAAAGCAGGATGGAGCTCTGTACCAGGTCACCATTGGTAAGTCAAGGCTGTCCCTCTGTGAACCAGCCCACAGGCTGGCATGAGCCACACATCTCCACACTCACCATGTTGTTCCAGATCCTGAGGGTGAGCATGCTGGGATCCTGGGGCGAGGACCTCTCCTGGAGGAGAATGAGGTAAGAAAGGACTCTGTCACCCCACCCCTACCCCGAGGATATGATGCTGTCCACCTATGTGGACAGGGCCTTGGCCCATCCAGCTCTGTCCTCTAGCCCTTCCTCAAGGAGCAGTACATTTATAGGAGTGCTGTCTGGAGTTAGGGTTTGGAGGTTAGGGCTGGCAGGAACAGGGTGAGTCTCTGGTTTCTCTGTATTGTTATAGAGCCTCCAAAACTTAACGCAGAACAGGAGCAGGTGACTGGGAGGTGACTCCATTGGGGCAGTGAGGCATGGGCAGGGAGTCCTTTCCAGTATGAACCATGACTTCAAACAGCAAGTAAGTCTTGGAGGTGGCACAGTGAGGCCAACAGGTAGGAGCTGGCAGCTGTTCCTCCACACAGCCCTGAAGGCTCAGGGGCTACAGAGACCCCATTAGGCAGGCATGTCCGTCTCTCAGGGCTATACAATCCTCCTCCCTTGGGGAGGAAGACGCAAATGCCTCTCTCCAGGGATGGAGGTAGAGGAGCACACAGAAGGAAAAGCTAGAGGGAATGGTCTGGAAAACAGCAACCTCTGTAATCACAAAGGTGGGAGGGGGTACCCAGGGCTCCTCAAGCCATAGGACCCGAAATCTTCCACATGCTAGCTTGTGACATCCACTCCAGACGGATGGGATATTAATAACAGTCCTTGTTTTACAGGTGTGAAACCAAGGCATGGGGAAGCCAAACTCTTTGTATGAGGTCACACAGTAGGCCCATTCCCGACACAGGGCTTTAGGCCAGGCTATCAGCCTCAAGGCCCTGCCTCTCAGAATCTGCCTCACGGGTCTCTGCAACCCCATGAGGGAACCACATGGGAAAGGGTGAGAGACTACGGTGGCATTGTTCCTGAGACTGCACACCCGGTATTCAGGGAAGGCTGTGGATTCTGCGGAGGAAAGGGGGCTGGGAGGAGGCAGGGGCAGGTGTGCGGCCCAGGCTTCCTCACCATCTAGTATCCATACTCGCGATGCCCCGCATGGCTCACTCACCGAAGGTGGTTCTACCTCATAGAAGGCTGGAAAACCACTGTGAAGGATTCATATTTGTTGAACTTGCTGGAGACCAGGAGACCTTCCCAGGTTTCCTGGAGAAGGGACAAAAGAGTGCCCGTTCAAGAGCCCACACCAGCCAAAGTTGTTTGGCATATGAAGACCCTCCTTCAATCAGCTCTACACATCATACCAAAACCCTCACTCAACCACCTCTACACGTGACTGACAACTGTGTGCTGCTTGGAAGGCCCCCCTTGCCTTACACTTTGGGGCTGTTGAGGACTGCAAAAGAGTTTTCCCTTGCCTCTGAAGCCCCAGCACCAGGGCGTACCAGACAAAGATCTGGAGACGGTTCTCCGGAAACTCAAGAAGTACAAGGCAGCCCTGCACGCCGTGGAGGCTAGGTCTGCAAAGGCACGTGCCACCAGTGTCCCTTGCTCCCACTCAATCATACCCAGAGTGGACAGTGCCACACAACTGTGAACTTACAACTGTGGCGGAATGCCATCTTGTTAACACAGGTCAGCGGGCTCTGTATTCTGAGCTGTTTGCCAGCCAGAATAGCAGCTTCCACTGAGCCCACCACACTCCACTGGGCCTCCTTGGTCAACTAAAGTGTGTGGCATCAGGAACCATGACTTGCCTCCATACAGGCACCATCTGTATGGTGTGTACAGTGGGGATTTCTGGGGAGGAGGAGGCCGGGACAGGCGCATGGCCCAGGCTTCTTCCCCATCTACTGTCCACATATTCAAGGCCTCACATAACTCACTCACCGAGGGGGCTTCCACCTTGGAGAAGAAAGACTGGAGAACCAGCACCAATGGTGGTAAAGAACGGTTGGCACAACTCTTCACTAGCTGTGGTCAGCATGATGTCCCACTCCTGCACAAGCTGTGCCTCTAACCGTATGGGTTCCTCCTGGGGAGAACTATGGGGGTGCCTCTCCTTGGCTCCCAGCAGCCCTGAATTTAGCTAAGTCTTGCTAGAGCTGGTTAGCCCATTGTCCCCCACCCTCCCTGTTCTCCTCCACCCTCCCATGTTCCCCTGAACCAGCAGCCCAGGTTCCAAGTGGGGCTCACCTTATAGGACCACTGCATGACAGCCTTGGACAACTTGGTTGTCTCCTCTGAGCAATTGCGAAGCTCGGGTGCTGGGCTGCAGATCAAAGCAAGCCATGCATGATAACATATCCTGGTGGAATAGGGCTACCCAGAGGACCTCCAACAGAGAGAGTGACTGGGGCGCATGAGTTATTTAGGGAGAGGGGAGGGGTAATTGTAGCCTTCGAGGGTGCAGGAGAAGACAGTATGAAGGTTGGGGTGTATCTTTGGGTTACCGGTGCTGTGATGAAAGCAACTTGGGGAGGAGAGGGCTTATTTGGTTTACAGATTTTGAATTACGGTTCATTGAGGGAAGTCAGGGTGGGAATTCGAACTGGGGAGAGAACCTGGAGGCAGGAGCTGATGCAGAGGCCATGGAGGGGAGCTGTTTGCTGCCTTGCTCCTCATGGTTTGCACACCTGCTTTCTATGGAAGCCAGGACCACCTGCCCAGGGATGGTCCCACCCACAGTGGGCTGGGCCCTCCCCCATCAATCACTAATTAAGAAAATACTCTACAGGCTTGTCTACAACCCCATCCTAGGGAGACATTTTCTCAGTTAGGGTTCCCTCCTCTCAGATGAGTCTGGTGTCACGATGACACAAAACCAGTTAGCACAACTGACCCCTTGCCAACTTGACACACAATCACATCACTGTTAAGCCATAACCTTTCCTCTCTTGTCCATCTCTTAAATCTCATATTAATCAACATCATATTATAAGACATTACAAAGTAAAAAATCTCGCAGACTTTATAAAATCAAATACTTAAAATTCACTATCTTTAGAAAAAATTCTAAAGTCTCCATAAAACTCTCTCAACTGTGGGCTCCTATAAAATCAAAATAAGGTAAATACTTTCTTACTTTAAAAGGGACAAACCAGGGCACACTTACACTCTGAACAAAGCAAAACTACACTCAGTGTAAATAACTCAGAGTTCAATGTCTGGGATCCACTCACACTTTCCTGGGGTCCTCCAAAGGGCCTGGGTCGCTTACCCAGCTCTGCCCTCTGCAGTAGGTATGGATCGTCTTCTAACCCAGACCACTCCAAGGCCTACTGTCCTTGGCGTCTCCAAAATTTTGGGGTCTCTGGCTGCAATGGGGCTGCACGTTCACCTCTCTCTCTTCTAGGCTCTTCCTCAGGCACTCCATCCCTCCCACACAGCGCCAAACCTCAGCTGCTCTCCGGGACTCCTTCACGCCTTCAAAACCAGCACCACCTGCGTGACTCTTACACTACCAAGTTTGGTTGCCAGCACAGAGTACGACCACCTCTGGAACACAAGTTTCTCTGTGCTCTCAAGCCAAGTCTTCCCAGAAGACGTCACCTCAGTGATACCGGTCTCTTTCTTAATCACCGCTAATTTCTCAGCTCCAGCCGCCCAGCATCAATTGTCCAAGCAAAGCAGAGATAGCACTTTAATTTCACTTCACCTCTGATAGCTTGTCAATCTCAGCTGATTCTCCAAGCCCAGCTGACCTGAATCACAGATTCTCGACTCAAAATAGGCAATGACCCCGACAGTGCCTTTAAGTAATTCTCAAACTTCCTTTGGAAACTTCACAAGCCAGACCTCTGTCATCTGTCTGGCTCTCGGGTTCATCCTCCATGTTCTCTCAACAACCCGCCACCCTTTCAACACTGAATGACTCTTCTAGACCAAATTTCCACAGTGTTCCCACAGTCCCCCACCCCAAAACAACAAGCCTGGTACCCATTTCTCTTAAGGTTAGCATTGCTGTGGAAACACTGTGACTAAAAGCAATCTGGGGAGAAAGGGATTTGGTTTACAAATCCTCAAGCCCTGAGGAAAATCAGGAATGCAAACATGGCAGGAACCCTGGAGGCAGGAGCTGATGCAGAGGCCATGGAGGGGTGCTGCTTACTGGCTTGCTCCTTGTGGCTTGTTCAGCCTGCTTTCTTATAGAACCCAGCACCACCAGCCCGGGGATGGCACCACCCACAGTGGGTTGGACCCTCACCTATCATTCACTAATTAAGAAAATGCCCTACAGGCTTGCCCGCAACCTGGTCTTTTGGAGGCATTTTCTCAGTTAGGGTTCCCTCCGCTCAGAGGAGTCTAACCTGTGTCAAGTTGACAGAAATCACCAGCTCAGGGTGGAAGGTACCCATGGAGCCCTTGTCCACAGGGTCAGGATATGACATGAAGGTGTTCTTTCTCTCTTTTCCATGTGCTCTCCAACCTCCTCAGAAGCCCACATCCCATCATCAAGGTACCTCCTTTCCCATCAAAACTCCTTTCCTTCCCCAACTGTTCTTGTTCTGATTTCTTTCATATAAGCTTCATTTTAGACTCAAATACCAGATTCTGAAGATAAAGCAAAAATCCTACCAGAAATCTCAGAAATACAAGGGATCAAGTTCTGAGATATTAAAATACATTTTGGTTATTTTTTTCCTTACTCACTAATACTTATTGTTGCAGAGATATTTTGCAAACTCGCGTGGGTTTGTGGTAGTTTAAGACTGTATTTCATGTAGTAGCTCAGGCTTGCTTCCAGCTGCTGCACACAGCTTTGCCCTTCTGCCCCTCTCTCCATCTCCAAGGGCTGGGACTACAAATGTGTATCACCACACCTGGTTTCATGCCGTGCTGGAGACTGAGTCCCACTTCTGCATGCTAGGCAAGCACGCTACCAACTGTGGTTGAAACTCGCAAATCATTTGCAAGGGTGGGAGTGGGCTCTATCACTGCATCAACCAAATTAAATATTTCAACATTCTCACTGACTCTGGCACTCATCAGTATGTGAGCTAGATATATTGAATCCTCCAGCCTCCAGGCGTGGGTCTCCCCAGGGCATCGGCATATGTGGAGAGCCCTGCAGTACCGGCATGTGGCAATCATAACCACACAACATATGAGAACTAGTCTGTCTCTGTCTCTTTTTCTTTTCTTTTTTACCTGAACCCAGTCTCTTGATGCTGATGAGACATGTCCCAAACCTCAGAGAGATCCACCAAATTCACAAATGCTCTGGGAACTTAGGGGATACGAAGAGACATAAGAGACAGGAAGGGACACAAACATTCGCCGAACTGCCGAGGTGGCCACAGCTACCTCTGGGCTCACTGCAACCCTGTGGGCCTCATTTGGGGGGGGGGCACCTTTTTCAGGGTTTTCATGAGGTTGGCCCAAAGCTGCCATCCTCCAGCTGTGCATCTTAGAAAAGCAGCTGTTCTCTGATTTCCCTCTCTGCTTCCTTATCCTTAGTGTATAGGAAGGCAACTGATTTTTTGGAGTTGATTTTGTAACCTGCCACATTACCAAAGGTGTTTATCAGCTGTAGAAGTTCTTTGGTAGAGTTTTTGGGGTCGCTTATGTACACTATCATATCATCTGCAAATAATGAAAGCTTAACTTCTTCCTTTCCAATATGGATCCCCTTGATCCCCTTATGTTGTCTTATTGCTATTTCACGATAGCCACAAATAGCATAAAATATCTTGGGGTAACTCTGACCAAGGAAGTGAAAGATCTATTTGGCAAGAACTTTAAGTCTTTGAAGAAAGAAATTGAAGACGACACCAGAAAATGGAAGGACCTCCCTTGCTCTTGGATTGGGAGGATCAACATAGTAAAAATGGCAATTCTACCAAAAGCAATCTATAGATTCAACACAATCCCCATCAAAATCCCATCAAAATTCTTCAGATCGGGAGAAGACAATAATCAACTTTATATGGAAAAACAAAAAACCCAGGATAGGCAAAACAATCTTATACAATAAAGGATAGTCTGGAGGCATTACCATCCCTGACTTCAAACTCTATTACAGAGCTACAGTACTGAAAACAGCTTGGTACTGGTATAAAAACAGAGAAGTCGACCAATGGAATAGAATAGAAGACCCTGACTTTAGCCCACAAACCTATGAACACCTGATTTTCGATAAAGGAGCTAAAAGTACACAATGGAAGAAAGAAAGCATCTTCAACAAATTGTGCTGGCAAAACTGGATGGCAATCTGTAGAAGAATGAAAATAGATCCGTATCTATCACCATGCACAAAACTCAAGTCCAAATGGATTAAAGACCTCAATATCAGTCCAAACACACTGAACCTGATAGAAGAGAAAGTGGGAAGTACTCTACAACACATGGGCACAGGAGAACACTTCCTACGTATAACCCCAGCAGCACAAACACTAAGGACATCATTGAATAAATGGGACCTCCTGAGACTGAGAAGCTTCTGTAAAGCAAAGGACACTGTCACTACGACAGAAAGGCAACCCACTGACTGGGAGAAGATCTTCACCAACCCCGCAACTGACAAAGGTCTGATATCCAAAATATATAAAGAACTCAAGAAATTAGACCGTAAAAGGTTAATCAATCCAATTATAAAATGGGGCACTGAGCTGAACAGAGACTTTTCAACAGATGAAGTTCAAATGGCCAAAAGACACTTAAGATCGTGCTCAACTTCCTTAGCAATCAGGGAAATGCAAATCAAGACAACTTTAAGATACCATCTTACACCGGTCAGAATGGCTAAAATCAAAAACACCAATGATAGCCTCTGCTGGAGAGGTTGTGGAGATAGGGGCATTCTCATCCATTGCTGGTGGGAATGCAAACTTGTGCAACCACTTTGGAAAGCAGTGTGGTGGTTTCTCAGGAAAGTCGGGATCAACCTACCTCTCGACCCAGCAATACCAGTATTGGGAATATACCCAAGAGATGCCCAAACATACAACAAAAGTATATGCTCAACTATGTTCATAGCAGCATTGTTTGTAATAGCCAGAACCTGGAAACAACCTAGATGCCCTTCAATGGAAGAATGGATGAAGAAAGTATGGAATATATACATATTAGAGTACTACTCAGCAGTAAAAAACAATGGCATCTTGAATTTTGCATGCAAATGGACAGAAATAGAAAACACTATCCTGAGTGAGGTAAGCCAGACCCAAAAAGAGGAACATGGGATGTACTCACTCATATTTGGTTTCTAGCCATAAATAAAGGACATTGAGACTATAATTCGTGATACTAGAGAAGCTAAATAAGAAGGTGAACCCAAAGAAAAACATATAAGCATCCTCCTGAATATTAACCTTCATCAGGCGATGAAAGAAGACAGAGACAGAGACCAACATTGGAGCACTGGACTGAAGTCTCACGATCCAAAGGAGGAGCAGAAGGAGAGTGAGCACGAGCAAGGAACTCAGGACCGCGAGGGGTGCACCCACACACTGAGACAATGGGGATGTTCTATCAGGAACTCACCAAGGCCAGCTGGACTGGGTCTGAAAAAGCATGGGACAAAAACCGGTCTCGCTGAACATAATGGACAATGAGGACTACTGAGAACTGAAGAACAATGGCAATGGGTTCTTGATCCTATTGCACGTAATGGCTTTGTGGGAGCCCAGGTAGTTTGGATGCTCACCTTAATAGACCTGGATGGAGGTGGGTGGTCCTTGGACCTCCCACAGGGCAGAGAAACCTGCTTGCTCTTTGGGCTGAGGAGGGAGGAAGACTTGATTGGGGGAGGGGGAGGGAATGGGAGGTGGAGGCGGGGAAGAGGCAGAAATCTTTAATAATTAAATTAATTAATTAATAAAATAAATAAATAAATAAATAAAGATAATACCTCATCCTTCGACAACAAGGACACTTGTTCAACAATATTCATAGCAGCATTACTTGTAATAGCCAGAACCTGGAAACAACCTAGATAAAAAAAAAAAAAAAAAGCAGCTGTTCCTCTTCTGGAGGTCAGTGCAGCCCCAACCCTGGGGAAGCACCATAGCACAGGGGAACGTGAGCATCCATTCTTGGATGCTCAGAACCCGAAGCTTCCAGAGAGGCTAGCCTCAGTCAGAAAGCAAGGGCACTGATTTCCCTAAGAGCTGCCAAGCCCCTCTCAGGAGCACCCCTTTGTAAGATGGCGAGAAGGCGGGGTCTTCAGAGCTCTCCATGACTCAGGGTTTTATTCTCTCAAAATAAGTCCATTTCCCCCACTCCAACAAATGCCACTGGGAGCCAATCAAATCCCTCCTCAGCTTCCCTCGAGAAGGGCTTCAGGAGGGGCACCCAAAATGATGCATGCCTCAAGTTGCATGTCCCAAGGCCCCAGGGGTTGGGGAGCCACTGTCTCACCTCCTGGTGCATGTAATCCAGCATCTCACACAGCTTTTCCATGTTCTTCACCAGATGCCTTTTCTATGAGAGAAGAACTGGACTGAACAATGGTGGCAACAGGGAGTGCATGAGGTCCAGGGACCCAGACCCAGATGACCCCCCAGAGACTGTGGCTGGGGCCGAATGGAAACCATGATTCCCTGAGCCACTTCATTTTAGTGTGGGGTTTAGGTCCAGTCTCTATTTCTCTAACCCATCATCCATCAGAGTACAGTCAGCCTCCCACTAGGGAGGTGTTCCACATCAGAGACAGACAAGCCCAAGGCTGGAACACGATGAGAAACACCGCAGTGGCTCTGATGCTCCCAGGAAAGGGTGGGACGCATTCTCAAGGGCTGAGGGAGCTGCTTTAATCTGAAGAAAAAAAATCAAATCTGAAGAGGGAACATGATCAGCCTGGATCTAGGGACCTAAACAGATCTCAGAACTTCCCAAAGGAGACCTGCACGATTGCTCAAAGACTGAAAGGCAGCTAAGCCTGGAGGCCTGTTTGACTGTTCTTTCACCTCCACACATATGGTTTGTGTCACACACACACACCCCAAAATAAGCAAATATAATACAATAAAACATCAAAACCCCCTAACTTCCACAGGACACAGGCCAAATATGCCTTATTGGAGATGTTTGGGACCAGAAGTGTTTCTGACATTGGAGTCTTTCAGATGGAGGGGGGTGTTTGCATAGATTTTATCAACTGATCATTTATTATCTGAAAATCCCAAACCTGTGCCTGAAATGCTCAAACATTTTTGGATTTTGGATTCCTGACCAGAAATACAAGAATGTCTGTTTGCCAGATCCCTCCTCCTCATACCCTATCCTGATGCTCCTCTGTGCTGTGTTTGCCCCAAGTCAGAGAAAGGGTCCCAGAGAGAAGGACTCTTTACTGGAAGGCATAAATCCATCTGCCCCCTCCCCACCAGTGCAGCCTTCTCCCCCTCTCTGCAGGTGAAAAAAGGAGCAAGTGAGAGGACTCTAAATTTGACCCCTGGTTAGCATTTCAATGTGAAACAGAAATAAAAAGTACTAGACAATGAGCAGTCCTCAGCGGGCTCCAGACTGGCTGTCCCCTGAGGCAATGTGGCTCAGATGGCAAGACAAGGAAGTGCAAAAAGCTGTGCTATTACCTGGGGGGACAAGGGCAGGGGCCCTAGAGACAGCCACCAATTAGCAGATGGGGGTTGCCGGGAGAGCCGCCTGCCACCCAAGGCAGAGGAATAGGCCCCTCCCTGTCTCTCCTCTGCCCTGCTTTGGTGAGAGGCTGGCAGAGGCAGCCCAGCCCATCTGTTGCAACAGCCAGTGAGAAGCATTCTGTCTGAATTCTTCGGAGCATCACACCCCCCCCACCTCCTGGTGTAGAGTCCCTTGTGTCAGGAGCCATTTCAGGCTTCTTCTTTCTCACATCTCACAGGGCCTTGAAGAAAAAATCTTGAGACAAGAAAACTTGAAAACTTAAAGTTAGCCAAAACATTACGTGCTGACCGTGGAGGCTCAAGCTCTGGAAAGCACCACAGAGTGTCTTCATAGCTTCTTGCTTATCACTAACAGCAGGTGTTCTAGCCACTGACCTTGTAACTGCCCTGCTTAGCTACCAAACTGCCCCACTTAGTTGCCTAGCTACCGAGCCCCTCCTTCCCTTCCCCCTTTCCTCAGTTCCCCCTTGCCCTAGCTCCTTTCTGAGGAGTATTTAAGACATCAAACTTGCTTCAATAAACGGGATGCCTTGACAAGGAATACTGCTTGGCGTCCATTTCTCTCTCCCCCCCATGTCTTTCAGATAGTGCCTCTTTAAGACCCTGGAGTAAGTAGGACCTGCTGGGCGGGTCATCCCTGAGGCTCATCTGTATCTTATTCAGGAGATCCACCCTCCTTAGGGGATGTGGAGGAACATGGCGGCCCCTCCCCTTGCCCTTGCTAGGGTGACTCCTGCTTTAGAAACTCCTGGGTCAAGGGTTTGTCTGTAGCTATTTGGGGGACTCTAGCTGGGCTCATCCAGTCATCCCAGGCACGGACGGTTGTCACTTGGCTCACCAACGGGCTTGGTAGTCATGGTAACTGACAGAGATGGCTTGGTGGCAGCTGGACTTTAGACTCCTGAAGAAGAGTCCACACGCCATTTATACCGCCACACCCTGTGCTCCCCAGCCACCCCTTACTCTTTCGGCTGGCTGGACTTGGTCTTCCATAAATACTGAAGTCACAATTTGCAATATAACTACCTATACAAATATTAAACAAAACTACACGCTTTGTTCCCAGAAAAGCCAATGAGCCTGAACGGTAATATCCACAGGCTGTTTGCCTTCGGTAAACACTAGCCTTCTCGCCCAAGCTGGAACGCACAGGTTGAGGGTGAGAGGCAAGGGCATGCATCCTACACTATTCTGTAAACCTCAGATGAAGAGTGGCAAAACAATTCTGAACAACTAGGGAGCTAGTGTAGAAAGATCATTAACTCAGTTTATCTAAGCCTGAATTTGTTTTCCTCATAGGAGAGCTTGGTGGGCATTAAAAAATCCCTAGAAGGATCACATGAAATGTAAAAACTCCTATACAGCACAGGGAACGTCAGGGTGAGGAGAGGACCTACACACATAGAAGGCATTGTGTGATACTTGATCACATTATGACAATAAATTTTGCTTTGAATCAGAGGGCAAAGATAGCTGCTTGCTGACCAAAATTAACCATAGAGGTTTTGGAGGACTGAGGACAGATAGAGAGCCAGGAAGAAGTATGACAGGGCATAGAGAGGTTCTTGGCCTTTGGGGGATGAAGGAATGAAAGAGATAGAAGGTCACTGGTCTGGTCACTTTGCCACTGTGTCTCTGATCATTGAGGTTCTTATCCCCAAATCTGACTCCTGAGTTTTAATTGATAAATAATTAGATAAACACTTTAAAAGGAGAACTATTTGGCAGGAGCAGGGAGGGAGAAGGAGAGAGGGTAATGGGTATTTGGGGGTTTTAATGAAAGTACATCATGTGTGTGTGAAAATGCCACAAGATTCCATTATTTTGAACAATGAATACAACAATAAATTTTCTTTTACAAATTTAAAACACAAAATTGAAAAGCATTCTCAGCTCTTGTGGTGGTCATAAATGCACACTAGGCACACTCACATCAGCTTTCATCCCACCCAAATCATAACACACAGAAATGGTTACGATGGTCAGTTTTTATGTTCCGCATAGGCTACCCCACTAAAATACTGGAGGAAGAAAAGCAAATATATATTATTTCATTTGTTTTCCTGAGCATCCATCCATCTGTCCATCTGTCCATCCGTCCATACACCCTCGCACTGGACTTACTCATCCACCTGTCCTAATTCTGAAACAGGAGTCTCATCCCCGGTTCAGTAGATGGTGCTCAGACAGAGTCAGCCCTTTCTCCTCCTCACCAGCAACCCCTCGGCCTCCCAGCCTGCAACCTACCTGCTGAGCAGAGGGACACAGGTGACACTGGCTTGTGTTACTGAAGAACACATTGATGAGTTTCCAGTCATTCTCAAAGTCAAGTTGCTGAAGCATAAAAGCAAAGAGACGGTGGTAAAAGCTTGGGCCAGGAGTCTGTCTGTCCATGTTTCTCAGTCTCACACACCAGCTCCCTTAAGTCACTGGTATGGGTTTGTTTTTGTTAGCCTCAAACATCGGATGCTCCTGCCCCTGCCCCTTGAGTACTAGGATTATAGGTATGAGTTACCACTGGCTTGGGTGTTCATCTTCTCTCTCTCTTTCCCTGACTCTTCTTCCTTCCTCCCTCTCTCCCTCTCTCTCTCCCTCTCTCCCTCCCTCCCTCCCTCCCTCCTTCCTTCCTTCCCTCCATTTCTATATTTATTTATTTATTTAGTCAAAAGTAGCACTTGATAGTCTAATGTGGAACAATTGTTCTAGAAGGCAATTTGGACCTTGTGATACTAAGTGGCATACCTTGTTAAAATGTATGTTTTTCCCCCCCTCAATACCACATTGAACCCAGGGTCTTGTGTATGCTAAGTAAGTACTCTACCATTGAACTACACACAACCTCTTTTTATTTTAACATAGAATTTCACAAAATTTCCCAGGCTGGCCTTAACCTCACTCTGTAACCAGGTAAGCTTTAAACTTGCAATCCTCCTGCCTCAGTCTCCCAAGTAGCTATGATTATAGGCCTGTGCCACCAGACCTAGCTCTCAAAGGGTATTTCAAAGAAAGAAGGACCATTAAAGATTTAGCTTCAATGATGCCTTGCTTGTAGGAATGAAAACTAGCAAGCAGCATAAATATCTGCAGTGTATTATTGTGTAAGCGAGGCCACATTCATGTAAGTGAACCACTATGTGGCTGCTAAAATGATAACAGAAATTGTAGTTAATATCACCAGATAAGCTGAGAAAAGTAGATTACAAAAAGCATATATATCCAGTAATGCCCCATTCTATACAGATATACATAATTAATGCCCCATTCTATACAGATATACATAATTAATGCCTCATTTTATACAGATACACATAATTAGAAAATACAGGAAAGGGAACACATACAAAGCCATTATCAGTCATCATATTTGGGCATAGGCTTAAGGGCGGCCTTACGATTATGTTTGCTTTCTGATTTTTTCCTAGTGACCATAATACTTGGATACAATACAAACTTGTTTTCTGAGGCAGCACTGGGTAGCCAGGGAACACTGTGAATTTTGCTCTTTAGGGTTTAACTCTGATTTCGTGAACTTGGCCTTGTCACATGACTCCCTGGAACTCTAGTTTCTCCATCCTTAAAATCACAGGGTTGGATTCAGGACTGCCCAGCTATTATGCAGAACAATTGCATTCTCATTCTCATTATGAATGATAGCTAACCATTGCCAGTGAGACTAGATTTATTTATTTATTTATGGTTTGTTTTTTTTTTTTTTTTGCTTTTTTTCGAGACAGGGTTTCTCTGTGGTTTTGGAGCCTGTCCTGGAACTAGCTCTTGTAGACCAGGCTGGTCTCGAACTCACAGAGATCCGCCTGCCTCTGCCTCCCAAGTGCTGGGATTAAAGGCGTGCGCCACCACTGCCCGGCTATTTATGTTTTTTTTTCTTTGAGACAAAATCTAGCTCAGGCTGGTCTCAATTGCCTAAGATTTGCCTCGCTTGGCCCCCTAAGTGCTGGCAGTACAGATATGAGCCACCACCCCTGGCTTGGGCAGGATTCAGTCACCTAGCAGACACACCTCTCTGCTTGCTTGTGAGGGAAGCTCCGGAGAGGCCTGAGGTGGGAAGAGCCACACTAAATATGGTTAGTACCATCCCTGGGCTGGGGACCTACACTGAATAAAAGAGGAGGGAAGGGAAAGCCAGAGGGACACACATTCATCTCTCTACCTATTAACTGAGGGACACATTGCAGCTAAATGTCTCACATCCTGAGTGCCATGCCTTTCCAGCCATGGTGGACTGCATCCTCACAAATCATGAGCCAAAGGAAGTTCTTCCTCCCTGAGTTGTTTCTTGTCAGGTCATCTGCTCCCTGTGTGCGCGTGCATCGTGTGTTTGTGTAGGCTAGAGATGGATGTTAGGGATCTTCTTCACTCTCTTCTCCTGAGACAGCGTCTCTTGCTGAACCCAGAAGCTCTCAAATTTGGTTAGTCTGGCTGGTCAGCATGACTCAGGGATCCTCCTGTCTCCTCCCTCCCCAGTGCTTGGGCTACGGGCACATACCATTCTGCCTAGTTATTACGTGGGTGCTGGGAATTGAACCCAGGTCCTCGAGCTTGCGCAGCAAGCATTTTTCTGACTGAGCCACCTCCCAGTGCCGCAAACTTTTCATTGCAGCAACCATTGCCACAGTGGCGATGATAACTACCGGCTTTTATGAGCACCAACGGTGCCAGGCGTATCAATCCACTACAACCCCATGAATCAGGCTCTCTTGCTGCTCCTTCATTCCTGAACTAGGAAAACAAAGTTTAGGGGAGACTAGATGCCTTACCCAGCACCATGCAGTGATAAGCAGAAAGTCCAGGTCACATTCAAGTGACTATCTCTCTCTCTCTGAAACCTAACCTCCACCCTATGTGAAAGGTCACTTAGTCCATCAGCTGACTTTCTGAGGAGCTACACAGGAAAACATTCTAAACAGAGCTACTCACTCTTTTCTCTAGTGACCTTCAGGGCATTACAGTGGAAGGGACACTTTCTGAAAAGCCAAGATACCTGAGTTGTGCTCATGGCAAGTTGGCACCAGGGTCATCACCACTCTGTGTCTTGGTATCATTGTCTTGTAACAAACCTGGACAGCCCGCCCACACCAGAGTGAGAAAGTCTCTTACCGGGTTCTCTTTCAAATGTCTCACCAGCTCTTTAGCCTGAATCCACAAGTCTCTGTGTAGAGGCAGGGGAGTAGAAAGAGCAATCAATAAAACACATTGTTGATGGTCAAGAAGCTGACCCTGTCACCTCAGCACAGCCGTCAGTCTCTCAGGCTGGGGCGCCCCTGAACCACCCTGACTTCTGAGGGGCAGACCTGCCCTGCCTTTCAAAGTCATCTGAAATCAGCAGGGAGAAGGTATTTGGACACTGATTTAATAAAGACCTCTATTTTGAACCTCTCTGACTGTCCCTGCATACCCAAGGCTAGCAAGAGTGCACGACGCCAGAGAGGGACAAGAACGTGACTTACTCGGCAGTACTGTGGTCTATGCCACTTTTCCCAGGAGAGCACACGGGCATCAGAACAGAAGGTTTGAAATGTCTGATGATTTCTGAAAGAACTAAAGAGAGAGCCAGGGGTCACCTCTAAAGATGAGAGATTCTCTAGACAAGACAGAATCCATGCCCCGTCACAGGGCACAGCCTTTACCCCATGCTGTAAGGTCACCCTGCCCCTGCCCGCCCCTGCCTGCCCCAGCCACCTGAGGCAGACCCTGGAAATTAAAGGGAGCTAAATTAGGCATCTGTCTAGGTAGGTGGGCCTGAGGCTGAATGCTCTCCAGGCATTTTCTCATTTACTCCTGGGGAAACTGGGATAGAGACATCAAGCAGGCTGTGTCAGGTCTCCCAGCTGACAGGAGCCACTGGGATTAGAACCAGAGCTCTGGGCTGCTCCCCGTGAGTGACAGCAAGGTAGGAAAGCTCCAGGGAACACACAGAGGACATGTCGCCAAGTTGACAGCCAGAGAACCACCAAAAATAGTGCTGTCAGGAGTACTTAAGTTGTGTCTTGCTCCTGAGAGAGGAGAGGGCAGAGCAGGGAGGGCGGATGGCAGAGGGAAATGCCTTTCTCCACTTCTCTTTCTTTGTGCCCAATCCCAAGAGCCTTGGAGCCCATGGAAGCAAGATCCAGAGGGATGCAAAGAGTTCTGTACAGGGGACACACTCCACAGGTGACAGGCAGTGAGAGAAAGGGAACCTGAGCTGAAAGCCAGGAAACTGGTTGGTTGGCTTCGTGACCTCAGGTGACCACCTAACTCATATATGAGTTGGCTTTGCCATCCTTAACCCAGACACATGAGTCTGGTTTTCTCAGCTGTGACAAGCTGGCGGGATCCCAGGGCCATGGGTGGGAAACGTAGGGCTTTGATCTCAGTACAACATGGTAAGAATGGTGTATGTGTACACATGGGGACCACTCCATTCTGTGTGGGAGGATGGCTGTGAAAGGCTGATGAAAACACGTGAACATTTTCATGGGAAAAAGTCGTTGGAAGAACTTGACCTTAAAGCTTTGTACACACTTTATCATTTTTCTCTACTCTGCTTGTTTCTAGTATACTGCTATTTAGTTTTTCTTTTGGGGTTTCATGATGGTAGGGGACAGAACAAAGGCAAGTCTAAGGGGGTTTCCAGGGACCCTACCACTTACTGAAAATACAACCTTAGAAAAGTCTATTTATCTGCTCGACAATCAGTTTTTCCATCTGCAAAAATGCTCCCATGACGGGCAAGGGTGTTCCTTGTTGTGGAGGTCACTAAAGTGCTCTAAAGCCCTGGGATCAGAGGATAGGAGGTTAAGCCCAGACCAACCCATCATCTATCATACACGGAAGGAGTCTGGGACATCCCTGGACCACTTTCTCTGTGGAACTCCTGCCATGGTTGTCGGTAATGCTTTCAGACACGGCACTGCCCCTCCCTACTCGGGGTGCCCTCAGCTTTTGACATTCTGATGCTGGGGGTTTCAGACACAAGCTCTGCCTTCCCTGTCGCCTCTGCCACCCTCTGCCCAGCTGGGATTCCTGATCACTGTGTGCCTAAAAGAGGTGATAGGACTTGGCGGGGGGAGGGGTGAGAAATAGAGGCAAACAAGAAGCCAGGCAAATTAGCAGAGTCCAGAGCACACCCAGGCATCACAAATCAACCATTTCATTTCTCTCATACCGTACTGAATGGAAAGACATCAGGGCCTTGGGACCGCTATGACAGCCACTGAGTTAGTGAACACTCTGACCCCTGACTAGGAGACCTTCTGACCACCTTAGCTTTCACTAGCCCCTTACCTGTCAGTCAGGTGACAGGAGGGCTGGACAGTGGCTTCAGCCTTCCTTGCTGGGTCATGGGCAAAGTCCTTTCTAAGAATCTAATATTATCACAAGTCTTTTGTATTGATGCCCAGGCTCAGCTGACAGGGCACCCAGTTACCCCCTTGCTCATCCCTGCAGTGGGGTGGCAGCTCAGCCTAGCATCTGCATGGCTAGCTCATCTCACAAGCAGCAAGCATGGGACACTCTACCCCACCCTACAGCCTAGCTCAGCAGCATCAAGGGACTCGCCAGGGTAGGAGAAGTTGATAGAATTACAAAGGTCCTCTGGTATCAAACGAAGAAGCCCAGATCACAGAGAATGGATTTAACTGCATGGTTGTTTGCAGAAAAGGCCAACATGTTAATCACAATCATTTATTTTCTGGAACCTAGGATATGATTTTATGGCCAGCGAGAGGAAGAGAGAAACTATAGAATGAGGTTTTCTTTTACAAATAAATGGAAAATTAGACTAGGGTCTTCCCCTTGGGCCGGAGGGAGGATCCAGGACATTTTATCAGGTAAGTGCCATGAATCCATCTCTGAGGTCCTAGAGGAGCATGAACCCACAAGACTTTGGTCCAGCCATCCAGTCTCTTTCCTATCCCTAATCCTAACCCATACATTGCTCATGCTTTCTATTCAGGACACGTGACCTTCTGTTCCCTGCCTCCCTTATCCACCTTCCTCCTTTCCCAGGCACTGGTGAGAAAATGACCAGTCATCTTTATTAACAATATGTCTGCCATGTCATGGGGTTGGGGACAACCTGGAGTGTGGCCGGAAACCGAGGACTCACCTGTCGTGACTGCCATGCAGGCTTGCTGTGGCTCATTCTCTATACTGTAAGAGGTGGGCATAAACATATTAGACTACACTTGTCACCCACAGGAGCCCTTTCCTTGGCCACCATAGGCCATTCCTAACAAGCTTTGGTTTACCCTGGCTCTGGGCCTCTTCCCCAGCTTTCTAGTCAGGCCCAAAACAGAAGGGGACAGAGTCCAGTATAAAATAACTCTGGTCCATACACTGCAAGGTCACCCCAGAGGAGAGGGAGGAGGCCTTGGGACAGACACAGGAATTCCATCTTTCTGGCCTCTCCCACTTCTTGTTCACCCAGAGAAACCATGGGGAGTCAAAGGTTCTGGAGGGTGCTGGGAGGCTGGAAGCTGGTCCTGTCCACTGCTCTGTCCCTGTGTCTGAAGCAAAAGTCTTTAGACTCTCTTGTCCTTGGTGTCCCCCATCAGTTGGGCAAGAAGTTAGAGGAGAACATGTGTGGGATGTCCCTGCTGGCTGTGTGCCAGGATGCCAGGATGCCAGGATGGGTACCTGTGAGTTTTCTCCGTGTCGACCACGCCGGAGGCTGGAGGCTGAAAGAGACACTTGGTGTGAGTAAGTCAGCCAGGGAAAGTTAGCACAAAACAGGGAAGGTACAAGTCCACAGGAGGACCAAGTGCACGTTGTTCACTCTATGGGGAGGAAGACACACCCTGCTCCCCATAGCTCGCCTGTCAGACCCTCATGACAGAATGGTTGGGGGCTCTCCTCAGAGAATATAGACACATCATAAGTCATGCTATATTCCATACAGTCAAAGGACCAATTTGCTGTAACCCCCAAAATCTAGGGGTAACTTTGTTAGCTCTCCCCCTTTGACTAGAAAGTAAGAGCCACCAAAGGTAGGTGTTTTCATCTGTTCACACTCGACTGTATTCCTTGGACCCAGAAACAGGGAATGGAATATTGTCAGCACTCGGTGAATGTTAAACAAATCAAGCCAGCTTCTGTTTTCCCCATGATGAAATACTGGGTAGCACAGGGCATTCCTTTCTGGGGAAGTCCTAATCACAATGCTGGAAGGGACACAATTTCACCCTCCCCACAGGACAGGGCCGTATGCTTAGCCAGCTCCCAGAGAGACTAGGAACTGTGGTCGGGACATTGAAAGCACTCTACAAATATCAGTATTAGTATTTTCATAGTTGTGGACACACAAATACACACAAAGTTCAGATACGTTTAAGCATAGATCTGTCAAAGTTACTAGATGACAGGATGCCAGGTAGAGTGGCCACAGGTAGACAGTTATATCCTCATTGTCACAACCCCAGCTGCTTTAAGGAGTACAGCTGTCCCAGGCATCAGTTCCAACCTGGCCAGCCCGTGGAACTGGGTCCTGACTTTAAAGCTCTCTAAGAGTGTAGGGTAACCATGAAATCCCTCTCCCTGGGGGCCACATATCTCACTTGTCAGTAAGAGGGACTTGGGAAGGTCATCTTCCAGGAAGAGGTGACAAGCTGAACAAAAAAAATCCCTGGATTATGCAAGCCGGGGACTGTGAAGCAGAGCTGCAGGTTAGGCATCAAGGGAGTTTGCCTCCTGGGCCCTGTAGGTTGGACAGTCTGGGTCAGACCACAGGGGGCGCTGTCTGCCAACTTGAGCATATTGCTGTCTGAGGAGCAGGAACCTATGGCTGCCAGATCTCATATTTCAGACACTGGAAACACAAAATATTTGAAACCTCCAGACTTCAGTGTGGGCAGATGACTGAATTAAAGACACAGTGTTGTAGGACCACACATTTGCTGCTTCTGCAATTAGCTAATGGAGCGCATCTTGTACTCAGAGGGGAAGTAGGGGTCAAGGGAAGAAAGAAGGAAAGAAGAGAGAAGAGGACCAGGCCAGGATGTGAGGAAGTTCGGTTGGGAGGTCCCGAAACCATGAGAATGGCCAGTGTTCTTTCTCCCCAATCTTATTTGCTGAATGCCTGGCCAACACTATGACCTCATGGTCCCAAGCCATAGCTACAGGGTTTCCCACAATAAATGCAACAGAGTGGATCATAGCTCTCACTGTTTGGCATGGATATGTCTTTGATAGTTAAACATGGAGAAAAAGGATTTCCAGATGTACGGTCGTGTTATAATACCATTTAGGCTTCACACGGTCACATACGTCCCTATATACTGCCATCAAGTGTATTGCATTGTGTGTGCATGTAAGTGAACATACATGTCAAGGGAGGCTGAGGTACTGGCTGGGAATAGATCTTTTCCTTTTTCTTCCACTGTACATTTGGATTTTTCTTGCATGGAACATGTCTCACGGGTGCAATTGAAAATAAATTGTGTGAATATTTGCAGGCCTTAGTGTTAAATGTTTGAGAGGGAATCCAAATCTAAAGCAATTAAAAAGTTTTAGAGAATCCCAAATAAGTACGTCTTCATTTCAGACAGCCCAGGAGTTCAAAGCAAAAGTGTGAACATCGAGGGCTTTAAAAACTCAGTCTCCCATTAGTTTTGCCTGTGTGTGTGTGTGTGTGTTTTAACTCTCTAGGCTCTCCCAGATGATTTTCTCTGCTCAGTCCCTTCTTTCCACCTTTGCGTGACCATATAAAACACGCTGCTTAAAATTTACAAATAAGAAGCAAGCAAAAGGTACTCAAGACCATTAATCATTAGACAAATTAAAGTCAAAACCACCATAAGATGTCAATTCGTGACTGTTAAAAAGCAAGCAAACATGGATCTGGAGGGATGGCTCAATGGTTAAGGACACTCGCTGCTCTTCCAGAGGACCTAGGTTGGATTCCCAGCACTCATGGTGGGTTGCTCACAACCACCTGTAACTCTAGCTCCAAGAGATCTGATTCCCTCTTCTGGTCTCTTAGGCTACTCACTATGTGTGTGTGTGCACGCATGTATGTATGTTTATACACACACTCAGACACATCATAAAGTCTAAAAAAATCCTTAAAAAGGAAACAAATCCACCAACCAGAAACAATAGAAAATAAGTGAGAATATGGGACACTAGAACTCTGTGCATTGCTGCTGGGAATGTAAATTGAACAGCAGCCTCTATGAAAACCAGTACAACAGCTCCTCAAAAATGTTAACCTCTTTTTGTTTTAAGACAAATTATTACAGTATAGTCCAGCCTGCCCTGGCCTGAAACTTGCTATATAACCCAGGTTGACTTCAAGTTTGCTTGGATCCTGCCTTGGTTTCTAAATTGAGATTATAAGTATGCACCATCACTTTCAACTTCTTCAAAAAAATTAAAAGTATAATTATCGTATAATCTAGTGTCACATTTAAAAGTATCTCTTCAAAAGAATGGGAAGTGGACTGTTGAGGAGATCATTTGTACGTAATGTTTTCAGCAGGATTGGCAGCAGCCAGATGACACAGCCTCACGTCCATGTATGAACAGATAAACAAAATATGGCATGTTCTTGCGTACAATGGAATATTAGTCACCTTTAAGAAGGAAGCACCTGGCACAGGAGGAAATAATGTTGATCAAAATAAGCTGTTTGCATAAAGACAGACACTTCATGATTTTAAGGATGTGAGGTCTCTAGTCAAACTCACAGAAACTGAACATGGAAATGTGGTTTATCGGGGGCTGGGAAAAAGCAAGATGAGTTATTATTTAATGGGTGAAGAGTTCCATTTGGTAAGATGAAGAATGTTCTGGAGACTGGTTATACAGTGAAAACATTCTTTATACTACTGAGCTGCACAATTAAAAATGACTCATACAGAAACTTGGATCTGCATATGTGAGGGAACACGTAATCTCTGTCATGCTGGACCTGGGTTATCTCACTTAAGTGTTTCCCAGTTCTATCCATTTTCCTGAAAATTTCAAATTTTTATTTTTCTTCGGAGCTGAGTGGAGAACTCCATTGTGTATATGTCCCACACGCCCATCACCCATGCATGTGTCTATGGACAGCTAGGCTGGTACCTTTTCCTTGCTTCTGTGTGGAGAGCTGCTTACACAGGATGTGCGTGTTTCTGGGGCAGAATGCAGGTTCCTTATGTCCAGGAGAGTGTGGGGAGCAGCAGGAAAACTAAAGCGAGGAGAAAGAGGCTTTAAGAAAGGGGTGGGAAGGCAAGAGAACATATGAGATCTGAGTGGGGAAGGAGGAATTCCTGGAGGGTGGGGGGTACAGTGAGGGACGACACAAGGGGCTGCTTGTCTCTGCTGAATACCAATATTTTCTTCTCACCACTCCCTACATTTTCTTTGTATTAGCTGTCATAAATAAATATTTTAATGGCTAAGATAGCAAGCTGTATAAATTCATCTTGATCACAATTATACGTTTTTATGAATATTAATGTATTTAAAAATTATTTTATGAGAATTTTGCAGCATGCGTGTCTGTGTATCATGCGGAGGGTCCAAGTACCCATCAAGGTCTGAAAAGGGTGCCCAAGACTAGAGTGACAGATAGTTGTGAGCTACCATGTGGGTGTTGGGAATTGAACCTGGGTCCTCTGGGTCCAACAAGTGCTCTTTAGCATGGAACCAACTCTCCAGCTCTTCCATGTATTTAAAGACACACACACACACACACACAAGATAGACATGAAATTTCCTTGATCTTACAAAAGCAAAAGCCTGAAAGATTGCCTTATCAATTCTGTGTAACGACTGTGGAATTCAGTATGGAGGTTTCTTGATAATTAAAAATAGGTTTTCCGTCTTACCCAGTTACACCACTCCTGGGTATTTACGCAAAGGATTCAAAGTCAACACGTCTAAAATACGTGCACATCGCTGTCTGTTGCAGCACTGTTCCTGACAACTCAGTTATGAACCAGCCTACGCACCCAACAGCAGAGGAGTGGGGAAGGAAAATGTGATTTCTACACATAGTGGAATTTTCTCGCCATAAGGAATCGAGTCATGTTGTTGAAAGAAAAATGGAAGCAACTGGAGACAATCATACTAAGTGATTTAAGTCAATTTCAGAAAGACAAGTGTCAAATATTTTCTCTCGCTTGTAGTTCCTGTATCTTACATAGATACATAGAAATCGTGAATGAGTACATGACAGGAAAGAGAAAGCGAAAGGGAAAATAGGGGACAAGGGTGACTAGTGGCAGGAAGAGAGGTGAGAAACACAGAGACGATAAATGTAAAGAGGTACGTGACATAAACGGAATATGCTCAACAAGACTCAACAAGAGGAGTGTGTGTAAAAACGGAAACAATAAATTTTAGAACATATGGCAAAGGCTCTGGGTAATACTTATCAGTGGATTTAACTTATTAATAAGAAACCCAGAAATTCCTTTTTCTGTGGTGATTGTAGGCATTCATTTGATTAAAAAAAAGACTGGGTTCTCCTTCTAATATTTGAGGATGTCTTTGGCTCATACAGGGCTCTCCCCCAAATGGAACACTATCTGAGACAGAAGTCTAACAGCCCAGGTCAGTCTCCAAAATTGTTATTATTTTCTTGAGACAGGGTTTCTCTGTGTAACAGCCCTGGCAGTCCTGGAACTCACACTGTAGACCAGGCTGGCCTTGAACTCACAGAGATCTGCCTGCTTCTGCCTCTCTTTAAGGCGTGTGCCACCATCATCCAGCTAGCCTCCAAATTATTATGGAGTTGAAGATGACCTGGAATTTATGGTTCTTCTGCCTCTACCTCCCAAGTGCTCAGATAACAGATTTGTGCCACCAACCCTGGCCTCAAATGGAACATTCTGCCAAGACGTCAGGAGCTTATTCATGGTGTCACCAATACCAAAGGGTCCCCTAAGCCAAGCTATATTAAATACTTACAGTTCCCAGGTTGCCAATGGCTGCCACAAGTTTAATGTCTGACAGTGTCAGAGTGTGGACTGCGAAGATAAAAACCCAGGTGGAAGGTCAGACAGGCCCACAAAGTAGGCAGAGAACACCGTATGTGGATGCACAGAGTAGACCCACACCCCAAAGTCCCAACATAGCCTCTAAGGCCAAGCCTGCTGCCAAGTTCAGGATCCTGTACTTACTGGGAACCCCAGAACCCATACTTAAGGCTCCCCCCCCCTTTGGAGGGTTCACACCATGAACCTGGACTTGGCCTCTCCAAGCCCATGTCCCATGGTTTTCATGGCATCTTCTCACCTGACCCTCTGCCTGCCTCTCACCTCCAACTAACTCAAGACTGCACTTCGGAGCTACCGTTAATAAGTAACAGAGCAACGGACTCAAATTAGGGCCACCTGGGTGCACAATGCTTAACTGTAGCTTGAAGATTACCAGAGAATAGCACTCAAACTCAGGGACCACACAGAAACACTGGATGCAAATTCTATGTGAATGATACCTATCTCCTTGACCCACATGTTAGTCTCCCTGGAAACCACTGGACAAACATCCTGGCCGTGTTATGGAGGATTTAAAGATAAACTTCAAGCTGGGCAGTGGTGGCACACGCCTTTAATCCCAGCACTCAGAGGCAGAGTCAGAAGGGTCTTTGTGAGTTCGAGGCCAGCCTGGTCTACAGAGCCAGTTCCAGGACAGTCAGAGCTACAGAGAGAAACCCTGACTTGCACATGGGTTCTAAGTAAATAAATAAACTTCTAAAAGATACCATTTTCGTTTTTTAATTTGTTTCTTCAAGACAGGGTTTCTCTGTAGGTTTGGAGCCTGTCGTGGAACTAGCTCTTGTAGACCATGCTGGCTTGAACTCACAGAGATCTGTCTGCGTCTGCCTCCCGAGTGCTGGGATTAAAGGTGTGCGCCACCACCACCTGGCTAAAGATACCATTTTCTAAAAAGTACCTCAGTTTATTTTTCTTAAAATAAGCTTAAATGGGAACCCTAATAAAGTCAGTACAAAAGAACACACACACACGCACGCACGCACGCACGCACGCACCAGCATGCACATCCATTAAACTCAGCCAGGCACTTAACATGTAAAGCTGGTTTATGAATCCAGGTCTTAGAGAAACCTATCTCATAATAGGGGAAATGGCTAGAATGGCCACTGTGACTACGTGGCAGGAACGGGGAAGCCACATGAGTGACAGCTTCCACCCCACAATCCCCAGGACACGTTATCCCTCAAGGGAGTCAAGATACTAGAGCTTGTTCCCAAGTTGGTTTTATCCTCTAAATGCCGGCTGTCCCTGTCTCTCCACGGGAATAACTGAGGACATAGAGCAGTGGTTCTCCGCAGCCTGAATGTCTCAACCCTTTAATACAGTCTCTCATGTCGTGGTGACCCCAACCATAAAATTATTTCATTGCTACTTCATAGCTGTAATTTTGCTACTGTTATGAATTGTAATATAAACACCGGTCATGCAGGAAATCTGATTTACCACCGTCAGATGGGGTCAGGACCCACAGGTTGGGAACCACTGAAAGGGTCTGGTGAAGGGCTGAGGGAGGATGAAGTGGCCGAGCAGTAGAAGAAGGCTTCTGTTGACCAGAGAGCTCTCCTGCTCATGGCCAGTGGACACATACCTGACTTAGAAGTCATAATCAGTCCGAACATCCTCGCCTTGCATGGGAATGGGAAATTCTTCAGGGCCTGCATCTGAAAGCAAACCCCCAAAACATCAATTTCTGTGCACAGAAGCCCCGCCTGTTAAATATTTGGTGTAGCAACGTCCCTGCTCTGGGTTATGTAGGTTCAAAATGCACAAACAACACTTGCCCACGGGCACATTTTCCTAACTTCCATACCCACTTCCCCTGGGGAGAGAGGGCATGGTAATGAGGGTTTTAGCAAATGACATGTGTCGTCCTGGAATAGAATGGTGGGGACAGAGAGCGGATGATGGAGAATGAAAATGAACTCTTGGGATGGTGAAATGCTCTGGAGATGGACAGCCATGGATACACAACGGCAGTGTTCCCAGCATCACACAAACACAGTGAAAATAGTAATGTTTGCTGTGGACTTTTATTCTAATTTAAAAGAAGGAATATTCGAAGGACCTAGTTTATTGAGACTAAATGTAAGAAAATTAATTTAGTTCCTCCTTTCTTTTTATTAAATATTATTTCTCTCTTATTTTCACATGAGAAAGAACATGAGGCATGGTGTACATTTGCTGAAGGAAACTGGGTAAACATGAACCCAGCAGCCTCCTCTATCTCTTCCAGATTCGAGCGTCCTGAGCCCAAAGTGATCACTGAGAGCAGAGGGGAAACATGGTGACCAGTATGCAAGTCCCCAGGGCGGCATGGGCCTCTCAGCATCCTGGTGCCAGGAATCCAGAGTGGTTTTGCTGGGACAAGGAAAGTACCAGGGGAGGGACACTGGCAGGAAAAACAGGCAGCACACAGAACCCTCATCGTATCTCACAAATGTAAGCTAATTTCTCATGAACTACTGATTACAGTAAGAGACACACAGCCTTTACTCTCGTCTCTTATCTCGTGGACCTTCTGGGAAGATCCCGCCCAGATGCCATAGGATAACTTACAACATCTGCTTCAAGGTTCACAGTGATAACACACCCATTCGTAATGCTTGTGGACTCCTGGGAACTACCCACTTGTCTGCGAGGATATTGAGACCCAAATCTCAGGAGCCATGGTAACGTTCTGCTGGGCATCCCAGCTCGCCTGGGGAAGCAGCTCCTTTGGCCCGTTCCATTAAGGCCTCAATGAGGAGCCATCAGCCTGCTCTGAAATTTAGATTTTTTCCTACAAGATGAGAGCTCACATCCTGTGCCCCACCACACACACACACACACACCTCTCCCACCAGGGTGAAATCTTACCACTTGCTGTGGCTGCCATGCCAATGTGTTCTCTCCAGCAGAGCCATGAATTTGGGAGGGCCCTGAAAATGAATAAAAAGAAACACACAAGCAAGTAAGCAGAAATAGTTGGGTTTTATGTATGTGTCGCTGTATAAGGGATGGTTTTAAAAGTTGAGATTTCCTCTTCCCCAAGTTGGTACCCTCCACACTGTCCCCCACACCCTGTCTACGTGCCCACAGCAGTAGCATCCTTTGACTTAGAAAAGCAGAGTCCTTTCGTCTAGCTGTCACCCTTTGGGACACCATGATGCCATCAATATATTCCACTATGGTAGAATCCCCAGATGAAGGTACAGAGTGTTGTCTGAGAGGGGCAGCCATCACCCAACATCCTGGTGGGCATGTTATTAGATTGCCATGCTGCCAAGTAACAGAATACACTAGAATCTTAATGATGGACAGATAGCTGCCATTGTTTGGGGATGTAGGACTGGGCAGGGATGGCAAAAGATATCCCAGAATGGTCTGAAGGGGGATGATACTGTAATGAGTTAATCATGGGGACTTGCAGCAGCCATGACTGTGGATGTACCTAGTTACAGCTGTTACTTCCCAAGGGGTCTTGCTTAATTGAGGCAAAGGAGAAGACAAGACAGATAGGGAAACCAAGAGGCTTACTCCTCATCCCAGCATACTTCTGGCTATATATAGCCCCTGTTGGCCTGGAACTCACTGTATAGACCAGGCTGACCTCCAGCTCATAAAGATCTGCCTGACCCTGACTCTGTCTCCTAAGTGTCGAGATTAAAGCCACATGTCAGTATGCCAGCCTCTGCAGATCTTTCCTATTGTAACACAATCTTGATATCTGTCTCAAGAGTGCCATAGGACATTTCTAGCCTGCTACTGGATCCTGGATTTAAATCCCTTGCTTCCTCTGACTTTTCTCCTTCCGACTCTCTACGCCATGTGCACGGTCCCGGGGAACTACCTCTAAAGAACAGCAGACAACGTGAGAAGCAAGCTCGACTAATTTCCCACCCCAGCCTTCTTCTGGTCCAAGCTCAATGCTGTTTCCCACTAATTGCTCAGGGTTGAATCACTGTGACCATGACAGCAATGGTGAGTTTAGTCAAGTTTTATCAATATGAAATTTAAAACTCCCAGAGAATTAGTAACTGGCTCAAGGTTGATTAGCTACTAAGGGTAGATCCCAGGATGCTTGAATGTCTACCACAGCCAGCAGTGGTCAAGTTCAAGCTATGGAGACTCAAAACAAAACCTGTGCTAAGTTGGATGGTGATGGCACACACATTTAATTCCAGCACTCAGAAGGTAGTGGCAGGAGAATCTCTGAGTTCAAGGCCAGCCTGGTCTACAGAGAGAGTTCCAGGACAGCCAGGGGTACACAGAGAAACCCTGTCTCAACAAAACAAAACAAACAAACCCATGCTAAATGATACCAACATAAAGCCTTATGCCCACACCTACCCCACCTTTGTTTTAACATTGAGTGTTGACTGAGGTTTCTGTCCTGCCCGGTTTCCATAGTCGTTAAGTCCCAAAGAAATCACACAGAGGTCTATATTAATTATAATCTGATTGGACTAGTATCTCTGGCTTCTTATTAACTCCTATAACTTATATTAGCCCATAATTCTTGTCTGTGTTAGCCATGTGGCTTGGTACCTTTTTCGGCGAGGCAGTCACATCTTGCTTGCTCTGTGTCTGGCTACCTCTCTATCTGGGTGATGACTGCAGACTGAAACTTCCCTCTTCCCAGAATTTTTGTTGCTCTGCCTCTACTTCCTGCCTGGCTATGGGCCAATTAGCATTTTATTAAACAAGTACAAGAAAGAAATATTTATAGGGTAAAAGCCATTATCCCACAGCAACGGAGTCCCTGGGAAAAGGTTGGTGTGGGAAGCTCTTCCCTAGATCTCCCAGAACTGAGATGCTGTATGTGGTACCCATGGTTCCACAGAGCAAGGCTAGGGAGCCAGATGGTGTGAAATTTGATGCTCTGCCCATGAAGCTCCATTGTTACCTCACTTCCTACAGGAGCTGTAGTCTGTCCTTCAAGTCCAAAGGAATACGCAACCCCACACCTCCAAGAGAACCTCACTGCTTGCTGCCATGCCAAGAAGGCCCTGAATTCCACAACCCCAAGCATCCCATGCTGATGCCACCTGCCTCCCTTGCCTGCATTTACAACAGAACACCCATCCAGAAAGCATCTCCCAGTCTTGGATTAGAGAGAAGGGCAGGAGTGAAGATCAGAAGCTCTTGCACCTGAATGTCTCTCACCCGGATGCTGGTAACAGTACCTGCTGATTGACTGGGATAATTCGCCAGCTGGGAAGTCCCTCTGTCCACATGGCACACCAGATACAGGATGGGGCCTCTGAGCCTTTGGTTGTGGGGCAGGGGATTGCTGAACTTTATGTAAGCAGCTTGGTCAGGGGCTGGGCGGCCAACACCCAGGATACCAGGGAAGCTGTGGGTGTTAATGGCCGTGGTAGTGATGCACAGACCTGTCTACCTGTTTACTTTGGATGGCACCACCTGGGGAGAGGGCTGTGCAAGAGGAGGTGGAGAGAGGAGGAGGTGCTGATGGAGAAGACCTGCTGGTCCCTGGGGCCAGCCAGAGCTGGGCTGTGCCCTAGACATCAGGACATCAAGCTGGGAACTGGGTGGCTCACGGAGAAGCTATTCCCCCAAGTTTTGTTTCCTGAGGGATTGCCCATACACAACTGCCTCCAGGCACTTCTGACATCAGCCTGCCACCTGTCCTGTCTTCACCTTAAAGGTTCGGGAGGAAGGACTTGTTCCTTGCAGAAAATTGAACTCCCAAGATCTACATCTTTTTAATCTGAAGGCATTTTCAGACTAAGGCATTTCTGAAAATAGACTGCTCTCCCTCCCTCTCCCCCTCCCTCCTTCCCTCCCTTCCTCCTTCCCTCTCTCTCTCTCTCTGTGTGTTTTGTGTGTGTGTGTGTGTGTGTGTGTGTTGTAGTGGGTATTTGTGTACCTGTGTGAGAACAACCTTAGGTGTTGTTTTTTTGGCTCTATGCACTTCTATTTTGAGAGAGAGTCTCTCATTGGCCTGGAACTTGCTGAGGAGCCTAGAATAACTGGCCAGTGAGTTCCAAAGACCCTCCTGTCCCTACCACCCCAGCACTGGGGGTTCAGACTTGTTCCACACCAGCCTTTTGGACTGCCTTTAAATCTGCAGAAATTTTAAAAGCTTTTCTGATAATGGGTGGCAAAAGCAAATTTTATTTTATTTGTATCTGTTTTGAGATAGAGTCTTATGATAAATCTCAGATAAGCCTTGAATATGTGATCTCCCAGCCTCGGACTCATGGGCACTGAGATTACAGTTGTGTGCTACTGTGCCCAGCCTTAAAGCTCGGTTATTTTTGTTTTGTCTTGGTGTTTCTGCTCCAAAGACCAGTTGTTTTAACCTGAGACACAGCACTTCCTCATTTTTGTTCCTTTGGCTCTAACACTTACTTGACATTTGGGGACCTCTTAAGGGTATGTGGGAACAAGAGCATGCAAGGACGTGCTTCTCCGGGGTGGCTGGAATTTCTGTGTGCTCCTTGTGAGAATCACGGACACTCCTAGTTCCTGTTCACTTTCTTCTTTGCTTCAGAGGCAGAGCTACATCAGGCCAACTTCCCTCATTTCTCTCTGGCCACGGGGACCCATGTCTCCTGAATCTTTATGAGTCTTCAAATTCTTGCACTTTGATCATTTGTTACCTGAATCCTGGAAGAATCCCTGTAGGTGACTGCCCCAAGTCACTGCCAGGTGGCATCTCTAAAACGCCTTTCACTCACCTGTCCCTGTCCTTTGGCTTCTGTTCCCACCACTCCACCAAAAGTTCTTGAAGGTCAGCAGTTTGTTGAATTCAACAGACAAGGAAGGATCTCCAGACTTTATCTTACTGGGCATCTCAGCAAAGTTCCACGGGTGGCCTCTGCTACTACCTTCTTGAGCTTCTAGCCCTGCCTAGGGTTTCTGGCTTCTGACCACTACTCCTCCAGCCTGGCCCCTCCCACTCTGCTGGTTCTCAGGGCAATCATAAGGAGCCCATGGCTTGATTTAAAGTCTGAGTGTCAATCATTCCCACATTTCCACTTCCGGCCTCTCTTCTGAGCTTCAAGCCCCATAAACTCCTTCACTGACTCAACACCATCACTTTGAAGTTCTTCAGACTCTGGGAGGGGAGAACTGTCCGCGTCACTCTTCCTCCAGTGTTCCCAACCATACAGGAAAGAGCAGTGGCCATGACAGACAGACCCAGGAAATGTCCCCAGAGTCCCTGAAGTCTCCCTCTCCTCCAGCCAGCAGATCATCAATTGCCAAGTCTCCTCAATTCTGTATCCTAAACTGATCACAATTCCTGGACCAAGCTGGGCCCAGTCTACTGTCACTGCCCGCTGGGATGCCAAATGGCTCCAGCTCTACCTCTGCTTCCTACGTCTCCCTTTCCTTTCTTCCTTTAACTGTATCAGTCTGAACAATCTTGTCTGTGTGCAAGCTTAACGTCATATCCTGTAGAATACTCCTCCCTTGAACAAGTTCTCATTGCCCTGTAGTTAAAGCCCAACTACCTCAGCATGGTCCTTAAAATTTGTGTGCCCCAGACTAAGAGATTGGATACGAAAACAGGATCCAACATTCTGCTGTTTACAAGAAACACACCTCAACCACAAAGACAGGCACCTACTAAGAGTAAAGGGTTGGGATAAGGCTTATCAAGTAAATGGACCTAAGAAACAAGCAGGGGTGGCCATACTAATTTCTAACAAAGTTGACTTCAAACTTAAATCAATCAGGAGAGATGGAGAGGGACATTTTCTACTCATAACAGGAACAATTCATCAGGATGAAGTCTCAATCCTGAATATCTATGCCCCTAATATAAAAGCACCCACGTACGTAAAAGAAACATTGTTAAAACTCAAGGTAGCCATCAAACCGCACACATTAATAGTAGGAGACTTTAATACTCCTCTCTCACCAATGGACAGGTCAAGTAGACAGAAACCTAACAGAGAAATAAGAGAATTAATGGAGGTAATGAATCAAATGGACTTAACAGACATCTATAGAATATTCCACCCAAATAGGAAAGAATATACCTTCTTCTCTGCAGCTCATGGAACCTTCTCAAAAATCGACCACATACTCGGTAACAAAGCAAACATCCACAGTTACAAAAAAATATTAATAACCACCTGTATCTTATCAGATCACCATGGATTAAAGCTAGAATTCAGCAACAATGCTACCCCCAGAAAGCCTACAAACTCATGGAAACTGAATAGTTAACTACTGAACCATACCTGGATTAAGGAAGAAATAAAGAAAGAAATTAAACTCTTCCTTGAAGACAATGAAAATAAAGAAACAACATACTCAAACCTATGGGACACTATGAAAGCAGTTCTGAGAGGAAAGTTCATAGCACTAACTGCCCACTTAAAGAAAACAGAGAAAGCACACATTGGAGACTTAACAGCCCACCTGAAAGCTCTAGAAAAAAAAGAAGCAGACTCACCTAGAAGGGGTAGAAGACTGGAAATAATCAAACTGAGGGCTGAAATCAACAAAATAGAAACACAGAAAACAATTGAAAGAATCAATGAATCAAAAAGCTGGTTCCTGGAGAAAATCAACAAGATTGATAAACCCCTATCCAAACTAATCAAACGGCAGAGAGAGAATTTGCAAATTAATAAGATCAGAAATGAAAAGGGGGACATAACCACAGACACAGAGGAAATTCAGAGAATCATTAGATCTTACTACAAAAGCCTGTATGCCACAAAACTGGAAAATGTAAAAGAAATGGACGCTTTTTTAGATAAATACCATTTACCAAAGTTAAACCAGGACCAGGTGAACAACCTAAATAGACCTGTTAGTCGTGAAGAATTAGAAGCTGTTATCAAAAACCTCCCTTTAAAAAAAAGTCCAGGACCAGATGGTTTCAATGCGGAATTCTACCAGAACTTCCAAGAAGACCTAATACCTATTCTCCTTAATGTATTTCACAATATAGAAACAGAAGAGTCATTGCCAAATTCCTTTTATGAAGCTACAGTAACTCTGATACCAAAACCACACAAAGACCCAACCAAGAAAGAGAATTACAGGCCAATCTCACTCATGAACATCGACGCAAAAATCCTCAACAAAATTCTGGCAAACCGAATCCAAGAACACATTAGAAAAATTATCCATTATGATCAAGTAGGCTTCATACCAGAGATGCAGGGCTGGTTTAACATACGCAAATCTATCAATGTAATCCATCATATAAATAAACTGAAAGAAAAAAACCATATGATCGTTTCATTAGATGCTGAAAAAGCATTTGACAAAATTCAACATCCCTTTATGATAAAAGTCTTGGAGAGATTAGGGATACAAGGGTCATACCTAAATATAATTAAAGCTATATACAGCAAGCCGACAGCTAATATCAAATTAAATGGAGAGAAACTTAGAGCCATCCCACTAAAATCAGGAACACGCCAAGGCTGTCCACTCTCTCCATACCTCTTCAATGTAGTTCTCGAAGTTTTAGCAATAGCAATAAGACAACATAAGGGGATCAAGGGGATTCAAATTGGAAAGGAAGAAGTTAAACTTGCATTATTTGCAGATGATATGATAGTGTACATGAGCGACCCCAAAAACTCCTCCAAAGAACTTCTACAGCTGATAAACGCCTTTAGTAATGTGGCAGGATACAAGATCAACTCCAAAAAATCAGTCGCCCTTTTATACACAAAGGATCTGGAAGCAGAGAGAGAAATAAGAGAATCATCACCTTTCACGATAGCCACAAACAGCATAAAATATCTTGGGGTAACTCTAACCAAGGAAGTGAAAGATCTATTTGACAAAAACTTTAAGGCATTGAAGAAAGAAATTGAAGAGGATACCAGAAAATGGAAGGATCTCCCTTGCTCTTGGATTGGGAGAATCAACATAGTAAAAATGGCAATTCTACCAAGGGCAATTTATAGATTCAATGCAATCCCCATTAAAATCCCATCAAAATTCTTCACAGATCTTGAAAGGACAATAATCAACTTTATATGGAGAAACAAAAAACCTAGGATAGCCAAAACAATCTTATACAATAAAGGAACTTCTGGAGGCATTACCATCCCTGACTTCAAACTCTATTACAGAGCTACAGTAATGAAAACAGCGTGGTACTGGCATAAAAACAGAGAAGTCGACCAATGAAATCGTATAGAAGACCCGGATTTTAACCCACAAACCTATGAACAACTGATTTTCGATAAAGGAGCTAAAAGTATACAATGGAAGAAAGAAAGCATCTTCAACAAATGGTGCTGGCACAATTGGATGTCAACCTGTAGAAGAATGAAAATAGACCCATATCTATCACCATGCACAAAACTCAAGTCCAAATGGATCAAAGACCTCAATATCAATCTGAACACACTGAACCTGATAGAAGAGAAAATGGGAAGTACCCTACAACATATGGGCACTGGAGATCGCTTCCTATGTATAACCCCAGCAGCACAGACATTAAGGGCAACATTGAATAAATGGGACCTCCTGAAACTGACAAGCTTCTGTAAAGCAAAGGACACTGTCATTAAGACAAAAAGGCAGCCTACTGACTGGGAGAAGATCTTCACCAACCCCGCAACAGACAAAGGTCTGATCTCCAAAATATATAAAGAACTCAAGAAACTAGACTTTAAAAGGATAATTAACCCAATTAAAAAATGGGGCACTGAACTGAACAGAGAATTCTCAACAGAAGAAGTTAAAATGGCCAAAAGATACTTAAGGTCATGCTCAACCTCCTTAGCGATCAGAGAAATGCAAATCAAAACAACTTTGAGATATCATCTTACACCTGTCAGAATGGCTAAAATCAAAAACACCAAGGATAGCCTTTGCTGGAGAGGTTGTGGAGAAAGGGGTACCCTCATCCATTGCTGGTGGGACTGCAAACTTGTGCAACCACTTTGGAAATCAGTGTGGCGGTTTCTCAGAAAAATTGGGATCAACCTACCCCTGGACCCAGCAATACCACTCTTGGGAATATACCCAAGAGATGCCCTATTATATGACAAAAGCATTTGTCCAACTATGTTCATAGCAGCATTATTTGTAATAGCCAGAACCTGGAAGCAACCTAGATACCCTTCAATGGAAGAATGGATGAAGAAAGTGTGGAATATATACACATTAGAGTACTACTCTGCGGTAAAAAACAATGACTTCTCGAATTTTGCATGCAAATGGATGGAAATAGAAAATACGATCCTTAGTGAGGTAACCCAGACCCAAAAAGAAGAACATGGGATGTACTCACTCATAATTGGTTTCTAGCCATGGATAGGGGCCACTGAGTCTATAATTTGTGATCCTAAAGAAGCTAAACAAGAGGGTAAACCCAAGGAAAAACATATAGATATCCTCCCAGCTATGGGAAATAGACATGACTGATGGGCAAAAAATTGGAATATTGGGGGTGGGGTGGGATGGGGATGAGGGGTGATGGGGAGAGAAAAGTGTGAAGGAGAGGATGAGGGGAACTGGGGGAATCGGGGTGATTGGGGATAAAGGAAGGTTCGATAGGGGAGCAGGGAAACTCATACCTTAGGTAAGGGAGCCACCTAAGGGGTGGCAAGAGACTTGAACTTGGAATGGCTACCAGATGCCCAGGGCAATGTCCCCAGTTAGTTCATTGGGGCACCTGAGGATAGGGAACCTGAAATGAACCTATCCTATAATCATACTGATGAATATCTTGCATATCGCCATAGAACCTTCATCTAGTGATGGATGGAGATAGAGCCAGAGACCCACACTGGAGCACCAGACTGAGCTCCCAAGGTTATAATGAGGAGCAGAAGGAGAGAGAACATGAACAAGGAAGTCAGGACCATGAGGGGTGCACCCAACCACTGAGACAGTGGGGCCGATCTATTGGGAGCTCACCAAGGTCAGCTGGACTGCTACTGAAAAAACATGGGATAAAACCGGACTCTCGGAATGTGGCGGACAATGAGAGCTGACGAGAGGCCAAGGAGAATGGCACAGGAACTTTCAACTGGCGATAGATCGAGAGAGAGACAGAGACCCAAATTGGAGCAACGGTCTGAGCTCTTAAGGTCCAAATGAGGAGCAGAAGGAGGGAGAACATGAGCAAGGAAATCAGGACCACGAGGCGTGCACCCACCCACTGTGACAGTGGAACTGATCTATTGGGAGCTCTTCAAGGCCAGCTGGACTGGGACTGAATAAGCATGGGTTGAAACTGGACTCTCTGAACATGGCGGACAATGAAGGCTGATGAGAAGCCAAGGACAATGGCACTAGGTTTCGATCCTAATACATGAACTGGCTTTGTGGGAGCTTAGCCTGTTTGGATGCTCACCTTCCTGGGCCTGGATGGAAGTGGGAGGACCTTGGTCTTCCTGTAGGGCAGGGAATTTGGACTGCTCTTCAGTATCGAGAGGGAGGGGGAATGGACTGGGGGGAGGAGAAGAGGAGTGGGGATGGGGGAGGGGAGTGGGGGGAGGGGGCAATGTGTGGGAGGAGGGGAGGGAAATGGGAAACGGGGAGCAGTTGGAAATTTTAATTAAAAAAGAATAAAAAAGATGGAAAAAAAAAAACAATGTTAATTTTGTTTTCATAAACCAAATTTAAAATATGGCTCCATGGGCTAGTCATGGCATACTCTTCTTAAAACAACAAAATCAATAATATCTACGAAATCCTGTATTTCCAAAGTAAAGTATGTGTAGCCTCTATCATGTAAGTCCAGCCTCTCTGACGTAGATATAGCCTCTATCATGTAAATACAGCCTATGTTGCATAGGTATAGCCTATATCATGTAAGTACAGCCTCTATTATGTAGCTATAGCCTCTATTGTGTAAGTACAGTCTCTATTATGTAGGTACAGCCTCTATCACGCAACTACAGTCTCTCTTATGTAGGTGTAGCCTATCATATAAGCATAGCATCTATTATGTATCTATAGCCTCTATCATATAAGTACAGTCTCTATTATGTAGGTATAGTCTCTATTATGTAAGCACAGTCTTTATCATGTAGCTACAGTCTCTATCATATATGTACAGCCTCTATTATGTAGGTGTAGCCTCAAACATGTAAGTACAGCCTCTCTTATGTAGCTATTGCCTCTATCATAAGTACAGTCTCTATTATGTAGGTATAGCCTCTATCATCTATGTACAGCCTCAGCCTCTCTTATATAGGTATAGCTTCTATCAAACATCAGGTTCCCCCCCCCCCAAAGTAAAAGCTGCTAATACCTTAGGGGTGGGAGTATTTTCAATAATTTTTATATTCTAGCATGGACTTCACAATGTAAAGGATGGTTTGCCAAGACCCCCCCCCAACCTGTGCTAACACTTAAGCAATACACCAGTAAACAAGATGAACTCTGCTCCACCTTAACAGCTCTCCAATATTAGGTTGGCGCAAAACAGATTACAGTTTTGAAGCATGAATTTTAAATTACTGTAAACAGGTTCAAAACAAGTATTTATTAATCAAAATGGAAACCATTACAGCCAAAAGACACATTTTTGCAAATGGAAACAAGTAAGAAAATCACTAAAACTTGGTTTTGTCTAGTATCATTTCAATAGTATAAAATAAATGACAAGTATAAGTCATCATATATATATACACACATATACATATATGTATATGTGTATGGAGAGAGAGAGAGAGAAAGAGAGAGAGAGAGAGAGAGAGAGAGAGAGAGAGAGAGAGAGAGAGAGAGAGAGGTAAAATGATGTATGATAGGGATTGTTGAGAGGCTCAGCATTAAGTCCTTGTGGACAAGACTGACAACCTGAGCTCAATCTCCAACCCTCACATGGTGAGAGAACCAACTCTGGAAAGCTGCCGTCTGACTTATACATGTGTGCACACAGACAGACAGACAGACATAAACACCCACAGATAAAATCATTATAAAAAAGTAAGAATTATGTATAATAAACATAATAAACTTATTTAGAATATATTTCAGTATCAAATGGCAAATTTCAACACAAAAACCGTGATTATTTTTGCACTAACCTAATATTAAACTCACCTAAGCATTTCAGGAGTCTAAGGGATATTTGTTGTTTTATTTTCTTGGTGTGGCATGCTGAAAATGTGACCCAGGCTGGCCCACCAGAACTCACTATGTAACGTAGGCTGGCCTGCAACTAGCTATTCTCCGGCTCCAGACTTCCGAAGGCTGGGTGTTAGCGCGTCCTCCAGTGTGGACAAGACAAGCACTAAACCCGCGGAGCACTCCTAGAGCCCTTACCACAGGTCACTGAGCCTCACCTGTCCCGAGTCTGTGACCGCCAGGCAGTGCAGGGCTCCGACCGCCACATGCACGATCTTCTTCCCTCTCAGTCCCTCCACCACTTGTGGCTTCCGCACGTGCACATCTGAGCCGTGGCCCAGTCTGGAGTAGTCCCCTTTCCCCCTGGGGACAAAGCAGCAGTTCCGGATCACTACATGGTTACAGTCTGGCAATGCTACAGGAAAACTTTCACGACCGCACACCTTCTAGAGTGGAGTGATAACATCACACAGAATATATACCACATCCAAATTAGCGCAGACTAACTTGGCGGGGAAGACCTCTCGTGCTGTCATGTGTCACATAAGAACTCAGTTACTATGGATTATAAAGAGACGGAATAGAGCACACCGCCAACCCCCCTCCCAAGCGCTATCTGGAATGTCTTTTCAACTTGATAATTGCCTGATATGACATAAGGAAGTTAGAAGTCTGTTTCGTTGTCTTATTTCATGTAGCTTCCAGTATAACGTAATTCACAACTTTTTTAAAGCTATATAAACCTCACACAAACTGGGTGAAACTGTCTATAGATTTCTTTACAAAATGAACTGTAAGATCTTCCTTTTTCATAATTTTATCAGTAATCTCAATTCAACATAGATTTTTTTTTTCACAAAAAGATGCCAAATGAGTAAGAAAGTAACAGTTTTACTAGCAGCCGAGGCTGGGCACAGGGCAAAGCCAGGGCTCTCCAAACAGTCTGCCTTTGGCAATGACACTGAGGAAGCTTACATACCATGTCTACGCCACTCCTGACTTGGTGAGTGCCAAGGAAAACTGAGCTCCGCACTCAATCTGGCACACACCCTGGCCATTTAGTCTCTCAATGTTCTGGGGAATGTTACAGCCTTCACTTCCCCCTCGGCCCAATTTTCCAAAATCACCATCACCCCAGGAAAACACCAAACCTGGGTTTAAAAATCAAACACCTCAGGTAAATTCTTAGTATTTACATCCCTACCCAGAGGACACTCAGCATCTCAACCAGCTCCTACCTTCATCAGTGAGAGCCAGTGTCTGTGCATCTCGGCTTCCACACGCAACCTGGATTACTCTGTGACCAAGAAGGACTTTCACCTACTCGATTACAAACGCAAAAACAGAATGAAGCCCGGGAACTGGGAAAGCAATGGGAATTTTTCCACAGACTGAAAGTCAGTATATTGTTCGTGTCTTTAAAAACCCAGACTTGAGGCTTATCTTCACTTGAAAAAACAAAGTGAAAAAGCTTTTATAAGCAATGAAAATGTGTATAATCACCATTTTGGGCTTCAGCTGTGTGGTATTATCACCGTGTCCCAAGCGGCCATACTCGCCCAGGCCCCAGGTGTACAGCTCCCCGCTGGACGTCAGGGCTGCACTGTGAGAACTGCCCCAGGCTATGTCCCTGATGCGCTTGGTTTTCGGGGCCTCGATCAGCCTTGGCTTGTCACAGTTCCTAGGGCAAGAGTAAAGTACACTTTTTACCAAGCTGTTTTTCAGAGACGGCCCATCTTTGATCAACAAAAAATATACGTCACCCTAATTGTCAAACCTTAAAAAAGAGAGTGGATCAAACTACAGTGTATCCATCTACGGTTTTTAATAATAATATTTATATCAATAAATAACTTCTATCAATAATTTTCTGTAAACAACTGTGAAAATACCCTATTATTACTAGCTAACAGTTTCTTAGGAATGAGCAAGATTGAGGAAGAGTCTTACATTCTACTGAAGTGTCCAAGTTTCCCATCATCACCTTCACCCCGCGAGAACACTTTCCCATCCACTGTTAAGGCTGTAGCGTGCAGGCCACCTGCAACATACACAGGGGAAGGTTGTCAACACGTAATTTCTAAAGAGTTCACCGTGTGCTACCTACTCTGCCTGGCATATGGAGGCATGTGCTCGATGTGTATGTGTTAGCTAAATGAATAACAGAACCATCACCACAGTTATCACAGAAAGCTTTCTGGGTGACATATATGTAAAATAAATGACCTTTTAGTAAACTAAAAATTGTTAAAAATATTTAACCTGAAAAGAAGCAAAATAATAATGACTGTTCATGTAAAGTCCATTACTTTAAATATATAAAAAGTCCAAACTAAGATAAGGAGTGAAGACAGGACAACATCATTAAGCAGACTGTCAAACACCTTGACAAGAGCTCCACCACATGTCCCGGCAGCGGACTATCTGAACAAGCCCCACTGCGGCAGCTAAGACACTGTACCCGCTCTTCTGAAAGCACATCAGCTACGCTGTTCCCCGACACTCTCCCAGCCCAGCGCTCTGCCTCACGTTACAGGCGTGAGCTCTGGCTGCATAGTCAGGGAAGGATCTACAAACCACTGAGCTCCAAGGCAGAGCAGACGGGGCTCCCGGCAGCAGGGACTCAGCAACAGACAACTCCATATACTATCAGGGGCAACAACAAGTCCAGCTCTAGAGAAGGGCTGCACAGGCTAGAGTATTACAGCCACCTTCCCACAGCAACAGGCCAGAAGGGCCAGTGCTCTTCACAGGCAGATGTCTTACAGATGGGCTCAGACCCTACCAGGAGCTTAACAGAGGAGAAGAGTAAGTCCTTGTTTCGCACATAGGTCCTCTGGAATCCTAACCAGTACAAGTGTGAATTGAGTTTAGTATCCAGAGTCGGCTCCATCCCTCAGGACCTGGCACGGTGTTCAGAACATTTCAGTAATGCCAAAGCGGAAGCTGAGGGGCAGCAGTGAACTTGCTTGAAAACCACTTTTCTCACACTGAGAATTCATTGGTGCTCTGGGGAATCTCATGGGAGCCACTGAGTTTTCATAGTAAGATACCCTATTTAAGTGACAGAACTTTACAGTTTCATAGCTAAAAAGTGCAGGGTCTGACAGACACAAGCGCTCCAGGACTGAGCACAAATCCTCTGAGAGGCACAACACACACCTGAAATGCCAACAATGATGGCTTCCAAAAAGCTTTATTAAGTACTAATAACTAATCTTAGACTGAGTCACATCATCTACCTCTTTCTTCAGACTAGTTAACTAAAACTTAAAAAAGAACACAAGGATACTTCAGAGAGTTCCTGAAGGGCTTGAAACACTTGCAAAGCAAGAGGCACATCAGGCCCCTGTGCACTGGTGCTGGGCTCGTACCTGAGTGGACCGCTACCTTTTTGACCACGTAGCTGCTGAGGGCTGTGATCTGCCGAGGAATAGGGACCGTCCCGCTGGACATAGCCAGCCCCAGCCGGCCGTTTGTGGCTTCTCCACAGGAGTACACCTTCCCTTCCACAGTCACTGCAAGGAGCAGTCAGAAGTCTCAGCTCTCACAACATAAAGGCCACACTGTTTAATGTGTGTTCAACATAATTTACCAATACTAAAATCATCATACCTGCAAACAAACTCTTAGATCCACCAGCCACCTGAACCACATTCAGAGCGGACAGAGTCTCAGAGAATGAAGGAACCTTGATCTGGAAGGATTTTTTAAAGCAAAGGAAGAAAAAGAGAATGTTTATACTTTTTCACCCCTAAGTGATCTTAACAGATGATATACAGAATTGCTGTCAGTCTGTGATTACCTTAACCACAAGAGTCCTTAGCTCTTAGAAGTACAAACTAAAGTGTTTTAGAGATGAAAGAATACAATTAGATTTACTGATAGTGTGTCTGCAGTACAGAAACACAATTAGATCAGGGGCTGGGGAGAAGACTCAGTCTAGGGTTCGCCATGCAAGGATGAGGATTTGAGTCCAATCCAGAGTTCAATAAAAGAACCAAGTGTGGTGTGATGCGGAATGTCCTTCTGTATGCTGCGAATATATGTTGCCTTTATTGGTGGATGAATAAAGCTGCTTTGGCCTATGGCAGGGAAGAATACAGAGAGACGGGAAAGCCAAATTGAATAGGCGGGAAGGCGGAGTCTGGGCAATGTCAGGAGCTGCTGGAGGAGTAAGATGCCAGAGCATTACCAGTAAGCCATGGGGCACGTGGAGATACACAGATCAATGGAAATGGTTAATATAAATGTAAGAGCTAGCTAGTAAAAGCCTAAGCCATTGGTCGAACTTTTATAATTAATATTAAGCCTCGAACTGGCAGGCAGGAGAGAAACCTCCAGTTGTGGTGCTGTTCGGTGCTTATACTCTCAATGCTGGAGAAGAAAGGCAGCTGTCCTGTGCTTACTCATTGTTGGGAAAGAAATGTAGCTAGATCCTTTGGAGTTTGCTGGTCAGCCAACCTAGCCCAAGCAATGAGTTTGGGACTAATGAAAGCATATGGTGCCTAAGGAACTGCCATATGCATGAAAACATACAAAGAGCAGCCAGTTGTGGACAACACTTGGAGTCTGAAATGAGGACAAGAGAAGTCACAACTCTAAACCTGTCTACCTTGGTACCTGTGAACATTTTTGTACTGAAAGGTCTAAGAAGAAATAAGCATGCCATGACCTGAGGACAACATGCCCCACCAGTTCATGTGTTTGAACATTTACTCTCCAGTCGTGGTCTATTCTGGAGAACTGGAGACTCTACAACAAGGGGGAGTTAGGTGGAAGAAATGAGATACTTGGGGGTTGGCCTGGAGCGTTACAGCACCACAGACTGCTTGTAGTCTTCTGTTTCCTGATCTGCTCAGATGCAGTAAGTAAGCTGCTGCCACCATGACAGATTGTGTTCCTCTCGAAATGTGGACCGAAGCACACCTGTCTTCATGGGAGTGCTTCTTTGAGGTGTTCTGTCACAGCCTTGCTCACTCTGACTGTGACTCACATACATAAGAAACTGTGCTAACTGGGCATGGTGTGGCACATCCTTTATCTCAAAGTCTGGTAAGCAGAGGCAGATGAGGATCTCTGTGAGTATAGGGCAGCCCAGACTGCAGGCTTAGTGCCAGGCCACCCAGGGATATATAGTGAGCCCTGTTTCCTTCAAAGGAAGGAAGGAAGGAAGGAAGAAAGGAAAGAAGGAAGGAAGGAAATTACATGTTTCTGCTTTTCACTGTGATAGATGTGGTTAAAATTAAAAATCCTGCCTAAGAAACCCTGTATTATTATATGGTGATTTGTTTTGCATTATGAATGGACTGGACTATAACCTGGAAGTGTGAGGTAAAAAAGGCTCTGGTCCAGATAAGACCTATACCTGACCTATACCTAACCATCAATATACCTATACCTGACCTATACCTAACCATCAATATACCTATACCTGACCTATACCTAACCATCAATATACCTATACCTAACCACTGCAAAATGGGGATCTGTGACCTCAGGACATAAATGTCATTTAAGGCTGCCTAAATAACAATATAAATTAGTTCAAGTAAGTGAGTTCCAGCAGTCTCTGCTTCCTAGTAATACCGGTGACAGAGGCACATGACTGATGTTGTCACCACAGAGACTAAAAAGAACAGATCTCATCAGGTGAAGTTGTCCCCCAATACTAAAAATTAGAGTAAGTTGGGTTTTTTGGACCTCATCAAACAAGATACAATGTACAATTAATTCAGTCCTAATTCAGATGCATTGTTTGTTAGAGTTACTCTATTTTTTTATTTGGAAAATGTCACCTTTTTTGTGAGTAAGCACTTCAAAAATTAGCCTTTAACTCAATTATTTGTGAAATCAAGTATAAGCATAGAAGCAAATGTTTGGTTTTTCAAGACACAGAAAACCTTTGGAGCCTGTCCTGGAACTCGCTCTGTAGACCAGGCTGGTCTGGAACTCACGGAGATTCACCTGCCTCCACCTCCTGAGTGCTGGAATTAAAGGCGTGTAGCACCACTGCCCAGTAGTCTCAGGATTAATCAACAGTGAAAGGAAGGACTGGGTGGAGAGGAGTGAGGGGAAACCATGATCAGGATGTAAAAATGAATGAATGAATGATAAGTGAATGAATGAATGAATGATAAGTGAATGAATGAATGAATGAATGAATTGGTAAAAGGGGGAAGAAGGGGAAACCATGATCAGGATACAAAAATGAATGAGTGAGGGCTGGAGAGATGGCTCAGTGGTTAAGAGCGCTGCTTGCTCTTCCAAAGGTCCTGAGTTCAATTCCCAGCAACCACATGGTGGCTCACAACCATCTGTAGTGAGATCTGGTGCCCTCTTCTGGCCTGGAGGCATACATGCAGAATACTAAGAATACTGTATACATAATAAATAACCGTTTTAAAAAAAATGAGTGTGTCAATGAGTGGAGGGGGGAGGGGGTCTCTACCCACAGCCACTCCACAATGACAAGTGTGCACAGATCTACTGTTCCATTTCTCTGTGCTCACAAAGCATTCTTTCCATACAATTGTATATAAAGGAGAGAAGCAGCTCACAGTCTGAACTCAGAACCCACATCTAGAAAGAGGGTTAAAGAGCCTGCCTTGCTGAGCCTCAGGCAGAAGCCGCAAGCACTGCCGTCAGGCACAGGGAACGGGGTAGGTACCTTAGAGCCTTTGAGCCCACCCAGCTGGTCCTTGTCATTCAGGCCCCACACAAACACTTTGGTTCTTATTGTAGCAGCTGACTCCAACCCGGCAGTCTTCTTTCTAATGAGACTAGACAGGAAACAAAGGTAGAAACAAAGCATTTAAAACATAAAGAGCTCCTCCAAGTAAGGAGTCCTTCTCAAAGACTTGCTTTAGCACATGAAACCACCAGTCTGTATACAGGCAAGTGCTCCAGAGCTGTGGCACTGATGACAAGAGCATGTGTTGAGCAGCAGTACAGACGGAGCTGCTCTCTGTCTCCTTACATCACTGAAAGTCACTTACAGCAAAATGCGTTTGGTCACCTGAGTTGCGTCCACCGCCTATGGAAGGCTCTGGCCCTACTAGGAAGCCAGCACGGCAGGAGCAGTGTTGGAGACACTGAAATGTGTTTTGCACGTTTGTCTGAACAACCCCACACGCACTAACCCATCTGCAAAAGCTCAACTGTGAGGAAAGCGATCAGCACAATGTTTCTGTCAGGACTCCAAAGGAAGCCTAAAGTAGTCCTTGTCACACACGACATGGAACAACACACAATGGAAGAATCTTCGTCCCCCGACACAGCCTGTCTCATAGCACTGAGCTTTCCTGTCGGGACAATGTTCCGCTGCAGTCCCACACAACCCCTTTCTTCCCAGCTCCAACACCACGCTGGTGCAGGGGAGTCTGTCCAGTGTCACCGTCCACCGCAGGACGGACCCACAGAAGCTGCTGCACACACACGTACAGAATGACAGCACAGCAGCAGGCATCCCCACCTACAGAGCCAGGTAAGAAGAAGTCCTAGGATTGCACAGGAATTATACACAAGAGCCTCGAGACAGCCCAGAGTCAGCAGTGTAACAACGTCCATGTCCTTAATGCCACCCAGCTGTAAGCTTAAAACTGCAGAAGTGGAAAATCAGGCTTAGTGTATTTTACCATAATAAAGAAAAGCTAAAACATTTAAGTTAACAGTAAAATAGCTAGCAATAGAATGTGCCGTACCGTGTCTACCGAAAATCATGATCTAGCACAGAAAACAAAAGGAAGCTACAGGGATTTAAACCAAAACAGGACCAGAACGTTTCAGATTAAAAACAAAAGTAAGCTTTTTTTCCCCAATCTTCTCTCTAATGGTCTTTTTTTTTTTTAATGTGCATTTTTTATGTTTTATTTTCTTGCAAGATATTATTTTTGACAACTCGACTAAGCATCCTAGTAGGCACGATTCACAATCTGGGGATGGGACAGAAGGCAGCCAGTCCCAGAGGAAGAAGCTCTCACCTCCCAGTGCTGCCTTTGTCATCCTCCTCCTCCTCGTTATCTGAAGCCAGAAAAGGAACCGCTGCCAAATCCTCCTCCTCAGCCCGGATGCGTCCCAGCAGGATGAGACCGTGAATTTTGCAATCGATCCCTGAGCTCCTGCACTGCTTTATTGCGATCTCAATGTACCTGTGATACTGGATGAGAAAATGACAAGTTACAGACACCTCAGACTCAGAAGACAGACACTGACATTGACATTCTGGGAAGATTGTAGGTTACAAAATACATCTGTGATTTCACCAGTCTGGGTAGAAGAAGGCCAAGATAAAAGGAGAAATCAAAGAATAAAATGGAGAAATAACATAAAGAACTACAGAAAACAGGAAGAAGACAGAGTGGGATTTCATTTCCTGCCCCCAAAGAAGCCAGTTAGTTCATCTGACCACACCAAGGAGCATGGTCAGGGCTGAATCTTGCCAGCAAGTGCCCTGAAGGGACTCCTAGCTCCCAGGGAAAGCATGAGAGCTGCCAGGACAGACAAGTGTGAGCTGCTGGAAATTCAAACTGGAGTCAGAACATCAAGCTAACTAGACCTCGGGAAATTACACCCTAGAAAGAGGTGGAAGAACCTGAAACTGAACGCTTCCAATACTTAAAATCCTCCTTCCCCACCACTGCCTGGAGAAGTAACAGGTAATCTCACAGCCAGGCAGTGGAGAAGTGTAAAGAATGCCAGAGACTGAGCCAAATCTGTGCCTGACCGGAAAAGAAGAGTAGGGATTGTGGATCACACACAAGTGAATCAGACTCAGGGAAGGAGCTGTAAAACCCGGAGCATGGTACAGCATCTGGCCAGAAGCACCAAATGCCAAGCTAGACGGTGTAGAGGGGCAGAAGCACAGGCGCGTGTACAAAGCTAAGATCTGTGACAGCCCCAGCCAGGTCACAGCAAGGAGGAGGTACAGGGGCTCCATGGAGTTGGTGGTAGACCCTGATGCACACAACACAGGGACAGACTCTCCCCTCCCAGGGTCCAGAAGCACTCCTGAGAACACAGTACCTCTTCTCTTTTATCCAGTATGGCTTTTTATCAGTAATCTTTTGATTTTAGCAACCTATTTTATACACATACATCTTTTTTCATTTTAAGAATTTAATTCTTCCATATTCATACTTTTGTACCTTAAGTAGTCGATTAATATGCTGTGGTTTATATCATGTTGGAAAAGGCTCTTAGATCCATGTCTCATTTCTCTAAATCTAATATACATTGTTTTCTACTGCTTTTTTTAAACCTCTAACCCACATACTTTCCTTCTTACTCTATTTTTCTCCACAGTTCCTTCACTGACTACTTAAAATACTGATACTCTTAATCCCTGTGAGTTTGCAACATTCTTCCCAACCAGGAGGCTAGTGTCCCTGTCTCCAAATCTTATAGGGACAAGTAAGGGACACAGAACTCACTCCTGCAGCTAATACTAGTACTACTGTCCAAACATCAGAAATGTTACTGCAGCCAGTTTCCCCCTGAATATAAACCCAAGTGAAGACAACCCACATGGCTGAATTCATATGAAATAAAAGTGAGAAATCTATCAACCCAAACCCAAACCCACACACACGATGGATAGATAGATAGATAGATAGATAGATAGATAGATAGATAGATAGATAGATGGATGATAGGATAGGTGTGATAAAGCACAGAGGGTCACTATATGCTAATAAAGAGAACAATTCAAGAGGACACAATTATTTAATTTTTTTAAGTAAAAATTTATAGGTAAGTATTTAATACCCAGAATTTTGGGCTCCAAATTCTATAAAATACTGAGAAAGTGGATTTAACAGGTATCCTGCCATTCTCTAAAAATTGATGTTACAGGCAGACAGAGAGCAGAAATAATCCCTGAATGCGATGGGAAAAACCCACCCCACAGTGACCCTTAGAAAACACACAAATACTTTAAGACTAAACAATACATTTTAAATGAACAGTGACTCACTGAAGAAATGGGGAAGGAAAATTTCAAGCTCCTACAACAAGTGTACAATGTTCCATCACCCATGGGATAACCTGAAAAAGAAATTACTAAAACAGGCACCAATGAAGCCCACAAGATCATTAGAGAATACTTTGAAAATGTGTGTTCCAAGTTTGAAAATCAAGAGATAAAATTTCTAAGTGCATATGACCTACAGGAATTAAATCTACAGGATGTTAACAATATAAACAAATTCATAACTTTAAAAGAGTGGAAGCAGTACATAAGTAACCCTTCACAATGAAAAGCCCAGAACTGGATGAGTTTACTGATGAGTAATAGCAAATATGTAAAGGAAATCTGACACCCATCAGCATTTATGAACATTTCACAAAACAAAAGGGGAAGGTATAGTATCAATTTTATCTTACTAAATCACTATCACCTTGATATCAAACCAAAGGAACCATGATTAATTTATTTATCAACAGATATAAAAACGCCTTTGTAAACTAAAGTCGAAATCACATTAATAAGATTATATGCCTTGATCAAAGTGGTTTCCTTCCAGAGATGAAAGGTTGGTTCAATATATGCAAATCAATCAACATAATATAACATATTAATAGACTTAAAAACAGAAACCACATCGTCATCTCAATAAATACAGAGAAGGCAATTTACAGAGTTGAACTAAAGATAAAAGTCCCTGAAGAAATTAGGAATAAATGGAACAGACCCCAATATAGTAATATTGGCTATTAGATACGGCAAACTTAGAGTCAACACCGTACTAAATGGGGAAAACTGACATCTCCTCTACAATTGGAACAAGACAAGAGAACCTGCTTCCTCCATTCTTATAAAATATGATGTTCATCATCTCAGCTATAGCAACAAGATAGAAATAAAAAGGGATTAAAAACTTGAAATATTAGTGTGCAGATGGCAAGACTCTATACTTAAGACACAGTGAGTCTAATAGGAAACTAGAAGACCTGGTAAATGCAGTATACAAAATGATAACACAAATAGTAATAGCTTTTATTTATACAACAATAGTAAACTTGCTAAGAAAGGAACTCAAAAGAAAAAATCCTGTATACCATATTTTCTTAAAAGAGGGAGAGAATCTAGGAATGAACTCTCAGCAGAAGGTAAGTATACAAACGCTGAAGACAACACTAGGTGACTAAAACACGCCCAGGCTCCTGTCTTGGCAGAGCTAATGTCATAAAGACAGCTCTGTCACCAAGAATAATTAACAGGTTCAATATAAGCTTTTTCAAAACTGCAATGATGTATTAACTGAAGTAGAAATAAATCTTAAACTCATATGGAAATATAAAAACAAACTGGGTAGTCAAAGTAATTCTATGCAGAAAGAACACTGCCAGATGCATCATAATATACAACCTCAAATTATTCTACTGAACTCTACAGTGACAAAAGCCACATGGTCCTGGTACAAAAACAAACACACTGACAAACAGAACAGAATGGAGAACTCAGAAATAAATGCACACCGCTATTTTTCAAGAAATGATGTCAAAAACAAACACCGAAAAAAAAACTTAGTAAACAGAGGATTGACACAGCTATATGCCCACCTGTAGAAGAATGAGATCTTTATCTCTCACCCTACACGCAACTTAAAGTGAACAGGAGAGCAACTGGAAACACTGAAATGGCTAAAGGGAAATGCACAGAAAACACTTGGTATAGCTATACATGAGAACTTTCTACACAGAACACCAACAGTAGAGCTAAGAGCCCCAGAGCTAAGAAGCAGAATGACTAGAAGCTAAAGTCTCACACAGCAAAGAGACCATGTGCAGAGGGCACAGCCAGCTGAAGTCTCTGCACAGCAAAGAGACCATGTGCAGAGGGCACAACCATCCTACATGTGTACAGAAAATCTGTCAGACGGACTTTTCAAGAGACACAACAAACCCAGATTCTTTCTGCAAGATATTTTATTATTACTTCACAGGTTCAGCAGTTGAAGCAAAGGCACATCAACAAAGAAGCAATTTCAATATCACAAATATTGTCAGAAAATCTACCTTAAGGAAAAGATATTAGGTGTTGACAAATATGTATGGATGTAAAGAGCAACTTCAGCCAGGGACGGTGGTCACACATGCATTTAATTCCAGCACTCTGGAGGCAGAGGCAGGCAGGTAGATCTCTGTATGTTTGAGGTCAGCCTGGTCTACAGATCCAGTTTTAGGACAACCAGGGCTATACAGAGAACCCTGTGAGAGAGAGAGAGAGAGAGAGAGAGAGAGAGAGAGAGAGAGAGAGAGGAAGGAAGGGAGAGAGAAAAGAAAGGAGGGAGGGAGGGAGAAAGAAAGAAAAACTCCAATCAAAGCTTTTTTTAGAGAGCACTAGGAATATGAACATATGCTTATTACCAAAAATAGGGAAAAGTGAAGTTGGTTTTGTTTCTTTCCCAGAGGTAATTGTATAAAATAAGGTATTAAGGAACGTAAATCATTTAAGAAGAAAAAAACTCATCTAAGTGCGAACACATAGCTGCCATCCATGGGCTACACACAATCACACAGAAAGAAACAGGTCACTACAACTCAACTCACCTCGGCACAGTCATTCAGCAGGGGCACGGTGGTGTCAGTTTGGTTGATATTAATAGTCTTTAGTTCAATTAGGTTATAAGGAACTTCCACCTGGGGGGAAAGAAAAGTAAAGAAATCAAACAAGCAATCTTTATTAAACGTTAGGAGAGGCTTCTTTTAGAGGAAACGAATTCAATTACCTGACACCACGACCAGGGATGGCATGTAGCTACTGTCTGCAGGATCTACTATCATTTTTAATCTATGAACAAGAACATCTGGGAAAATCTCCAAACGAATCCAATGCTTTTTTTAAAGGGGGAAGAAAAAAAAAATAGATGCTCAGTTACCGAAATTTAAGTTATATTTAGCTGCTAAAGAGTCTTCACTAGGCGCTAGCATGATGGCTCGGAAGACAAAGGCTCTTGCTGCTAAGCCTGATGATCTGCGTTCAACCCCAAGGAACCTACATGGTAGAAAACCACGAGCTCTGACCTCCACGTGCGTACACACACACACACACACACACACACACGCACACACACACCAATAAACAAAGTAATATAAAACAATATCACTGAAGCCTGAACCTGAGTTTTAAATGTAAAATATAGTGTGACGATTCACCCCTACTCTGGAAGAAAGAACATCCCTTCCCACCACTTGCTGATTTGAGCAGTCTCAGTCCAAGTCACATAAATGGTACATTTACAGACTTCTGACCAGGATCTAGACTGGGTCACAGAAAACGTTTCCCTTCCCATCACATCTGCCCTGCTGGCACACAAGGTACAAACAGTGTTAGTGAAATCCCCAAAACTCATTTGTATGCCAGAAAAACTTGTAACCTGGAGTATAATAGGAATTAACATTTTACATATGAAAATATATAAAATAATTGGTTACTCAACTGGTCACTTAATAAAATCTGTATTCACAGTGTTTAAAAATCTAACAATAATACACAATATACTAGTCTGTATGTTTAAAATTATTTAATGACCTGAAATTTAAAATGAGCGCTGAGAGGGTATTTGCAAAGCTAAAAGTTCTCAGTTCAATGCAAAGGTCTAAAATCCACCTTCTAAATCAGAGTGTTTCCTGACACATCCCACAAACATTACCTTCCCTTGGGATCCAGATGATTGCCAACAGGGCTCACTGCCATCAATGAGACGAGAGGCCTGGTTCACAGAGGACGACACATTCAGACTCTTCACCATCCGCGACCAGCTGTCTAGCAGCATTCCAGGCTGACTGCTGTGACAGAGCTTCAGCTGCTTTCCGGAACGGCCACAGAAGACTGCAGACTGCCCTATTGCATGGTCAGACAGAGGACAGACACTATGGGACTGGACAGAGCCCCCATGTCTGAGAAACCAGAGGACTACACAGCAAAGTGCTTCTAACTATGCTAGTTTCAAATATCTTTAAATTTAAAAAGAGCCGTTAGTTAATACCAAAAATGGCTTTCAAAAAGCTATCCAATATTACTTTGTATCAATTTGAGAAATGAGGTCTGTATAATGCTGTAATTCATTCCACATAAATCTTCTCAGATAATAACAGGGCAATGTATTTCCAAACAACCTGTGTCAGTTCACAAAAAAATATTATTAGAATGACTTTTAGGATCTGAGAGAGTAGTTCAGTGGGAGAATGTGTGTGTGGTATACAGGATGCCCCAGAATCAGTCTCTTGACTACAAAAATAAGAATAATAATAATACTTTTATAAATGCAGCGCTAAAGATCAACTTTGTATTTACACATCCATTAATGGTGAATTCTGAAATTCAGTTAGCCTTTCCCAACTAAAAGAATAAGACAAAAGCGCCTTTAATCCCAGCACTTGGGAGGCAGAGGCAGGCGGATCTCTGTGAGTTCGAGACCAGCCTGGTCTACAAGAGCTAGTTCCAGGACAGGCTCCAAAACCACAGAGAAACCCTGTCTCGAAAAACCAAAAAAAAAAAAAAAAAAAAAAAAAGAATAAGACAAAAGAAAAAAAAGTAAACAAACCTCTGTTTGAAAGTACCGAAATAATGAAATAGAAAAGAATTAAGGCCAGCAACTAAAGAAGGCTAGGGATAAATGGAAGTGTGCAGAGGAGACGCGGCCTGGATCTGACAGCTCCCTTTATTGCTATCAGAAAGGCCCAAGAGGGTTGTGAGCAGCTCCAGGAGCCGAGCTGCATTTGAAATCCCAGCAGGAAGTACAGACAAGAGTGAACTATGAAGTGACGTCACATTTGGGAGGTGTCTCTGTCCTCTGTTCACTAGATTACAGCTCAACATACACCTATGTCAATGACAGTTGATAAAAGTGAGCTCAAATAGGAATTGATCACTAACATCTGACAAACCAACCCTGCTGATTAAAGGCTCAGTTTACCCCACTGTCTTCAGGGTTCTTCTGTGCTGTAATGTTTCATCAGAATGTGTCTTACACAGTTGATAGTCACAACTTTCCACTGAATATGTATATCAAGTGTTTTTATCTGTGTATTTATTCATGGCCATTTAAGATTTGTTTTCCAGCAGGGCGGTGGTGGCGCACGCCTTTAATCCCAGCACTTGGGAGGCAGAGGCAGGCGGATCTCTGTGAGTTCGAGACCAGCCTGGTCTACAAGAGCTAGTTCCAGGACAGGCTCCAAAGCCACAGAGAAACCCTGTCTCGAAAAACCAAAAAAAAAAAAAAAAAAAAAAGATTGGTTTTCCATGTGAATGATGCAGCCATTAACATGGGTGGGCAAGCATCTGTTTGTGTCTTGGGATGGGAGCAAGCAAACAGACAGCACTCTTCTATGGCCTCTGATTTAGTTTCTGCCTTCAGGTTCCTGCTCAGTTTATAAATCTGTAAACTGCAAAATTAAATAAACCCTTTCTTCCCTAAACTTCTTTGATCATGGTGTTTTATCACAGCCACAGGAAGCCTAGCTAAGGCAGCAGGAATAGGAAAGACAAGATGAGGGAGTTAAATGCTAATGTCTGTTTGGATGGACAGATGGTTTTGGAAATACATAGTAGAGACAGCTAGCACAGGACAGAAACTACCTGAGACAACTTTACAGTCAACATAAACCTAAGCTCAACACTGCAGCTCTGTGGTAAGTGCTGTAGGCATTCCCATTCCTTAAAGAACGCTCCTTAGCAATGAGACGGCACTTAGTCATCAGCCAGCTCCAGCAGAGCAAGAGTGAGTTCTCTGTGGCTGCACCGATGAGAAGGTACAGATGCTCGTATCTTCTATTTGTGCTTATAATCTCCATACTAACGAGTTTTTAATTATAAAGGTCAAAAACTGAACTTAGTCCCTTCATATATTAGGAAATAAACCACATTAACAATGCTAAAACTTTCCATCCTTTAAGAACAATCTTCTGTCAAAACACTGATTTAGCAGCCATAAATGCTTTTTTAAACATATTTTTGTTTTGATACACAAGAATCTTTTAAGCAGCTGGGCAGTGGTGGTGTATGTCTTTAATCCCAACACTTGGGAGGCAGAGGAAGGTGGATTTCTATGAGTTCAAAGCCAGCCTGGTCTACAAGAGCTAGTTCCAGGACAGGCTCCAAAGCTACAAAGAAACCCTGTCTCAAAAAAAAACAAACAAAACAAAAAAAAAAAAAAAAAACTGATAGGGTTTCTCTGTAGCTTTGGAACCTGTTCTTGTTGACCAGGTTGGCCTCGAACTCACAGAGATCTGCCTGCCTCTGCCTCCCAAGTGCTGGGATTAAAGGCGTGCGCCACCACCGCCTGACTAAATAATCCTTTAAGTAAAGAAAAATACTTATAATAAAAATTAAAATATAAAAGAAGTCATTTGTTCTTGCGCGACCTGGGAAGTTCTAACGATGGCCAAGCCCTGGGAAAGCAACATAAAGTAATGGTGGCACTCGTCTGTTTAACCTGGCTATTTTTTTTTTTTATTCTTTTTTAATTAAAATTTCCAACTGCTCCCCTAACCTGGCTATTTTTATGTCTGTTTATTCCTGGCCTTTACTGTATTTCTCAGACATATTAATCAAACTTTTATAGCATGGTAAAAAGAAATGTTAATGCACACAGTAATAAGGGAAACTATAGTCTGTAACAAAGCATTCTGTTGGCTGTTACCTTTCACGAGCCCCACACTTTGATGAGTAACGGATCCCCACTTGTATTTTGGTGTGGTTACAGAAGCTTTGACCCGTACTTTATCACCAATCTTGATGTGAGAAGAAGAATTCGGTGGGGGATAACCTAAGGAGTTCTTGGCAAACACACTATGATTAGTGCTAACTTTCTGGGAACCGTGTCTCTAAGAAATAAAATGTGTTAAAAAGGAGTGTGCTCACCTATGAGTTCAACGTGAATATAGCTAACCCACTAAGTACCCCCTTTCTGCTGCCAATCACACTGCACATTGAGGTCATGCAATCCATCTCTGTCCAGCTTGATGACTTTGCCCACATCACCTTCACACACTTCTTCATATGCTCGACAGCATCGAACCATCATTCCCACCTGAAATTGAAATGCAAAGTGCAGTAAAGTACACCTAGACAGAAGATACAATGTAAAGATTTTATTTAGGACCCAGAAATAAGCTAAAAATATTGCGCTGGTTAGTTTGTCAACTTGACACAAATTAGAGTCACCAAAGAAGACAGAACGTTGAGGAGCTGCCTCCATCAGGCTGGCCTGTGCGCCAGCATATGGGCGGTGCTCAAGCAGATGAAAGACGAACAAGGCCCACCTGAACGTTCTCTCTCACATACACAGCGTAGTCATCGTTACTCAGGAAGTCAGCACGCTTCTTGTAAGTCTGGCTCTCAGTCACAACAGCACCAGCAGCCTAAGTGACATAAACACATAAACAAATTGAAAAAGACACATAAGAAAGACTGTCAGCTGGGCATGGTGGCACACACCTTTAATCCCAGGAGGCAGAGACAGATGGATCTCTAGAAATTTGAGGTCATTCTGGCCTACATAGTAAATTCCAGGCCAGTTAGTTACACAATGAGACCCTATTGACAAAAACAAAAACAAACAAAAGTACTGAAATCCATAATATAAACAAATGCAGTAGACAATACTGTACTTTCATTATAAAAATCTTCCTACCTTATCAGCAATAGCACAGTATGTAAAATAAAGTTTTGTAAAAAATTTTAAATATATTATATTAGTGTTTTGGCTGCATAGATGTATGTACACTACAAGCATGCCTGGCATCACAGAGGACAGATGAAGTTACAGATGGTTGTAGGCCATCATGTGGGTGCTGAGAATTGAACACAGGTCTTCTGTAAAAGCAACAAGTGCTTTTAACCTCTTAGCCATAATTCTAGGCAAAATGAATCTTAACAGTTTGCAATAAACAAAACTTTCCAGAGCTTTTAAAAATGAATTTTATAAAACAATTGTTTCAAATAAAAAAATCACTATATCACACAAAATATGATTGCGTATTTAAATGGTTGTCTTTACACGGGCTGTCAGTATGCATCCCAGGCTAGTTTCTGACTCCTGATCCTTCTGCCTCAGTTTCCAAAGTAGTATTACAAGCATGCAGCACTATGGCACGTATTTTTGACTTTTAAAAACAGAGTATTGGTATACTTCCAAGGCTAGTCTAAAACCATCCTTGAACTCATGATCCTCTTACTATGGAGGGTTCAGCATATTTATTTGTATTTTAGCCAGACAATGTCTAATGATACTGCCAGGAACAGCTTTGAACTCTCAGCTCAATCAATCCTCCTTCTTTCAGTCTGCAGAGTAACTGTGACCACAACAGACACGGCTGTCCAGTGTCTTCTACCCAACAGCACTCAATTGTTCTCATTGGCTTCTAAAACTAAGAGGAATTTAATAGAGGAAAACCAATCATTATCTCAGCGGCAAAAGACAACTTTGTTCTCTACATAGCAGAGCTGTGGGTAAAGCTTGCACAACTAGCCACAGGGCATGCACTGGCTCTTTTGAGGGATGGAGAAAAGTAACACAGAATCATCGTGTAAGACTGGTAGGATACGTGGAACCACTGACCACAGGGTATGGGGTATCGTCCACATCTTCCACCACCTCCTCGTCTGAATACTCGTCAGATACTGTGTCCGCATCCGAGAACTCTGTAACCTGGACATCAGAGTGGTCTAGTAGCCACCCAACCAAGGCTTCCACACCTAAGAGCAAAAACACTCAGCTACCTTCAAGACCAATAGCACTGTACTTCAAACCCAAAAAACAAGCAAGCATATACAGGGAAAAATTATACCAGGCAAACCAGATGCATTCCCAGATGTGCCGGAGAGCGACTTCAGAGCAAACTCTATATTCTTCCTAGGAAATCCCATCTCCATGAGCTGCACACAATAGGCAGAGCAGGCGCTGGCGACTGCCTGCGCTTTTTCGCCCTGGCAAGATGGATGTGTTGTACAGAGACTGGGGTGGTGGCCTCACTGGAGCTGCAGTCTTCACAGCCTGCACTGGAAGGGGGTGTGGGTTCCACAGCCAAGCACTGACAGAGGGCCAAGGCAGCAGCCTAGGCAAACAAGGAAGGTTAGGAGAAGGGCCCTCGACCATCTGAGCATCTTCCATGAGCTGCACTGCAGAGTACAGATTTACGAGTGCATCTCAAAATGAATTAATAAAGCACGTTAGGGAAGGGGACTGCTTCAGTTAGAGCTAGTCAGTCAGTCATTCACAGTTAACCATACTGAGTTACAGCTATCAAGGTTAGACAAGTGTACCTCAAGTTCCTGTTTATCAAATATGGCTTTCACAGGAGATGGCTGGGTGGCTGAGGACAATAACTGCTGCAGGAGGATCATCGGAGGCTGTGGCCCTTCAGGTGACATGTCCCCGAGGTCAGGGGATGCAGCTGCTCCATCATCTGAATTTGAAAACAAAATCTGTATATCCTACTTCTCAACAGCCAACCCACCTCTACTGAAGGTAGTGTGCTGGCCTGCCTGCACTGTACACAGCCAGGCATCAGTCCTCAGACACACAGGTCTCATAGCTGACAACTGCATCTGCAGCGCAGCCAGCCCACACACCAGGCACGCGCTCTCCTTTTATCAACTGCTAATTCATGCTCCTTGTACATGTTTCCACTAGAGTATCTGTCACATCTACGTAAAACTCCCTGTTAAGAAGATACCTGCATGTAGAGTCCCGGGCTGAGACAGTAGATACTGTCTTAGTTTGTCTTGGTGGGAAAGCAGCGCCCGCCCTGCTTTCAGGATGTACAGCTTCAGCTGCTGGCTGCGTAGCAGGTCCAAGTCTACTTGTCCTATGGAACAAAAGAACCAGTCAGAACCAGATATCCAGCTCATGTTCACAATGCGTGCCATCGCTACAATGGGAAAGCAATGGTGTGGCTTTCAGGAATGAACCGATTACCAACAACTGTGACCTCTGACCCCTAGGTCTCCTTCCTTCGGCGCCCTAGGTATCTATCTTAATGCATTGAACTGAAGGCTAGAACCATGTAAGCATTTCCTGCTATCATTAAATGTTTCCCAAATTACTGAAATTTCAACCAGACACAAATAAAACATTTTCATATTTTCTTGCAATATTCCTAGGAGGAATTTTGTCAAAAGCATCTACTTTAACTGAAGTCATTTCCCTAGGATGAGCTCTCTGATGCAGTGATAGGAAGCCGTGCCACATGTGTCTGACAGCAGACCAAGGACCACAAAATAGCCTATGCAGGAGAGAAGCAACTTTCCTAAGCAGGGGATGTAGGAGGCCTTAGGGACAGCACGGCAAGTGTAGGTTGAGAAAATGAAATTAGATGAGTCCTTGAGCACTAAACTTGGACCAGCGGGCAGACCAGTTTGTTCACTATGATGAACAAAAACGGAGACAATTGGGAGAACACAGACTGAATTTGAGACAAAGGGCTGCTATATTCACAGGCCGTCCACTCAGAGCTGTGAACTGCAGACTCAAAATTAAAGGTGTTTACCATCACAGACGTTGGAGCAACAACAAATACGGTGAGTAAACAGGGAGAGTATGTTCAAAGAGGAGACAGAATGAGATGGGGTTACGAGGGAAACCACAAGATTTCAATGGTATAAAGAGCAAGAGAAACAGAAACAAACTCCGAGCATAACCAAAGGGCAGGAAGAGGAAAATCCCAAGAGTGGTTACCCAGACCCAAAGGGAGGAAAGGTTTTAAGGAAGCTAGCTGCCCACCACAGTTAGAGACAAAGTCAAGAGAATCCAAAGACAAAGTTCTTTAGGGCTGACCCTGAGAATGTCATGAGCAGAGAAACAAACCCGATATCCTAAAAGTCTGCTAAGAATAGGTGCTGGCAGTTCAAAGTGATGGGGTTCCACATCTGAAGTCAACGGCAAACCTAAAAGGTACTTTATTTTCCTAACTATAGCCCACAAGTGCTACGTGAACTCCAAGGCTCCAACAGTCACACAAACCCACTCTGATAAAACGACAAGCAATGCCAGTTCAGATTATTTTACCGTGGAACACTATGCACTGACCTGCAAAGGCCTGTTTTGCTGATTTCTTTGTTTTGTGCTTTTCCAATTTGCTTCCAGCAAGGTTCACCAACTCAGCCCAGACAGAAAGCATAGGCTCCATGAAAGGCAGGTTGTTTAGGCTAAAGGCCACAGCAGGGAGCTGAAGAAAGGGCACAAAATCCTTCAAAGAGTTGCTGATGAAGAAACCCTGTCTCGAAAAACCAAAAAAAAAAAAAAATCTTTAGCCGGGCGGTGGTGGCGCACGCCTTTAATCCCAGCACTCGGGAGGCAGAGGCAGGCGGATCTCTGTGAGTTCGAGACCAGCCTGGTCTACAGAGCTAGTTCCAGGACAGGCTCCAAAACCACAGAGAAACCCTGTCTCGAAAAAACCAAAAAAAAAAAAAACATAGTCAAATTGCACGTGGGTTACATAGAATTATATAACCTTCTCTACTGTCCTAAGGCACGGGCACTTGGGTTATATAGAATTATATAACCTTTTCTACTATCCTAAGGAACGGGCACTTGGGTTATATAGAATTATATAACCTTTTCTACTATCCTAAGGCACGGACACTTAGGTTACATAGAATTATATAACCTTCTCTACTGTGCTAGGGCATGGGCACTTGGGTTACATAGAATTATATAACCTTCTCTACTGTCCTAAGGCATGGGCACTTGGGTTACAGCAGCTAGCTAAGCTATGGCATTCCCCACGATTAAAATCAAGATTAAAAGCATTTTTCTAACTAAAGATTATTATTTTAAAAAATCATTTTTAGAAGCCAAATTATTCAATAAAAATACATTTTAGAAACTCTTATTTTAAATACTTAAAATTACCTTATAGAATGTCAATCTCTTTTTATGTCTAAAAGTCCCTGGCTGTATGCTCCCTGAGACGGGCCTTTCCTAGAAGCACAAGCTAGCGCAGAAGGAAAGCTACGTGAACTCCTGACTCACACAGACAGCTTCCTAGAAGACAACATAAAGTACAGGTTCTGACATACACACCAGTTTCAGTGCCACCCCTAACACTCGAGAGCTCCACCAAGCTACATACCGGTTTGAGCTGATTCAACGGGCAAACTCGGCACATGCGCATGTCACAGAACTGCACAGTGATTCTGCCCTTCGGGGTGATGCGAGTCACTGTGCCCTCTCCAAACTCATCATGCATGACCTGGCTTCCCAGGCGCAGCCGGCCATCGATCCCTCCAATCACAGCCAGCACTGCCCTGAGGCCCCCCACTTCCAGGTTCTCAGAGTCTGGGAAGTAGTCCTCCAGCAGGGCCTAGAAGGGAGACAGCGAGTGTGAAGTGTAGCTAAACTCAAGTCCTTTATCTCATTCACTATGTATAAATTCACTTTAGGAGCATCACTACATTGTCCCAGACTTGTGAGCTCAGGCAAACCATCTGCCTCAACCTACAGGCATACACCATGCCTATCTGAATTGTTAATTTCTTTAATAGTTATTTCCATCAAAATGCCCTTAAGTAAACATGAAATAAAAATGCTTCGTGTTTAAAGATAACTTGACCGCTAGGATCCCAGCACACTGCTGGAAACCTGGAACACACCCTTTCTGGAGTCTTCCCAGAGCAGCTGTGTGTGACGGAGCAGAGCTGGGAGTTAATGTATTTGTTGATGAGGCCGTTCCACTGGGTGAGCGAGTGCAGAGTGCGGAGCAGCCCCACCACCTCCTCAGCCAGAGTGCTGCTGTGAGTGGCAGTCAAGGAAGCCTGCGGTCGTGCCCTCCGCTTCCTCAATGTGGATTCTGAAGCAGAGAGAAAACCAAGTTGCACAGCACTCACTAAACAGGGGCACCAAGGACACGCACCGCCACTCACCTCTAAGGAATGGGACATCAGAAGAACAAGTAGTGAGCAAGCTGCCCAGGAAGCCAAACAGCTTTTCCACCAGACACTTCATGTCCCGTGCCCTTTCCGTCTTGTCCCATGACGGAAGAACTGCTTGTAGTAAACGGACAGCTAAGATCTGCTCAAACACAACACAAAATGATATCAGACAGCGTTACCTTCTCTTTTCTTTATCCCTTAATGAAATTAACCATCTGCAACTTTGACATTCATGATTAATCAGACGGTTAACAGGAAAGACTACCAGGAATTCAAAATGCATGAATTGAAGTGAAACTGTTCTTTAAACTTAACTCCTGGCAACCGTGCTACTGTTTTCATGGGCAGACGAGAACAACTGAGAAAAGACGAAGAAGCTTATTTAGCAACTGAAGGGACTGAAGTAATCAAGACCCTCAGCAGCCAAGGCCAGGAGGTTCCTGTTGCACCTGTGGCTATTTTCTCCATGAAGAAGCATGGTTGCCAGGTCTAGCTTCACTCAGGACTGCCCTCAGTGAGCTGGGTTTGGCTAGCAGCACATTACCTGCCTCTGCAGGGAGGCGGCAGTGAAGGGCGCATGCCCCTCCACAATCTTCATGAGCAGCGTGATCCACTTTGGGGAGCTGAGGGCCCCACAGGCCTGTGGGCTAAGTGCGATGCTCCGGACGAAGCCCAGTGTACACCAGCTCCGGTGCTGCTCCCTGCACACCAGTCTGTCTGGAGGAGCTGCCAGAGGAGACAGGGCACGCTTGAACCAAGAGTCCAGAAACCAAGCGTGAGCACAACCCTCACAGTTAAATTACCTACCAATTCATTTTGGGCAATAAGCTGCCTTACAAGGGGACTCAGACAGGAGTGGAGAAAGGCTTTAAGTTGGCTCAAAAAACATTTCATGGCATCATTTTAACCCTTTCAAATGCATGCGATCAGACTAGTTAACCTACTTACCCTGTTTCTACACTTCTAACAGCAGTAATTTACAGTGTGCAGCTATTATACTTCTTAATCTCATGTGCCTTAAATGTCCCCACAATTTTGACTGACATCATAAAATGCCCAATCCAAGTTTACTTTGTTTTTTTCTTATGTAGCCAGAACACATGATCCTACCTCTACTTCTCCAGTGACTGGATTAGAGGGACATTCTAATATGCCCACGAGAACGAGGTTTTCTACTCCTCCTGACTTCCCAGTGTCCAAAGAACATGTCCGCCTTTCTATTCTCTCAAGTTAGGATGTGAAGCCTGTGGTCTGAGTTCCCATGGCAACAGCAGCGGCAGCAGCAACTCAATTCCCCCAGCCCATACTGCATTCCTGCCCTCCGAGCTCACTAAGACCCATGTCTTAGCTAAGACACAAGCTCACATACTAACATTCACATATATAGTTAGACACTAACTCCAAATTTCTGAGACATATTCAAATATTGTCTGCCACAGTCACTCACACAAGCTCTCACCTTTACTACTACTGCAATCACTAGTAGACTCACAATCATACACTGCATACAGAAGCAAAGGACACACTTTGCACACATCCCTCCTATTTACACAGAAGACATATGCTTAGACAATCACTCATGCTAAAATACGCATACACATCCATTTGCACTCATCCACCTATGCACATATATGTGCTCACTTTCTCCCTCTATCAACAAACAAGCCTCCTCCCAGTGACACACTCAAAAGTCTGACCTTTGCTCTATGTTCGTTCACAACAGCAACACTGATAGCATGCATGTGCTCAGCTAACACTCAACACCTGCTCCCATATTATCACAGCCATCTGTGCCTATGTTTACCCCCCAGCCCACACCCACACGCCCTCACTCTCACTGGCACGGACACTCATGCATGCTCATTCCCGATACTTGGTTTTGCACTCACAGTCAGGAACAGACACTCTCACACACTTGCAACCACACAAGTGGGACACACACAAGCACATTCCCACTACATCTGACGCAGCTACTTGTCCACAGACCTTCCCGTACATACATACTCACACAACCACACTGAAACACTCAAATACACATAACTTCATGCTTCCAACACAAGATCACTCATTCAGTGTGATTCTATTATTGGTTGCTAACCGACGACCTGGAATTAACTAAAAGCAGAGATGCTAGGTACAGCTGTGAGGAATTTTTCTTTTCTTTTTTTTTTTTTTTTGTTTTTCGAGACAGGGTTTCTCTGTGGTTTTGGAGCCTGTCCTGGAACTAGCTCTTGTAGACCAGGCTGGTCTCGAACTCACAGAGATCCGCCTGCCTCTGCCTCCCGAGTGCTGGGATTAAAGGCGTGCGCCACCACCGCCCGGCAGGAATTTTTCTTGATGGAATTATTTGAAGTCGGAAGACACTTCGTAAATCTGGGCCACACCTTCTGGTGTGGAGCCTACTTACAGGACATGGAAGGAGGAAGCGTCTGTTCTTTCACGCTCCTCTCTCTCACTGAAGTTCTTGCCCTCATGGGCATTAGACCCTACTTCTTTGTGGTTCTGGCATACACTGAAGGCCAGTACAGACAGTCAGCCTTGTGAACCAAACAACCACTAGATGCTTGGTCTGTCTGTTGAAATAGCTGGACCATAGTCTGTAGGCCACTCTAATAACCCTGTTTTCACACTGATAGATTCATTTTGTCAGTTCTGTTTCTCTAGAGAATTCTGACTGACACGCTCAGCGGTGGCAAACAAACTCTGTCTCACACTAGCATTTACTCACACAGAGCTAACGCACGCATCAGAAATGTATCCAAACACATCTGTGTGCATTCACACTCACAAGCATGCTAACAGCTACACATGCTCCAAATTCCTTTGACAGTCATACATACTTTCAGGCAACCAGAAACATCCACCCAAGTTCAAGTGATATTTGCTGTTTTTACACTGGTACTCAGTCAGAACACCAGCATTTGACCCTAGTTGAAAATAAGGTCTCTGAGGATTAATATTAAAGACTGAGATAACATGCAGGAAGGGGCTGGGCCCAAAGCAAATAAAGATTTCCACAAGAGAAGGACATAAGTAGTGCAGAGTGCACAGAAGACAAGGAGACCAGCAGTGAAGTCTGCAGCACAAGATGTCCAAAGAAAAGGCAAAGGGAAGGAGCAGGGCTCTGCTGAGAGCCTGCCGTGAGGATCCCTGGTCTCCAGAGCTCTAAGGGAGCAGCACTAGAGGCTGAGTAGTCCTCACACATACACCTCCCCCATCCCATGCCCGCCCTCATTCAGTGCTAGCCTTGACTCTAGCATCTCACAAGGGGAAGATGTAAATAGACCGGGTGAGGTCCACTGGTAGCCCTGTAAAGAGGAAATCTGAAGCACGTGCACACAAACACACACATGCAGAGGAGAGTGTAAACAAGAAGACAAAGACTATGTTCACATGCCTACAAGTCAAGAACTGTCAAGCAAACCAGTATTAGAGAAGCCTGGAACACATTCTCTCTGGTAGCCTCAGAAGGAAGCAGCCCTAGTGAAATTTTCTGTTGTTTGCTACATCATGTCTATAATGCTGAGGTCCAGCAGTCACAGGGGCCTCACTACACACACCTGACTCACAGTCTCACCCCCAGACTGGCCCCCAGACATACAGACACGAGAGGTTCACACACACGCATGCACACTGAGGCTTTCTCACACTGACTCATGTCATACATAGCTCATCTGTTGTTCCGCTTTCCACCTCCATTCTCAGCCGTCCACACAAAGTCTTGGTGGCCTCGCTCTGCATGACATCAGCGTGGACACCGACGGACAGACACAGAGTCTGCAGTAAGTTAATAATGCTGGTCAGCATCATCGCTGTGGGGTGGATGCTCCTGTCTCCTGGTTCAGCTTCTGAAAAGGACAGTGGAAACAAGAAACAGCCGTCCTGAATAAAATCATCTGGAGGTGTCATTTAAGGTACTTAATACCACACTCTGTTTTTCTTTACAAAAACTGAACAAAGTTTAGAATAGTTTTAGGTTCACAGAAAAATTAAGAAGATACAGAGATCTAACAAACTTCTTTTTAATGCTAGAAAATGAAACAGACCTTCACAATAAAAAAGGAAACTTAAAATTTATTCTCTTTCTCCTTTCTTTTTTTTCCCCAAGAGACTCTCACAATATTACCCAGTCTAAGTCAAGTCCCTGGGTCCAAGAGATTCTCCTGTCTAAGCCTCCTGCCACTGCCACTGGCTACCTGACCATTTTTGCTACCATCTTCCTCAAAGAAAATGAGATTTAGGAGGAGGAGGTGCAGGTGCAGAGAGAGTGTGGAAGCTAGAGGAAAACCTCCAGTGTCTTTTTTTCAGGTAACATCCATTTTGTTTGTAAAGACAGGGCTTTCACAGAAACTTGTGACTTGCTGATTAAGTTTACAAGTCTGGCCAATAGATCTACACCAACCAGAGTTGGGATTACAAGCATGCATGTTACCATGCCAACCTTTTGCTGGAGATCAAATTCAGGTCCTCATGTTTACATAAGAATAATCACTTTACGAAGTGAGCTATCTACCCCACCCTAGAAAATGAGATTTCAGAGTAATATTGTGTTTAAGCAACCTTACTATATAAGCAATAAAATGATTCCAAAGTTTTGTATCTTGAAAAAGAAAACTTATCACCAGGCAGTGGTGGCGCACGCCTCTAACCCCAGCACTTGGGAGGCAGAGGCAGGTGGATCTCTGTGAGTTCGAGATCTACAGAGCAAGTTCCAGGACAGCCAAGGCTGTTACACAGAGAAGGCCTGTCTCAAAAAATCAAAACCAACCAAACAAAAACGACAAGTTATCAAATGTCTAGGAACTACAATGGGAGCAAAGACAAAGCAGCAGCATCCCCTGAGCAGCCACGTGCATGGCCAGTCAGTCCAGCTGTGGGACAAGGAGGCCACGGCTCTGTCACACAGCCACCTCTTCCCTGGCTCACTCCACAATGACAAATACTCCCATACAGCTGGGAAGAAGAAGGGGCTACAAGTGGTCCACAGCCACACACTATAGCTCAGATGCTCTGACAGTATAGCCAACACCCACCCACAAGATAAGCACTTGTCATCTTAGACTAAATGTGCACGCTCTGAGCCCACTGCAGTTTATGGGACAGATTCTCTCACATTCGACGCCAGGAGCTCTCTTCTTAGCACACCCTCCAACTATCAAGGAATAGGGAAGAACTTAAAGGAAGCAGGTGGGGCCATGGTGTAGGAGGTTCTTCTGTTCATGTGTTGCTTTCATTGGTTAATGAATAAAGAAACTGCTTTGGGCCTGATAGGGCAGAACTTAGGTAGGAGGAAAAGATAGAACTGAATGCTGGGAAGAAGGGCAGAGTGAGAGAAGTCATGGATTCTCTGCTTGAGATGGACGCTGGTTAGAATCTTGCCAGTAAGCCACAGTCATGTGGCAAAACACAGATTAATGGAGATGGGTTAAACTAATATGTAAGAGTTAGTCAATAAAAAGTTAGAGCTAATGGCCAAGCAATGTTTAAATTAATACGGTTTCTGTGTGGTTATTTCAGGTTAAGCTAGCCAGGTGGCCGGGACAAACAAGCGACCCACTCTCCTTACAACAGGGCCATACCTTGAAGCTGGTGGAGGAAGAAACAAAGCGTCCTCAAACAAAATAAGTACATAAATAGGTTTGTTGTTGTTACTGTTTCAAGGTTCAGCAGGTAGAGATACCTGCCACCAGTGACCCCAACAAATTGTCCCCTAACTTATCACATACAAGTAAGACACACAAACACACATATAAAAACAAATAAAAAGACGTTAAGATCCAATTTAACAAGCATGTTGCACTCTATCTTCCACCCCACTCTGGAAGGGCATCAGGAAGCACAAAATAAAGGTGAAGATGCGTCAGTCTGTCCAGGCTACTGGACCGAGCCCCTTTACCCATCTATACCAGAATCATGTGTTTAAGGGGCAAGCAGAGCAATGTCTTCCAATGCATTCTGACCACTTCTAACTCTGCAGAGGGAAAGGACAGCCACCCAACTCATGAACAATCTGCCACGCTACCCTGACCTAAAGGATTCTGTGAGTCACCCACCTGAGTCATCTTCTGTGTCTGAATCCTCTGCAGAGGGCTGTGATGACACTGGCAACTCCACCAGCTTGAGGTCATACTTTCCTTCTTTACCCATCCTGTATGAGTTAGTGCTGCCCGTGTCCCACTGGACCCTGATCCAGCCATCCTCTCCCAGCTCACCAATTACACGGCCTAAGCCTGGCGGAGGCCCATCCTGAAACAGCAAAACCAAAGACCAGGTAAGAAAGTGACTGTCCTGTTCTGGACCCACCATGGTTCCTGTATTGATTCTGTACAGAGATTTTCATTCAGCCTCCTCCTGACCCAAATATAACTAAAAAAATGTATAGATTCTATCATTGTTTTTACTTTGTGTGGGGTGGGGTGGGAGGATTAAGACAGGGTTTCTCTGTGTAACTGCCCTGGCTGTCCTGGAACTCACTCTGTAGACCAAGCTGGTCCTGAACACAGAGATTTGCCTGCCTCTCCCTCACAAGTGCTGGAATTAAAGGCATGCACCACAACTGCCTGGCAATCATATCATTTTTAAATGCCATGAAATCACAAGCTCATGTTCCTTTATTAAAGAAAAGAATTCTGTCAACTAAGGGATTCTCTGAGCAAAGCATAGTGAGTGTCCCAGCAATCAAAGTGGCCTTTCCAATGACCTCAATCACTAGGCCTTTTAGCAATATTCTGTCAAGTATCCCAAGAGAGAAAGGTATTGACAGGGTGCCATTACCTGATCTCAGACAATTTAATTTCTAAGAATACGGAGACCAAACCCATGCTTAGCAGTGTGTCTGAGAAAATCTATGTGACATCACGGGAAGGAAAATATTGTCCTCATGTCTTTTGCCTCTATTTTATTGCTCAGAAATCAATAAGTCACCTATTAATCTTGTAAGTCCTGAGTTCAGATAGCCACCTATTCCAACTTCCACTGTTTGGTGTTAGATGTGCTAAGATGTTAATGAAAGCTCTGAGTACTTGGTCACCCCACTTCCAGTCCACGCCTCTCATGACCCTGGTTCAAATCTTCATCATAGCAGCCAGTTCTGGCCCTGAAACAGGGAGCTGAACAGGAGTGGTTTCCTTCCTTGTTTCCTCCAACACTGAAGCAGAGGCTCCCCGGGCAGAAGCACTCATGTCCTCCTCAACACTGTCACAAGTAGGACCTGTCAGAATGCCGAACAACAGCTGAGCCTGTAATTAGCCGCAATGTCCTACTTTTACTATTTTAAAAATTGCACTTATATGTAAGTTGCATGTCTGAGCGTGGGTTTGCACATGTGGGTACAGTGGCAGCAGGTGCCATAGAGCTGGAGTTACAGGCAGTTGTAGAGCAGCAAACACGGGTGCTGGGAACTAACTAAACTCGGGTTCTCAGCATCAGGGGAAGTACTCCTTCAACAGCAGAGCCATCTTCCCAGCGTCCAATGTGCTATGTTTTTACAGACACACCAGAAAATGTGGTGACATCATATCATCCTAGCACTAAAGAGGATCATGAGCTCAAAGCAGACTGTTCTACACAGAAGGATCCTGACACACAGAGACACACATGATAGACAGACAGACACACACACACACACACACACACACACAGCACAAAGATCAAGAAGAACTGATCAGCACTAAGTTTAAAGAACTTATACTGGAGTCTCACCCCCAACCCTGCAGGAAACCATCTGCAAGTGTCTTTCCTCCCCTTCCATTCCCCGGGAACTCTGCAGACGCTGGCAGGACCCAGCCTTTCTCACCCAGCCTCATCCTTTGTGTCAGCCTCCAATACCCAAGGACACTCTCACCTGGGAACTCACTGGCCGCCATTGCCTGGGAACCCAGTAGGTGATCTTAACTTTCCCCCCATGGCAAGTTCGTCAGTCTCATCCCAGCCTGTAGCAGACCACATGAAGGGGCCTGGTCACCCTTTCTAACTCTATTCTATGTCAAACCTCATGGTAGACCCAGCTTTTTTCCTTCTTGTGGACCCACTCATTCCCCTTTTAGCTCATCTCCAGGCATTCATATCAGGCCCCAATACCAAGGAACAGATCCTACCCAGGACTCCCAATGGCCACACCTGGCAGCAACTCAAAATCCCAAAAGAAAGTAAAACTAAAATTTAAAAAATTTAGGAAGTCACACAAAAACGTCAGAGGTAAGCCTCACCAACAGAGTGGATGAAAGATAGAATCTCAGGCATTGAAGACAAGATAAAAGAAATAAATACCCTGGCAAAAAGAAAAAGGAAAGAAAAAAGTTAAATTCAAAAAAATTCAGGCACAAAATATCTAGAAAGTCTGGAACACTATGTAAAGACAAAATCTACGAATAAACATAATAGAAAGAGAAGAAACTCAGATCAAAGGCAGAGAAAATATTTTCAACAAAATCACAGAAGAAACTTTTCCCAACCTAAAGACGGTGATCCCTATCAAGGTCCAATAAACATATAGAAAACCAAAGAGAATGGGCAAGAAAACAGACTGCCCTGACACATAATAACCAAAACACTAAACATATACAAAAAAGAAAGGACATTAAAAGCTGTAAGAGAAAAAGTCCAAGAAATATATAAAAGCAGACCCAATAGAATAATATCTGACTTCTCAATGAAGACTAAAATCCAGAAGAGTCTGGATCAATGAGTTTCCTAGATTAAAGTTATTTTAAATAAAGGTTATTATTACCAAAAAAGGGGTGGAGAGAAGCACCCCAACAGTCTACCAACTAGTGCAGAACATAATCAAAGTAGGCACACAAACACAAACAGTGAAATATTATTTAAGCACCCAAAAAGTAGAGGCAGGCAGATCTCTGACCTCAAAGCTAACCTGATCTACAGAATGAGTTCCAGGACAGCCAGGGCTACACAGAGAAATCCTGTCTTGAAAAACCAGAAAGGCTACATCATAGATAAATTTAAATACATACTAAGCAAAATAAACTAGATAAGAAGAATAAAGACTAAGCCTATTTATATGGAGTACTATTGAAGAATGAAGTGTAGCTGCCTGGAGGGCTAGAGGACAGTTTAATGGATATGGGTGGTAATACTTTTGTACCAGAATATGAACTGTGTGCTTAAAAATTAGTTATAATGGTTATATTTTTATCAGATACATTTTATTCTTATACTTTATATCAGACATTATTTTACTGTAATATGGGTTTTAATTTTAGAAAATTCCATTAACAAACAAAAACCTGATCCACTTATGTCAGAAAGTATAATACCTGGTTGCTTGCCCCACACCCAACTCTCGAGGATTGATTTGACTTTATACACGGGTGCAGGCATCTCTTCCTCCTCCTTCTTCTCTTTGTCAGTAAGATCTTCTTTCTTGGTTCCATTCTGAGTATCAGCACCATCATCTGGAGAATTAAAAATGTTTATGTCCATAATTGGTTTTCAAAATGCAACAGTCAATCTGGGCATGGTGGCTCATGCCTATAAACCCCAGCACATGAGTTCAGGACCATCTTGGGCCACACAGTAAGTTCCAGGCCAGCCTGGGCTACAGAGAGAGGCCCTGACTCAAAACAAGGATAGGAGGAAGGAAGGGAAGGAGAGAAGGAAAGAGAGGAGGCCAGGGGAGCATTTCTTGCCAATCTCTACAAACGTTCTATCCAAACATGGGAAGTTACAGCATACATCAGTAACTCGATATTTTATTTTTTTAAAAAAACTGCAAATGATTCAGTATAGTTTACTCAATAATGAAAGAATACAATATAAGGGATTTTCAAATTCTTTAAAGCATGAAGTTCTTTCTTTAACATTTTTCAATGTCTTACTAGATTTCAATGTCTTTAGCATTTATCTATTTGGATTTCACACTAACTGCTTTAATGCAGTGGCTCAAAACTGCTGGACGACCACAGGAAGAACTAGGGAGATAACTCTAAAATCATTTTCTAACTGTCCGATGTTCTCCTCCACTGCCAGCTGAGAACCACTGCCATAAAGACCACTACCACTGAGATGACAATGTGAGTTCCATTCCAGAACCCACACAAAAGTGGTAACTGTCCTCTGATGTCCACATACCTGCCATGGCACGTGCACACACACACACACACACACACACACACACACCAATAATAAGTACATTCGAAGGACCATTATCATTGAAATATAATTCAGGAGCATTGAGGCACAAAAGAAAAGCTGAAAAAACTACCACCTTAAGCCACTGTAAAGCCTCAAACAGTAATACGTGCCTTGAAATCCCACACATGGCTGTGAAGAGAAGATGGGATGAATCTTAGCCCTAAAATGTCAACAAGTCCTGTCATAAAAGGCTCTAACTAAAATAATCACATAAATTACATATATATACATATATACTATATCTTAGAGTATATGTTTGTGTTTCACACCAACCAAATCACAAATTTTCTGTTAACTAAACTTTGTTTTTTAAAGTGTCTAGAATTCCTTTGCAAGCCCTCTCAGGTTTTAAGTGGATTTTAGTTGGCCACATGGGCGCCAATTTGTTGAAGGGCGTTTGTACCATATATCCAAGGCGTCTCTGTTCAAACCACTGAGCCTAGGTCCTAGACAGTTGCCAATGATTCAAAAGAGAAGGCCCAAGAGGAGTAAGTTGACCAATTTCAAAGAAAACAAAATTAAGAGTTCTGCAAAATCCTGTGTGCTGAACTTCAAATGCTGTTTTGCTAACGTTTTCTGTACATCAACCCTAACTGCTCCATATCCTAAATACTAAGAGGCCTTATTACTGAAAACAAGTTTTGTAGGCTAGTGTAGCACAGCCCAGAGTGTCTGCCCAGCATGACCACAGTGTTTGCTAGCAAGCTCAAATCCCTAGGCTTGATACAAAAAGTAAATTTTGCTTCGTATTTGTTTCTTTCAGCTTTGGGGCCAGTTAACCTGGGGCCACAGAGAAGCAGAAACAAGACCCTACCTCAAAAGTCAAGATGAAAGGAAAGAATTGATTCCTGCAGTTATTCTCTGACCTCCTCATGTGCACCTGCTTGCAAATATAAACACACACACACACACACACACAAACACACACTAATAAAGGAAAACTTTTAAATTAAAAAACTCAAGGTAACAATATGCAGGAAGCATGTGAGGAAGGCAGATGAGAGACAACGGCGAACAGGCACAGTGCCAAAGACTGTGGGGATGAATTTGCATCCACTCACTGTATATACATTTAGGAGAGTCTGCATGTATATGGAAACTTCCACATAAACACAAGAAACAGAGCTCACTCTAATAGATGATGTAACCAAAAACATAACCTAGTAATAGTTTTCCTCCTACACTTTCCAGTCAGCTGTAACCAATTCATTCCACAGGGAGAAAAGTCATACATTCTAACAGTACCAATGCCTTTATACTGGGAATGACACTCAACAGACTCTGCAGTGAGTCTCAACCCAGGCTTTTCAGATAGACAATCTGGAGTAAGTGCTGGCATCCATGTCCTTTTTCAGTGTTGGTGCTGATTTCAATGGCCAGGCACAGCAAGAACACATGAGTCATGGTGAATTTTGAGCACTAGAGGCTTCAACAGGATTACTCCTCCCTGACAAAGGTTTACTCATGAATAATTTGCACCCAATCTCACAATAATCAACATCTATAGTTAGTAGGAAGATCTGTTTCAAAATTTAAAGGAGAAGCTATTCATGACTTCCTACAAGCTATACACTAGTTAATACAAACAAAAACTCCAGACAGCTTGGCATATTAACTAACATCTAGACAAAAATCATCAAAAGGAGAACAAAGTATCAAGATCAAAGTTCAAATGCTTTTTCTAGCATATTACAGTCTCTGGAAAACGCAATTTACACACACAAATAAATAAGTGCAATTTTTAAAGGGGGAGGGGGAAATAGTCCAGCATGTAAAGGCACTTACCACCAAACCAGACGATCTGAGTCCAATCCACAAGACTCACACAGCAGAGAAAACCAACTCCCAAGTTGTCCCGACATGCACACCATAGCACCTATGCACACACACAAACATGCGCACAGACACACACACGCACGCACACACAGGCACAAACACATTTTTAAAATATTACTTTAAAATGCAATTACAATGATATTTACAAAATAAAAAAGTATTCATTAAAAGCTCTTACCCTTCCTAGAAGGGAGTTCTTGATCCTGGGTTAACTCTGTCCCAGTGTACACAATTTCTCCATCTTTAACCATTTCATTCCACAGACCACAGAGTCCATCTCTTGTGAATGCGAGCTGGCAAATACAAAAAGATAAACTTAAAGAGAGATCCATATAAATCTTTTTTATTTTAATTTTTTTGTTTTTGAAAATGTTATGAGTACTCAATCTACTCCAACTCATGTGCCCCTCTCAATTCATGACCTCCTCTTCTGCAATTATTGCTATCTACATATATCATATATTGCACATATCTATACACACATATAAAATATACACTACTTACTAAGTCAATTTAATGTTGCTCATGTGTTTAGAACTGACCTTGGGAGCGGATAACCTATCAGGGGTTTCAGCACTGAAGAAAACTGATTCTCTCAGCAGGCATTGATTACCCATAGCTCTTGATGTGGGGTGGGGCCTTGTGAAATCTCCCCATCCACACTGTCATATCCACTGGTGCTAACACTGTGTAGAGACTTGTTTAGAGAACACCACTGCTGCATTGTTATGGATACAACATCCCTTCTGTATCTAGGAGACACTATCTCATAGGAGGCCCCTGGTCCTCTGGCTCTTACAACCTTTCCACCCCCTCTTCCATGATGTTCCTTTAGCCTTAGGTGAGGGTGTTCTGTTGTGTCAATCACGGTTATTTCTCTCTGTAGTCTGACCAGATGTGAATTTCTGTAATTGCCTCTGTCTGCTACCAAAGAAACTTCCTTGATAAGGGGTGAGAACTACACTCACCTGTAGATACAGGGATAGCACTGGAATACAGTTAAAAATTACATCAGTTTACTCCAGGCACAGGTAGTTGAGTAGGTTTACAGTACTGGGCACGAATGGCCTACTAAGCTGGTTGCAAACACAATTGGGCAGCTGGTAGCTACTCCAAAATCAAAGTTCAACTGTTGCACCACGGGGTATCTTAGTGGGCCTGCGATAGCTGTGTTTTGCAGGTCTCATGGCTGGGTAGGACTACTGATTCCTTTTGTCCCTTGGAAGCTTACAATATATCTTCAGATACAATAAGAGTAAGTCCTCACAGAGGGGCTTTCAAGTCAGTTCTAGCTCAATTTCTTCAAGTTCTGTGTGCAAAATGTATAGTGTCTTCAGCAACAGGGTCTTAAAGAATTATATATAGAGGGAGAAAAAACCCTGGTTCCCCTTATTTTATTCAATTATTCAATAACAAAACAATGGACTATTTACTTTACTTAAAACCAAGTAACATGTCAAAGATCAAAGAACAAAAACAGGACGGTGAAAGAGCACATTATGTCACTGTACACCATGTTGACTTTCATTAGTGGATCTGGGTTTTTGTTTGGTTTTTTTAAACAGGCTCTTACTAGGCATCCTAGTCCAGCCTCCAGCTCTAATCTTCCTTGTGTGATTACAGGAATGTGTCACAATGGCAGGTTTTATGTACAGGAATGGGTAACCACTGAGCCATCTCTCCAGCCCCACTGAGGTACTATTTTAAATAATAATCTCTATGTCTGTGTTTTCAAGTATCTCCACACTATTTCCCACTAGCAGTTTCAAAGTTTCTGGTGTCACAGTAAGGCCTTTGTCCATTTCACTGGTTTTCACACAGGATAAAAGGCAGAGGACAAGTTTCAGCCTTCTCCCCGTAGAGTCACAGCTTTCAGCATCGTTCTGGAAACCTGACGGCTCTAGCTATGTGTCTACCTGTGTGGCTCCTTGCTGCACTCTAACAGCCAGGCTTTGTGGCATTATCATGGTGTCTGTCTTACTATCACTATATAGTATAACTTGAACTAAGTATTGAAACTTCCAGAATTGCTCTTTTCCCTCAAGACTGCTTTGGATAATCACTATACTAAATTTCATGTGACATGCAAAAGGGGAGTAGGCGCATACATGCATACACATGCTCTGAAGAGATAAATCAAAAATAAGACATAGTGATTATGTATGAGGAGACACTTATGGAACATGGAGGAAGCAAAGAATATAAAAAGCAGTGAGTGTTCCTTCTAAGTGTGAAACATAAACTGTTTCAGGAGAATTGGCTCAGCACTTAGGAACACTGGCTGCTCTTCCAGAGGACCTGGGTTGGATTCCCAGCACCCACATGGTGGTTCACAGGCTTGCTGTTAATGCATAAATATACTTGCAGCCAAAACACCCATACAGATAAAATAAACATTTATCTTTAATTCAAGTTACAATATACAAAAACAAAACCTGTAACTGGAAACAAGCAAAATAACCCAGGTTTATTTTTTTAAAAATACCTTTTGAGCCAAACAAAAACAACAAACATGCTAACATGGAAGGAAAAGCCCACAGGACATCGACCCTGTACAAGAGCTACAGGAACTAAGGAGTGCTGAGGGTGGAACACAGTCTTCCTCAGGCAGAGCACACCAATTAGTTACCCAGTACCAAGTGGTCAGCCCTGAAAACAACACAGAAGTAACATTATATAGACTGAGCAGGCTAAATTTAGGAATGTGTGTGAGTGTGTGCACACACATGGTTACAGGCAAAGAGGCCAGGTACTGAGGCTCAGGTGGTGTGCTATGTTACAGGAGTTACATCCAACCTTCATGCTCGGATCTCAAGGGAACCCAGGAGCTTTTCAAGCCTCCATGTCTAAAGGGGGAGAAAGAGGAAGAAACTATGAAAACATAAAGTAAAAGAGTCAGAGCCAAGAGCCAATCAACCACGACAAGGAAAGTTCAGATCAGTGTTCAGATCGGGTGTGAGAAGTAAGGAAAGACAGACAATAAAAACAGGAATGGGAATTGGTTCACTTTTAACTGTAGAGATTTACGTAAATGCTACGGTTTAGGTAAGTGTCCCGCAAAGTTCAGTTGCAGCTTGGTCCTCAGAGGGCTACTATTACAGAAAGGGACTAGAGTGTTTGTTCACACTCAACTGACCTAGGCTGAAGTCATCTGAGAGGAAGGAACCCCAATTGAGAAAATGCCTCCATAAGATCAGGATGCAGGTCGGCAAGCCTTTATTGATGATTGACGGGGAAGGCCCATTAAAGGTGATGACACCCCTTGGCTGGTGGTCCTGGGTTCTCTGAGAAAGCAACTAAGCAAGCCATGGGAAGCAGCTCTCCTCCACGGCCTCTGCAACAGCTCCTGCCTCAAGGTCTGCCCTGCCTGAATTAATGTCCTGACTTCCTTCATTGATGAACGGCAACATGAAAGTGTAAGCCAAATAAACCCTTCCCTCCCCAGTTTGCTTTTCCAGGTGCTTCATCACAGCAAAAGGAACCCTGACTAGGACAGTGATCCTACTTGGGGCATCTGGTTAGTTACTTAGGAAACTGTGGACCCCAAACTATGTGTCTTCCTTCTGCTTCTTGGCTGATATGATGATCAAATTTGCTATACACGCTACCCTATGATGTACAGAAAAAACAATCAAGTCAATCAGCCATGAAGTGGAATCTTCAAAGCTCCTAACAATCAAGTCAATCAGCCATGAAGTGGAATCTTCAAAGCTCCTAGTCAAAATGAACCTTTTCTCAATGAATAAATTACTCACCATCAACGGCTCTCCCACTAATATGCCATGAATATAAACCTAGATCTCAGCAGAGTGTTCCAGGAGAGAAGGCTAAATCTGGAAATCTCAGATAGATACAGGAAATGCCAACATCCCAATAGAGACAGTGGGCAATATGTTCAGCCCCAACTGCACTTTAGGACTGCCACAGACTGGCTATCAGTCTATCACCTATCAGTGCTGTAGAATACAGTCTAGATTGTTGAGACACTGGCATTCAAAAGTGAATTTGTAAAAATGTGGGCTAGGAGAACACTTGCTTAGTATTTAAGAGGCCCTAGGTTCAATCCCCAACACTGCATAAATCAGGTATGGTGATGCATGCCTGCAGTTCCAGCGCTCAGAAGGTACGACCAGGAAATCAGAAGTTCAAGATCAACCTCAGCTACACAGAAAGCTGACGGCTAGCTTCAAAAACAGAAAACAGCAAAAAAAGATGAAACATTTCAATAGTTAAAGACTAAGCCAGAGCAGATGCTACATTCACAAGGAAGAAAGGAAGGAAAGAAAAGAGGGAGAGAGGAAGGAAGGAAGGAAGGGAAAGATGGAGGGAGGGAGGGAGGGAGGGAGGGAGGGAGGGAGGGAGGGAGGGAGGGAAGGAGAGGAAGGGAGGGAGGGAATAAATCCATTCTTTAATCACCGGGGTGGTGTAAGACCGTTATGTTACTTTTCTGTTGCTGTGACCCAAAAGTGACTTACAGAAGAGCTTATTTTGCCTTGGGAAAGAAGGTCTATAATGGGGCTGGAGAGATGGTTCAGCAGTTAAAGAGCACTGACTGCTCTTCCAGAGGTCCTGAATTCGATTCCCAGCACCCACATGGTGACTCACAACTCCAGTTCCAGGGAACTTACACCCTCAAATGGACATACATTCAGGCAAACCACCAATGCACATAAAATAAAAATAAATAATTTTTTTTTTAAAAAGAGGAAGTCTATAATGGCAGGAGAAGCATGAGAGCAAGCAATGGGAGCAGGAAGCTGAGCAGGAAGACAGAGCTGAAGTAGGATGAGGCTGAACGTCACAAAGCCCACCCACAGCGCAGCGCTTCTCCAGCAAAGCTTCATCTCACACAGTGCAACCAACTGCGGACCAAGTAAATGTTCAAATACGTACGCCTATGAAGGGCGTCACTCATTCAGACCACCACCACAATTATGCAGCAGTTTTTCAGAACTGAAATCTTCCACCCAGAAAGGAAGAGGGGAAGCTCAGAAAACTGAGAAGTAATTAACTTACAAGTCTCAGAAGGTCCTTGAAACTACCGAGATTTACAAGGACCCTCCTCGAGACTATAGACATAGTGCACAGACACCAAGAGAGGGGACGGGCACATCTATCAGGCTCCAGGGTGAGTGTCCACGAGTCCCCACTGGGGAGATGGGCCTACAGCGACGCAGCAGCCTTTGAGTCAGCCCCAATCTATAGAGCCAGAGCTCCCACGTTGGACTTTGGCAGGAAGTTTTTTGTTCTGTCATCAGGTCCCTGTGTGTGATCGAAATGTGTTGGCATCGCCCCAGGAGAGCAAGGGACAGAAGCTGCGTACGTGGCAAGTCATCTTTTCTTGGAAGGCACGGGCTGGACGTCTTGAGGAACACAATGTGAAGGAACCGATAGCCAACAGATAGACATGAAGCATGTCCTCAAGCAGCACAACCCAAGTGCAACAGAGAGCATCCCCCAGCCAAGCATCACTAGTCTTAGGAAGGGCCCAGCCGCAATGGTTCAGACAAATTATCTAAGAGTAAAGGCTATATGGACCAACCTAACTAAGCACTAAGACAGAGCTTGGAACCAAAACTGATCTGAGGCAAATGACATATATGCCTAAGCAAAACTCATTCAGATTTTTTATTTTCATACACATACATATTGTACATTAACCATAACCCCATTCTCACCAACCTTTGTTTATCCCTTTTTCAAAAAATCTAAGCTAAAATTAAATCCACAGCCAGGTACTATAATGGATGCCTGTTGTCCCAGACATTCAGAAGGCTGAGGCAGTTGGATCAAAAATTTATAAAGTCAACTTAGGAAACATAAAATTAACCTCAAAAATAAAGATGTAAAACAAAATCTAGCATAACATTTATAATGCTCAACATTTAATCACATTTTAGCAAAAATACACCAACCTATAGCCAGAGTAACTGATTGATGCAAATGACAGAATCATTCAAGAGGTTGGTATCGGTGACTGATTCAGCAGAAAAAAGCATTAAAGGTTCTATAGAAAGAACCCAAGTAGGCTAGATGATGATGATGCCACACGCCTTTAATCCCAGCACTAGGGAGGCAGAAATAGGCAGATCTCTGTGAGTTCGAGGCCAGTCTGGCCTACAGAATGCGTTCCAGGACAGGTTCCAAAGTCACAGAGAAACCCTGTCTCAGAAGAAAGACCCGATAGAGTGATGTAAAATACGGCAGTGTGAACTTTATCTGTATGATGCTCTCCCAGTCTTTGCTCCTATCCCCTAAACACACAGGAGTCCAGGCAGAGCTTCCCATGACCACACCAGGCCACTATTTCTATGCAGGTCTATAGTCATATGATATCAAAGAACTTCCTTTTTCTACTCATTCCTCAGGAGCCAGGAGAAACCTTCCTGAGGTACTCACTCAAGTCCAGGCAGATCTCACGTGAGGCAAGCACTCCACCCTACCACTGAGATCTCCACCTCCAGTCTTCCCAGCCTTTCCTTTTCTCCCCACAGCGCTTGGATATTTCTGAGGTAGTGCCTTACTGAGGTGCCCAGGGAAAGGACTTGAACTTACAACCCTGCTACCTCAGCTTCCCAAGAAGCCGGGGCTATAAGCCTGTCCCACCAGTTTGTGTCCTTTTTCCCTGAGTTTGGTTCCCTACACCTATGTCAGATAGTGCACAACTGCCTGTAACTCCAGCCTGGGGATCAAATGCACTCTGGGAGAACCCGTACACTCCTGGCATAAGCTCACTAGGACACACACATAAAAATAAAAATATTTTTTAATTTAAAAATGACTAACAAGATTTACAAAGTGCATATAATCAAAAGCATCAATAAAAAGCCACGCTATCTATAAAAGTTATTATAGCAAATCACTATCAACTACTTTACACTGCATAAAACTGAAGAATTTGGAGGTAGTTAACAGGAACTCACTGCAGGAGAGAGGAGCACAAGTTTGCATCTAGGTCCTGCAGAGAGAAAGGATGCACTCCTGTGTGGATGTGTGCAGTGTGAAGTCTAGGTCCTGTGTGAGAGAGAGGATGCACTCCTCTGTGGAAGTTGTGAGTGTGAAGTCTAGGTCCTGTGTGTGAGAGGATGCACTCCCTTGTAGATGTGCGCAGTGTGACATCTATGTCCTGCAGAGAGAGAGGATGCACTCCTCTGTGGAGGCTGTGAATGTCAAGTCTTGGTCCTGCAGAGAGAGAGGATGCACTCCTCTGTGGATGTGTGAGGTGTGAAGTCTAAGAGCCAGATAGTGAAGCCCTGTCTTTTGCATGTGTTCCTTAAACTGGAACAGCAGAGCCAAGTTTGTATTTGAAGATTCTTTTTAATAACAGCATAGGAACACCCAAGTCAATAACTCTGCTCAATGCTTCAAACCCAACAAAATGTCATACACAAAAACAGCAAACCCTAACTTTCATTATGGAGGTCTATTAACAATACTATTCTATTGAGGCGATTATACTTAGATACAGGGAAAGAGAATCCCAAAGACATCAGATTCCCTACATTCACCATACTCTTTTATGTCAGCATATCAGCAACCAGCCAGTTAGTCACAACCTAGGAGCAGCACTCATCAGATGTCCATGTGCATACACCTTTGGATCTACTGACATGTCTAAGCATAATATGACATCATTTATAGTCAACCTTCAATTCTTTGTTTTTAAATATTTATTTATTTATTTATTATGTATACAAGATTCTGTCTGTGTGTATGTCTGCAGGCCAGAAGAGAGCAACAGACCTCATTACAGATGGTTGTGAACCACCATGTGGTTGCTGGGAATTGAACTCAGGACCTTTGGAAGAGCAGGCAATGCTCTTAACCTCTGAGCCATCTCTCCAGCCCTCAACCTTCAATTCTTAAGTGCACTTTTGAGCTTAATCATTTTGAATTGATGACTATGTGCCAAATACAGATAAATAAGTGATCCAGAATTTAACTACAGGTTAACACAAAAACTCTAAAGGCATTATGCTAAGTTAACAAAGCTGACCTCAGAAAAACCACGCACCATACGATAATCTAAAGATAACTTGATAGACCAGATTGATTCTCAGTGCTGGAGCTCAGATTGTGAGGGAAGTGACACAGAGGGGTAGCACCAAGAACACCACTCGGGTGGTGACAGCTCCATGAACTGACACTAAGGCAGAAGGGCACAGAACTGTGCATATGAACGGGAAGGATGCAAACTACTGATTTTCATAGTATACCACAGTGAAACAAAATATAACGCTGGGAGCATCTGGTTAAAGGGAACACACTGATCTTACTATGTTGTTGGCAACTTTCTGAGTCTATCACTATTTTCAAAATGAAAAGGTTAAAAAAAGTGCTTCAGGCATATCCAATTTCATGTGCCATTTCAAAGAATCCTTAAATAGAAAATGTAAGTAGCTTATGTAAGAAAGAGCAACAAATTTCTATCTAGTCTCATGCTCAAAGACATAACCTTAGTCTTCCATCAAGAGTGACAAAAGAAAAAAGTTTTAAGAAACAAAAGTCTGAAAGTATAACGTACTACTATGTCCTGTAAGTAATTTTCTTTTTGGCTCACTGAAAAACTACCATCAGCTCAGATAAACAGTAATAAGGTCATACATTTCACCCTTTTATTATATTGCCTTTTCGAGAGTAATGAACACTAAATGCCCCAATAAATCTACATAAAAATTAGGAGTGCTAAACATTCAAGTGTGGAGAGTTTCTTGGCATGTATATGCATGCATGGGTGGACTGATGTGTGCAAATGCACATACAAATGTGTCTGGAGGCCAGAAGCTGAGATCAGCGATCCCTGTTTCCTGACACAGAAAGCCTCCCTTGAACCCAGCGCCTGTCATTCTGCTAGTCCAGTTACTGAGCTTGTCTTGGGAACTCTGCCTTGGCCTTTCAGCATTGAGATGACAAAAGGGTCATCACAGCCACCGTGTGTGGTGGAAATCAGAGCTGGGTCCTCACAATTGCCCAGCAAGCTCTTCTCTGACTTTTCTGAGCCACTTCCCCAGCCCACAATGCTATAAGTGTGTGTGTGTATGTGTGTGTATGTGTGTGTGTGTGTGTGTGTGTGTGTGAAAGCCAGGTGAGCTCTTGGCCTACAATGGACACTATATTAAAAACTGCTGGTTGTAATATCCAAAATAATGTATCTATGCCAAGATTCTATGTTATTATACACATGTTAAATTTTTCATACTTCAAAAGCATTTCCTTTCTAAAGTTATTAACATTTCTTGGGTATTTCAAACAAAACAAGCTTATAAAAATGAACTGGCTAAAATTTACACGTATAAATACATACGTATATCTTTCACAAATACTATTTATTAACTGTATGTCAATACAAAAGCCTAAGAGGAAATAAGGAAATTCCCAATCCAGGAAGACAACACATACTCCACCTTCCACACAAAAGGCAAAGTCGGCCAGCATAAGATGAGTATGTGCAATGTGGGTTTGCCAGGATCCCAAAAAGGGACACTGGGTCTAAGCCTTAGAGAAGAACAATTATTATTGTTCTTATTCCTTATATTTCTTTTCTTCAAAACAGGGTTTCTTTGTGTAGCTCTGGCTGTCCTGGAGCTCTGTAGACCAGGCTAACCTCGAACGCAAAGATCCACCTGTCTCTGCCCCCCCACCCCCGAGTACTAGGATTAAAGGTTTGTGCCACCATTGCCCAGTCTGAATCCCTCATATTTAGTAAGCAATGATAGAGAAAGTGCACAAGCCATTTACATATCTGTATCACCAAACACATTTCCCTCTGACATGTAACCAAAACCTAGTCACTTGTTCTTGGGAGATATGGGAAGACTTTAAAAAATTTATTTTAATGTCTAAGAAGGGTCAAATACTAGTATGCCACTGAATAAATAAAGTGATATGTACTCTAAGAATGACTAGTGATTCATTTTATATATATCTGACTCTTCAGAGACAATCAGTGCATTATTAAGCTAGTTCTGAATCAAAATACTAAACTCACATTTGGCAGTTATTCAGTTTGATTACTAAGGCGGGAAACACAACCCCATTAGGTAAAGGGAGTAGATTCTCTGTTTTTGTTTGATGTGGGTTTTTTGGGTATGGTTTCAGGTTTTTGGTTTTTCTGCATTGATAACAATCTAAACCAGGGCTTTGAACACACTGGGAATCCACTCTACCACGGAGCTATAAACCCCCAGCCCTTAAAACATTTTCTTGACCTCAACAAGTGTCTCAAAGTATACCAATCACAAAAAGCAAATTTGTCTTGGGGTGAGGAGTTGGTTGAGCAAGAAAAAGCAATTGTTAAGAAGCCTGACAACCTGAGTTTAGGTCTGTGGAACTTATATAAAAAGCCAAGCTCAGCAGAGCATGTGTGTAATCTCGGTATCCAATACTACAGGAAGACAGGAGGCAGAGAGAATTTCTGTGGAAGCACATGGGCCAGCTGGCCTGGACCACACAGAGCAGCAAATGAGAGTGACCCTGTCTCAAACACCATCAACGTTCAGGACCGACAGAGGTTGTCCTCTAACTCTACACATGTGGGTGGCACATGTGTACCCTTGCACACGAGCACAATGACACCTGTCATATACACACAGGAGAAAATAAAATTTTAAAGTTTTTTAAAGTTTGTCTGACTCTCAATATTTCATAAGAAATCACTTATTTCTCACCTATCTAACCTGCTTATAAAAGACAAAAGAAAGCAGACACAAATAGTTAAACAAAAAAGAGGTATTTAAACAACAAACAAAGGGTAAGTAACAAACCACTTAAGTCTCCTTAGCTCAATCCTATCTATCTTCACACCATGAATAACACACTTGTCATCTGCAATAGTCCTCAACACACCTGTCATCTGCAACAGTCATCTACAACAGTCCTCAACACACCTGTCATCTGCAACAGTCCTCAACACAGCTTTCATCCACAACAGTCCTCAACACACCTGTCATCTGCAACAGTCCTCAACACAGCTGTCATCTACAACAGTCATCTACAACAATCCCCAACACACCTGTCATCTGCAACAGTCATCTACAACAATCCTCAACACACCTGTCATCTGCAACAGTCCTCAACACACCTGTCACCTGCAACAGTCATGTACAACAGTCTTCAACACGTCTGTCATCTGCAACACATATGTACAACAGTCATCAACACACCTGTCATCTACAACAGTCCTCAACACACCTGTCATCTGCAACAGTCATCTTCACCAGTCCTCAACAACACACCTGTCATCTACAACAGTCATCTGCAAAAGTCCTCAACATACCTGTCATCTCCACCAGTCCCCAATACACCTGTCACCTGCAACAGTCATGTACAACAGTCTTCAACACATCTGTCATCTGCAACAGTCATCTACAACAGTCCTCAACACACCTCTCATCTCCAATAGTCCTCAACACACCTATCATCTACATCAGTCATGTGCAACAGTCCTCAACACACTTGTGATATGCAACAGTCACCTACAATAGTCCTCAACACACCTGTCATCTACATCAGTCATCTCCAACAGTCCTCAACTCACCTGTCATCTACATCAGTCATCTCCAACAGTCCTCAACTCACCTGTCATCTGCAACAGTCACCTACAATAGTCCTCAACACACCTGTCATCTACATCAGTCATCTCCAACAGTCCTCAACACACCTGTCATCTGCAACAGTCCTCAACACACCTGTCATCTACATCAGTCCATCAGTCATCTCCAAAAGTCCTCAACACACCTGTCATCTGCAACAGTCCTCAACACACCTGTCATCTACAACAGTCACCTACAATAGTCCTCAACACCTCTTATCTACTGACATTCAGTGTTTGAAGGGACTAGGAAATCAATAAGAGGCAATAAACTTGATTACAAAACTCCATGGTCAAAGGCTGCTCACACTACCTTACAGTCATGAATGCTACAAAATCAACTCTAAGCAAAACTATTATAAAAATGAGTTGTCTGACAATTATTTAATGTGGTTAGCCCCCGAAGAGGAAAGGACACAGACACCTTTTTTTTTTTTTTTTTTTGGTTTTTCGAGACAGGGTTTCTCTGTGGTTTTGGAGCCTGTCCTGGAACTAGCTCTTGTAGACCAGGCTGGTCTCGAACTCACAGAGATCCGCCTGCCTCTGCCTCCCAAGTGCTGGGATTAAAGGCATGCGCCACCACCGCCCGGCTCTCAGACACGTTTTCATGTCTGTGGTAACGGAGGTCCAAAAGTACCCCTCTACACTATGTATAAACAGCAAGTAGCTCATAATCAGCCCCAAAATTCTTACTGTGATCATTTATCTCATAATCTCCTGACACTTGTAATTCCTTTACTAAACATTACAGACACAGGCCAGCATTCTGCTTCTCATATTCCTGGTGCAAAAATCTGAACATTCCTCTTCATTACAGCTGTAATCTATGTAAAACCAATAGCTCAACCAAACTTTCATCTCTCCAGAAGCAGAAACACAAAATCGCAGAAAATGATAACTTACTACACATCACTTCACTGCTTCCCCACACAGCTAACAATCTTCTCAAAAGTATCGGGAAGAAACAAACACTGGTGGGCAAGGTGGCACATGCCTTTAATCCCAGCACTCAGGAGGCAGGGGCCAGCCAGCCACGGTGAGGTGCATAGAAAGACCCTGTCTAAAAATAAGAGAGGAAAAATCAAACTGACAACAGCCACGTCTTGACTAAGAGTGTTGGCAAGAGCTGGGATGGCATTCAACTGGTCAAGCTCTTGCCTAACTGCACCACAGAAACCCAACAAGGTGGCACATGCCTGAAACGCTATCAGTCCAGAGGTGGAGGCAAAAGGATTGGATTTCAGGTCATCCTCACCTACATGGAGAGTTCAAGGCCAGCCTGGGAATATGAAACCCTATCTTAAGAAAAAAAAGACTCCAGATAAAAATTGAAAAATTGCATAACTAGCTCTCAAGTTTCTTGCACTTACAAATGACTTTAATTAAAACATAACCACATAGCATCTACCTCAACAGTCATAATAAACATTACATCGTAAGTTATAAGAAATAACCCTCCTCAGACCACATCCATCTACCTCAACAGTCATAATAAACGTTACATTGTAAGTTATAAGAAATAACTCTCCTCAGACCAGATCCATCTACCTCAACAGTCATAATAAACGTTACATCGTAAGTTATAAGAAATAACCCTCCTCAGACCAGATCCATCTACCTCAACAGTCATAATAAACGTTACATTGTAAGTTATAAGAAATAACCCTCCTCAGACCAGATCCATCTACCTCAACAGTCATAATAAACGTTACATTGTAAGTTATAAGAAATAACTCTCCTCAGACCAGATCCATCTACCTCAACAGTCATAATAAATGTTACATCGTAAGTTATAAGAAATAACCCTCCCTCGGCACCAGGAGAGACAGCAGTGCGGTGAGTTTGTGACCAGCGGCAGCGGAAGCAGCCCTGGACAGGGAACTCTGAAGTTCCTCATCCCCCACCCTATACTCCCCGGGCTCCCTGCAGGGGCTCTACCCCCCCATACTGCCTCTCTCTTCTTGTCCCACCCAGCTTGCATCCAGAACCCTTCTTCCTTCTGTCCCCTTTCCTCTTTGGGCACATAACACCATCCAGCTCAGTCTGTCTGGCGCTGGGGGCAAATCCTCAGGGCAAGTAGGCAGGCGAGACCTCCTTTGTTTCACTGGCCCGCCTGCACCAACCAAGGTAGGCGCTTTGTTTACGAACTACCCAACCTGCAGGGAGATCTGATCTCGGCACCAGGAGAGACAGCAGTGGGGTGAGTTTGTGACCAGCGGCGGCGGAAGCAGCCCTGGACAGGGAACTCTGAAGTTCCTCATCCCCCTCCCTATACTCCCTGGGCTCCCTGCAGGGGCTCTATACCCCGCATACTGCCTCTCCCTGTCCCACCCAGCTTGCATCCGGAACCCTTCTTCCTTCTGCCCTCTTTCCTCTTTGGGCACATAACACCATCCATCTCAGTCTGTCTGGCGCTGGGGGCAAATCCTCAGGGCAAGTAGGCAGAGGAGACTTCCTTTGTTTCACTGGCCTGCCTGCAACAAGCAAGGAGAGACATCACTAGAGCACCAGGAGAGCTATCACTGCAGAGAGCCATCAGTGGGAAGGTACATCAGTAGGCAAGGAGACCTGATCCGGTAAAAGAAGATCCATAGGGGAGCATTCGGAGAAAGAGATGGGCAGGCGCCAATGCAAGAATTCACCTAACAATCTGAAAAACTATATGAAACCACCAGAACCCAGCGACCTCCCAACAGGAGGACATGAACACCTTAATCACGAAGAAGTAGATAAAATTGACTTTATGAAAGTGATTGACGCCCTTAAACAACATGTAAAAAATGCCCTTATAGAAATGGATGAGAAGTATAACAGAAAGTTTGAAGAATTGAGTAAATCAGTGAATGATACCCTAGGAAACCAAGGAAAAACAATCAAACAGATAATGGAAACAGTTCAAAACTTAAAAACTGAAATGGAGGCAAAGAAGAAAACACAAACAGAAGGCCAGCTGGACAGGGAAAATCTAGGTAAACGAATAGAGACTACAGAAGCAAGCATAACCAACAGAATACAAGAGATAGAAGAAAGATTCTCAGATTCTGAAGATAACATAGAGAAAATAAAGACGCTGATCAAAGAAAACAGCAAGGCCAACAAATTCTCATCACAAAACATTCAGGAAATATGGGACACAATAAAAAGACCAAACCTAAGAATAATAGGAATAGAAGAAGGAGAAGAAGCGCAGCTCAACGGTCCAGAAAATATATTTAATAAAATTATAGAAGAAAACTTTCCCAACCTAAAGAAAGATATACCTATGAAGGTTCAAGAAGCATACAGAACACCGACTAGGCTGGATCAAAAAAAAAACATCCTCTCGCCATATAATAATCAAAACACAAAGCATACAGAATAAAGAAAGAATACTAAGAGCAGCAAAGGAAAAAGGCCAAGTTACTTATAAAGGTAAACCTATCAGACTTACACCTGACTTCTCTATGGAAACCATGAAAGCCAGAAGGTCCTGGATAGATGTACTGCAGAAACTAAGAGACCATGGATGCAAGCCCAGACTACTATACCCAGCCAAGCTTTCGTTCACTATAAATGGAGAAAACAAAATTTTCCAGGATAAAAACAAATTTAAACAATACATAGCCACAAATCCAGCCTTACAGAAAGTAATAGAAGGAAAATCACTAACCAAGGAGTCCAACAATGACCACAATATCTCAGACAACTAGAGACCCTTCACCAGCGCAACACAAAGAAGGGGAACACACAAAATTTACAACTTAAAAAATGACCGGAGTTAACAATCACTGGTCATTAATATCACTCAATGTCAATGGACTCAACTCTCCTATAAAAAGGCACAGACTAAGAGATTGGATACGAAAACAGGATCCAACATTCTGCTGTTTACAAGAAACACACCTCAACCACAAAGACAGGCACCTACTCAGAGTAAAGGGTTGGGATAAGGCTTATCAAGTAAATGGACCTAAGAAACAAGCAGGGGTGGCCATACTAATTTCTAACAAAGTTGACTTCAAACTTAAATCAATCAGGAGAGATGGAGAGGGACATTTTCTACTCATAACAGGAACAATTCACCAGGATGAAGTCTCAATCCTGAATATCTATGCCCCTAATATAAAAGCACCCACGTACGTAAAAGAAACATTGTTAAAACTCAAGGCAGCCATCAAACCGCACACATTAATAGTATGAGACTTTAATACTCCTCTCTCACCAATGGACAGGTCAATTAGACAGAAACCTAACAGAGAAATAAGAGAATTAATGGAGGTAATGAATCAAATGGACTTAACAGACATCTATAGAATATTCCACCCAAATAGGAAAGAATATACCTTCTTCTCTGCAGCTCATGGAACCTTCTCAAAAATCGACCACATACTCGGTAACAAAGCAAACATCCACAGTTACAAAAAAATATTAATAACCACCTGTATCTTATCAGATCACCATGGAATAAAGCTAGAATTCAGCAACAATGCTACCCCCAGAAAGCCTACAAACTCATGGAAACTGAATAGTCAACTACTGAACCACACCTGGATTAAGGAAGAAATAAAGAAAGAAATTAAACTCTTCCTTGAAGACAATGAAAATAAAGAAACAACATACTCAAACCTATGGGACACTATGAAAGCAGTCCTGAGAGGAAAGTTCATAGCACTAACTGCCCACTTAAAGAAAACAGAGAAAGCACACATTGGAGACTTAACAGCCCACCTGAAAGCTCTAGAAAAAAAAGAAGCAGACTCACCTAGAAGGGGTAGAAGACTGGAAATAATCAAACTGAGGGCTGAAATCAACAAAGTAGAAACACAGAAAACAATTGAAAGAATCAATGAATCAAAAAGCTGGTTCCTGGAGAAAATCAACAAGATTGATAAACCCCTATCCAAACTAATCAAACGGCAGAGAGAGAATTTGCAAATTAATAAGATCAGAAATGAAAAGGGGGACATAACCACAGACACAGAGGAAATTCAGAGAATCATTAGATCTTACTACAAAAGCCTGTATGCCACAAAACTGGAAAATGTAAAAGAAATGGACGCTTTTTTAGATAAATACCATTTACCAAAGTTAAACCAGGACCAGGTGAACAACCTAAATAGACCTGTTAGTCGTGAAGAATTAGAAGCTGTTATCAAAAACCTCCCTTTAAAAAAAAGTCCAGGACCAGATGGTTTCAATGCGGAATTCTACCAGAACTTCCAAGAAGACCTAATACCTATTCTCCTTAATGTATTTCACAATATAGAAACAGAAGAGTCATTGCCAAATTCCTTTTATGAAGCTACAGTAACTCTGATACCAAAACCACACAAAGACCCAACCAAGAAAGAGAATTACAGGCCAATCTCACTCATGAACATCGACGCAAAAATCCTCAACAAAATTCTGGCAAACCGAATCCAAGAACACATTAGAAAAATTATCCATTATGATCAAGTAGGCTTCATACCAGAGATGCAGGGCTGGTTTAACATACGCAAATCTATCAATGTAATCCATCATATAAATAAACTGAAAGAAAAAAACCATATGATCGTTTCATTAGATGCTGAAAAAGCATTTGACAAAATTCAACATCCCTTTATGATAAAAGTCTTGGAGAGATTAGGGATACAAGGGTCATACCTAAATATAATTAAAGCTATATACAGCAAGCCGACAGCTAATATCAAATTAAATGGAGAGAAACTTAGAGCCATCCCACTAAAATCAGGAACACGCCAAGGCTGTCCACTCTCTCCATACCTCTTCAATGTAGTTCTCGAAGTTTTAGCAATAGCAATAAGACAACATAAGGGGATCAAGGGGATTCAAATTGGAAAGGAAGAAGTTAAACTTGCATTATTTGCAGATGATATGATAGTGTACATGAGCGACCCCAAAAACTCCTCCAAAGAACTTCTACAGCTGATAAACGCCTTTAGTAATGTGGCAGGATACAAGATCAACTCCAAAAAATCAGTCGCCCTTTTATACACAAAGGATCTGGAAGCAGAGAGAGAAATAAGAGAATCATCACCTTTCACGATAGCCACAAACAGCATAAAATATCTTGGGGTAACTCTAACCAAGGAAGTGAAAGATCTATTTGACAAAAACTTTAAGGCATTGAAGAAAGAAATTGAAGAGGATACCAGAAAATGGAAGGATCTCCCTTGCTCTTGGATTGGGAGAATCAACATAGTAAAAATGGCAATTCTACCAAGGGCAATTTATAGATTCAATGCAATCCCCATTAAAATCCCATCAAAATTCTTCACAGATCTTGAAAGGACAATAATCAACTTTATATGGAGAAACAAAAAACCTAGGATAGCCAAAACAATCTTATACAATAAAGGAACTTCTGGAGGCATTACCATCCCTGACTTCAAACTCTATTACAGCGTGGTACTGGCATAAAAACAGAGAAGTCGACCAATGAAATCGTATAGAAGACCCGGATTTTAACCCACAAACCTATGAACAACTGATTTTCGATAAAGGAGCTAAAAGTATACAATGGAAGAAAGAAAGCATCTTCAACAAATGGTGCTGGCACAATTGGATGTCAACCTGTAGAAGAATGAAAATAGACCCATATCTATCACCATGCACAAAACTCAAGTCCAAATGGATCAAAGACCTCAATATCAATCTGAACACACTGAACCTGATAGAAGAGAAAATGGGAAGTACCCTACAACATATGGGCACTGGAGATCGCTTCCTATGTATAACCCCAGCAGCACAGACATTAAGGGCAACATTGAATAAATGGGACCTCCTGAAACTGACAAGCTTCTGTAAAGCAAAGGACACTGTCATTAAGACAAAAAGGCAGCCTACTGACTGGGAGAAGATCTTCACCAACCCCGCAACAGACAAAGGTCTGATCTCCAAAATATATAAAGAACTCAAGAAACTAGACTTTAAAAGGATAATTAACCCAATTAAAAAATGGGGCACTGAACTGAACAGAGAATTCTCAACAGAAGAAGTTAAAATGGCCAAAAGATACTTAAGGTCATGCTCAACCTCCTTAGCGATCAGAGAAATGCAAATCAAAACAACTTTGAGATATCATCTTACACCTGTCAGAATGGCTAAAATCAAAAACACCAAGGATAGCCTTTGCTGGAGAGGTTGTGGAGAAAGGGGTACCCTCATCCATTGCTGGTGGGACTGCAAACTTGTGCAACCACTTTGGAAATCAGTGTGGCGGTTTCTCAGAAAAATTGGGATCAACCTACCCCTGGACCCAGCAATACCACTCTTGGGAATATACCCAAGAGATGCCCTATTATATGACAAAAGCATTTGTCCAACTATGTTCATAGCAGCATTATTTGTAATAGCCAGAACCTGGAAGCAACCTAGATACCCTTCAATGGAAGAATGGATGAAGAAAGTGTGGAATATATACACATTAGAGTACTACTCTGCGGTAAAAAACAATGACTTCTCGAATTTTGCATGCAAATGGATGGAAATAGAAAATACGATCCTTAGTGAGGTAACCCAGACCCAAAAAGAAGAACATGGGATGTACTCACTCATAATTGGTTTCTAGCCATGGATAGGGGCCACTGAGTCTATAATTTGTGATCCTAAAGAAGCTAAACAAGAGGGTAAACCCAAGGAAAAACATATAGATATCCTCCCAGCTATGGGAAATAGACATGACTGATGGGCAAAAAATTGGAATATTGGGGGTGGGGTGGGATGGGGATGAGGGGTGATGGGGAGAGAAAAGTGTGAAGGAGAGGATGAGGGGAACTGGGGGAATCGGGGTGATTGGGGATAAAGGAAGGTTCGATAGGGGAGCAGGGAAACTCATACCTTAGGTAAGGGAGCCACCTAAGGGGTGGCAAGAGACTTGAACTTGGAATGGCTACCAGATGCCCAGGGCAATGTCCCCAGTTAGTTCATTGGGGCACCTGAGGATAGGGAACCTGAAATGAACCTATCCTATAATCATACTGATGAATATCTTGCATATCGCCATAGAACCTTCATCTAGTGATGGATGGAGATAGAGCCAGAGACCCACACTGGAGCACCAGACTGAGCTCCCAAGGTTATAATGAGGAGCAGAAGGAGAGAGAACATGAACAAGGAAGTCAGGACCATGAGGGGTGCACCCAACCACTGAGACAGTGGGGCCGATCTATTGGGAGCTCACCAAGGTCAGCTGGACTGCTACTGAAAAAACATGGGATAAAACCGGACTCTCGGAATGTGGCGGACAATGAGAGCTGACGAGAGGCCAAGGAGAATGGCACAGGAACTTTCAACTGGCGATAGATCGAGAGAGAGACAGAGACCCAAATTGGAGCAACGGTCTGAGCTCTTAAGGTCCAAATGAGGAGCAGAAGGAGGGAGAACATGAGCAAGGAAATCAGGACCACGAGGCGTGCACCCACCCACTGTGACAGTGGAACTGATCTATTGGGAGCTCTTCAAGGCCAGCTGGACTGGGACTGAATAAGCATGGGTTGAAACTGGACTCTCTGAACATGGCGGACAATGAAGGCTGATGAGAAGCCAAGGACAATGGCACTAGGTTTCGATCCTAATACATGAACTGGCTTTGTGGGAGCTTAGCCTGTTTGGATGCTCACCTTCCTGGGCCTGGATGGAAGTGGGAGGACCTTGGTCTTCCTGTAGGGCAGGGAATTTGGACTGCTCTTCAGTATCGAGAGGGAGGGGGAATGGACTGGGGGGAGGAGAAGAGGAGGGGGGATGGGGGAGGGGAGCGGGGGGAGGGGGCAATGTGTGGGAGGAGGGGGAGGGAAATGGGAAACGGGGAGCAGTTGGAAATTTTATTAAAATAAAAAAAAATAACAGAGAAAAAAAAAAAAAGAAAGAACCCTCCTCAGACCAGATCCATCTACCTCAACAGTCATAATGAACGTTACATTGTAAGTTATGAGAAATAACCCTCCTCAGACAACATCTAGTTGCTAGCCACTCACATGTTCTACTTAACCAGAAACTTTATAGAGACGGGGACACACAAAGAACACCACAACACGCCAACCCCACCTGGATATCTGTCTTCAACCATTTGGAATCAAGTCGAGACTGGGCAGCCAAACAGAAGGACTCAGAAGGCATGTTTCCTCCCGGTGGTCGGGCCTGCAAGTCAAACAGAAACGTTGGAGACCCATAGCTTATGAAACGGTTACTCACACCGTTCTGCAGTTTAACGCGGCAGAGACAGAGAAGGTAAAAAGGGGGAAAGGAGAGCTGGGGGGGGGGGGGCGGGGGACAAGAGCTCGAGAGGGAAAGCTGGACCAAGAACCGGAGGAGGAAGCCCTTCCATTGGAGGTGGAGTCGCCAGCCCTGGAGTGGTCACAGTCGACCACCGCACAATGTCACCCCACTCCTTAAATCCCAAAGGGGCGCGCACACACACGCCAGGAAAACTCACTATGGCCACGACCGATGACACCACGGTGCATCAGCCGCTTTACCTACAGCAGTCACGGGTGTGGGGAATAAACAAAAGTCCCGTCTGCAGAGAGATCTACAACCATCGCCTGACCACTCAAGGCAGAGCCGGGCCGGTCGCGGCCCCCCAAAGCGCACAGGCCCTGTCGTCCGCGCCAACGCCCGCCTTCCGCCCGCCGCGCTCCCGGGCCCCACTCGCCCGGATCTCCCAGACCTGGCGCCGCCCGTCGTCGGCCGCTCCGCCCTGCTCCGGCCCGCGCTCGGCCAGACGCGGCGCCGCCCGCTCCGCCAGCCGGCTGCGGGAACCCTCCCTGCGGGAGCCGGCCGGCGCTAGCGAGCCATCGATCCGGTCTGCGGCCCGAAGCGCAGGCTGACGCACGACGGCGCCCGCCTAATAGCGCGAGGCCACGGGACGGCCGCGGCCAATGGGCTCGCGGCGGAGCCCGGCCCGCCCCTCCCCTCCACTTCCGCTTTCTTCGCTGAGGACAGCCAACCGCCGACGCCGGGAGGCGGGACTCCTGAACGCGCACGCTGGCTCGCACCCTCCCCTTTCTCCTACGGACCCGAAAGGAGTTGACCGTCTCCATAGCGACGACACCCGAGAGGCTCTGTGGGCTGCACTTCGGAATTCGAGCCTCTGGGCAGGGGACAAAATTTAAGAAAAAGCCATTGGGACAATATGTGGGAGGAGGGGGGAGGGAAATAGGAAACGGGGAGGAGGCGGAAATTTTAATTAAAAAATAAATAAATAAAATTTAAAAATAAATAAATAAATAGTTGCTCTTCCTAAAAAAAAAAAAAAGAATTTCTTTGCAAACAATGTAAACCTATTCCCATGTGCTATTAAAAAAAAAAAGAAATGCTCTTGACTTCTGAGAAATGGAGTCTCACCTGGGGCTGGAGGCTAGGCTAGACTAGGCTGGGTTTCTGTGCAGAGAGGCAAGGGTTCTTTTTAAATATATTATATATATATATATATATATAATGTATACAATATTCTGTCTGTGTGAATGCCTGCAGGCCAGAAGAGGGCACCAGACCCCATTACAGATGGTTGTGAGCCACCATGTGGTTGCTGGGAATTGAATTCAGGACCTTTGGAAGAGCAGGCAAAGCTCTTAACCTCTGAGCCATCTCTCCAGCCCGAGGCAAGGGTTCTTGCATGCTACAGTCCTACAGAGGGAAAAAGTGTACCTGAGCCTCCCCCATCAGGCAGGATATACTGCTCTGCTCCCCGCCTGGCTGACACAGGCCTGAGGCCCAGCCTCATCAGCTGTGACCTCCTTTTATGCCTCTTGCGTCAATTCCAAGGTCGTTGTTCCCCACAAAGACAAAGGAAACCTGGCCATCTCTCTCTGCCTCTGCCCACACACCCACGAGTGTCCACTGGGCATGCACCTGCCATGTACTCTATCCTGGATGCTGGGGACAGAGGGAGGCCCAGGAAGCGACAAAGCCCACAGTATGGAAAGGCTGGCATCCCAGCTGAGGGTCCAGAGGTCAGGGGAAGGCTTCTTGAGCAGTAAAAAGGCCGAGAACAAAGACCCCGAGGCAAGAGCATGCCCAGGTTCTCAGTCTTGCTCTGTTGTTATTTAGGGCTGAGAATTCCTCATTGTGGACTGTCCTGGGCCTTGTAGGGTGTTTAGCAGAACTAAGCACTGAGGAACTCGAGCCTGTGGTGGCTGACAGCAGGGGATGGACAGGAGCAGGCAGGGCAGAGGCAGAGGCCTGAGCAAGGCTACAACAGCCAAGCAATCACATCATGTCCTCTCTGTGTGTGCATGTGCGTGTGTGCGTGGATAGGCATACAGTAGTACACATGGGCACACGCATGCGCTTACATCTGTGTACTGCCTGTGCATGTGACTCTGTACACCAATGTTTGTGGCATGTCTGTGAGCGCTTGTGTGGCAGGCACAGTGTACATGTGACGTGCTCAGGTGTGAGAGGGAAGGCGGTTCAGATACTCAGACAAGGATCGGGGAGGAACGGCCCTGTGTATCCTCTTAATGGTCTCCCCAGGCCTGACAGCAGGATGGGGCGGGTGTGTTTGGGGTTCCCTGCTTCTGTACACACCCAAGCTGACCTTTCAGAGCTGTATTTCCCCTGGGTTGTCAGGATCAACCTCACCGTGCCCCAGGGTTGTCTGCTGGCTGTTGTGGGCCCAGTGGGGGCTGGGAAGTCCTCCCTGCTGTCTGCCCTGCTCGGGGAGCTGTTGAAGGTAGAAGGGTCTATGAGCATTGAGGTAAGACCACCCTGTTCCTCCCTGCCCTGGCCACTGAGATGTATCCTCAGAGATCCCTCATATCTTCCCTCACAGTCCAGGTCCCTGTCAACCACTGTTAGCCTCCTGCCCTCTGAGCACCCAATCCCCTACTCTCATATGAGCTACCAACTGCGAAGCGTGTTTCAGGGTTCCGTGGCCTATGTGCCCCAGGAGGCCTGAGTCCAGAATACCTCAGTGGTGGAGAATGTGTGCTTCAAGCGGGAGCTGGACCTGCCCTGGTTGCAGAAAGTTCTGGAAGCCTGTGCTCTGGAGTCTGATGTGGCCAGCTTCCCTGCAGGAGTCCACAGCCCAATAGGGGAGCAGGTGAAGAGCCCCTGGGTCCAAATACCTCCCTGACCTGGGGATAGTATGATGAGGGACAATAGGGACAGAAAGGGTGTCGTGAAGGAGGCCCCAGCTCAAAGCCAAACACATAGCAGCTGCTCCGTTATTAAGGAGAAATTGGTTTTAAAAATTAAAACAGAGACAAAAGGAGAGCAGAATGCCCTGCTGAGTAATGTTAGCCAGATTGTTTCCCCTTTCTTTGCCTCACCAAAGTCTCTAAGCTGAGATGGTCCCCACACAGGACACAGGCATCTGAAGCTATTGAACACACAGAATCAGAAAACTATGTGCTAAGTGCCGGCCCCCTATTTGTTTTTGTAAATAAAGTTTTATTGGGACACAGTCATCTATTCACTGCCTATGATCTATGACTACTTCAGAGCTAGGAAATTGGGACAGACATCAAATGGCCCTCAAACTTTACAAAAGTTATTCTCTGTCCCATCCTAGAAAATGTGGAGTAGCCCCTGGGTTAGGGAACTGGAAATCACTGCTGGAATCAATCTTTGCAGATTCTGAGCAACTGCTTCACCTCTGAGCTATAGCCTCTTGTTTTGTTTTATTTTATTATTATTATTATTATTTTTTTTTGGTTTTTTTTGAGACAGGGTTTCTCTGTTGTTTTGGAGCCTGTCCTGGAACTAACTCTTGTAGACCAGGCTGGTCTCGAACTCACAGAGATCTGCCTGCCTCTGCCTCCCAAGTGCTGGGATTAAAGGCATGCACCACCACCACCCAGCTAGCCTCTTGTTTTGGTTTGAGACAGCCCCAGCCTCTTGAGTGCTGAGACGATGGGCATGAGCCACCACAGCTGGCTCAGGCCCCTACTTTCCATCCTTTCTCCCTTCGGAGCCCAGCAGACAGAGGGTCGTGCCAAGAGTTCAAGTCCCCCCCTCCCTCTTTCAGAACTCTCAGGGCTTCCCATTGCCTTCAGTCAGAGCCAAAGTTTTGAGCAGCCTCAGTAAGCCCCGGTGTGACCCCATTTCTCCCTCTACCTCATCTCCCGTCATACTTCCTGCTCTCTCCAGCTACAGGGACCCCCCCTCCCCCATGCTCACCTGATCTCCCAAGCACACTCTTCCTGCAGTGCCCCAGCTGGAAAGCTGTTCCCATAGAACGCACAGGGCTCACATCCTGCGTCACCTTTGAGGCAGGCCTGCTCTTGTCCCCTTTCCCATCACGTGTTCATTGGATGAAAGGGTCAGGAGAGTGGACGCTCGCTGCTAGATCCCCTCAGCCAAGGGCAGTCAGTAAATGAATGAAAATAAGTTAGTTAGACAAGGGGGCGAGTGGCGTCCTCAGGGAACATGTCAGCAGTTGAGGAAAGGGAAGAAATACTGGGCAGAGAGGGAGGAGACAGAGTGCAAAAAAACCCAGCATCTCCGGAAGGGACACTGGGAAGGGGAGAACAGGCTCAGGCCAGCAAGGGTTCTGGCCCAGTGTTTAGAGACAAGCAAGACCCAAGAGCAGTTGCCTTGAGCTGTCCCCGAATGAGCAGGCCTGTCCCTCACCGATGTCGTGCTGGGTTTTTTGTTTGTTTGTTTTGTTTTGTTTTTTGAGACAGGGTTTCTCTGTGTAGCCCTGGCTGTCCTGGAACTCACTCTGTAGACCAGGCTGGCTTTGAACTCACAGAGATCTGCCTGCCTCTGCCTCCCTGGCCACCCAGTCATTCTGATGTCACCAGCAGATGTGTATATGAGTCCCTGTCTCATGTTCCCAGGGCATGAATCTTTCTGGGGGTCAGAAGCAGCGACTGAGCTTGGCTCGGGCTGTGTAAGAAAGCCTGCTGTGTACCTTCTGGATGATCCCCTGGCGGCCCTGGATGCCCATGTCAGCCAGCGTGTCTTCAAACAGGTCATTGGACCCAGTGGACTCCTCCAGGGTTCGGTAAGTGTGTGTCAGAGAGAAGCTGAGGAAGTCCTGTGAGTTCTGTCCTAACCAGCCCTTCTCCAGTCCAGTTTTCTTCTTTGTATCTGTCAGCTTTTCCTGCAACAACACTGTGTAACAAACAGCTTCCCAAATCTCAGTGGCTTACCCTTACTTCTTTCTTAGGGGGTTTGTGGTTAAACTATTTATAATGTTTCAGTTTTATGACGATCTCAAAGTGGTACATATTTAACTTTAAAAAAAAAATTAAAGGGTTTTGATCTTTTCCTGGGTAGCAATTCTTTCTCCTAGTGCTAGTTGGTGTTCATGAACTGTGGCTCCTTCTGCTGTGTAATCTTGAGGAGGAAAAAGCAAGCTCTGAGGAGCACTTCATGGCTGAGTTCTAGTGCTTGGTGTATTAAGTGTACTGTATTCGCATACCAGGGTTGCCACTCGGTGGTAGTTTTACATGTGCAAGGCCTTGAACACCATCCCCAACACCTCCTGAACAGCCATGGTGAATGCCTATAATCCTACCAGAGACTTGGAGGCAGGATAATCATAAACTCAGGGTTATCCTTAGTGTCTCGGCCAGCTTTAACTGGTTTTTGACTTAGCACAGCCCAGTCCACTGGGAGGAAAGCCTTGACTGGGGAATTTCCTAGATCAGATTGGCCTATGGGCACGTCTGTTAATTGATGTAAGAGGGCCCAGCCCACCCCGCAGTCCCACCCCACTATCCCTGGGCCAGGGGACCTGGGTTGTGCAGTGAAGCCAGGTGCGCCTTGTTCTGTGAGGGGAGCCATCCAGTAAGCAGCATCCCAGTGGGTCCTGCTGTACTTCCTGGGCTGTGAGGGAGTTCCCTGAGTGGAGGTGACACCACAGGGAAGAGCAAGAAGGCCTGCCTTCGGGATCCTGCCTGCAGCTCTGTCCTGACTTCCCTCAACGATGGACTGTGACCTGGAAGTGTAAGCCAAATAAATCCTTTTCTCCCTAAAGTGTTTTGGTCACAGTGAAGTTAGAACACTTGGGTACAGAGTGAGTAGAGGCCAGCCTGGTATACGTGACACCTGTCTCAAAAGACATTTTAAAAAGTATTTTCACTCGTTCTGTTTTGATCTTAAGGTGGGTTTCTCAGATCGCCCCATCCCATCAGAATGGGAAGCTCTCAGGTTCACTTTAAGCCCAGGTCTTCTTGATCTGAGACACCCACTATTCTCTTTGGACATGGTATTCTCCAGAACACGGGCAGGTACACAGGAAGGGCCACCTGTTCCTCCTTTCTGACTCGGGGACACTCCAGCTCATGTAACTTCTGTCTCTGCTCTGCCCAGACTCGGATCCTTGTGACGCACACGCTACACGTCCTGCCCCAGGCTGACCAGATCCTGGTGCTGGTCAATGGTGTCATCGCAGAGATGGGCTCTTACCAGGACCTTCTGAACAGAAACGGAGCCCTAGTGGGACTTCTGGATGGAGCCAGACAGCACGCAGGAGGAGGAGAAGGTATTGACTGGGCAGCACTGCATCTCTGTGCCTGGCTCTGGCTGCCCTCTGGAGGTTACCAGGGTCCCATTGATGGGGGTGGAGCGCCCTGACCACACTCATCCTGAGGACCTCTCTGCTGCTGCTCTGGGCCTGCAGACAGACCACCCCTCCCCCACAAAGAGCCAAGGACACTGCCTGGGGCTCACAGTGTCTCTGCCACACTTTTGGTTCTCTGTGTATTTATGTGTGTAGGCACACGTGTGCACCAGTGTGCATGCATATGTCGATGGAGGCCTGAGGTCACTCTTAGCCGTCATTCTCAGGAGTTGTCACCTGGCTTTTAGAGCCAGGGTACCTAATTGCAACCCAGGTGCACTGACTCAGCTAGACTGGCTGCCAGTGAGCTCCAGGGATTCTCTGTCCCTGGAGCTGGGGTTACAGGCATGGTACTAGCATGCCTGGCTTTTTGTGTGGGTTCTGGGGGGCGGGGAGCTCAGGTCTTCATACCTGTGACACAAGTTTTACCAATGTAGCCTCTCCTCAGCCCCTAAGTGACAACATTTCATTTGATCTCACAAGGGCCCTCTAAAGTGGGGGAACCAGTACTGTCCTTGTACACAGCACTGAGGCCTGTGTCTATAGTCAGAGTAGAATTCAGGGAGTCCCACCCAGTGTCTATGCTAAACATGTTATGAAGAGCATCTGGTCCCAGGGTCCCTCTGTATTCAAGAGGGTAAATAACAAACTTCCAGAGGAACATCGGCCATGAACATTGTCTTAGGTTTCTCTTGCTATGAAGATACACGATGACCAAGGCGACTATTGTAAAGGGAAATCATTTAATTGAGGAGGTTTACATTTTTAGAGGTTTGGTCCATTGTCATCATGGTGAGACATGGTGGTGTGCAGGCAGACACAGTCGGGGAGAAGTTGCTGTGAGGGCTCCATCTTTACTTGGAGGCAACAGGAAGTGGTGCCTCACTGGGCGTGACCTGAGCATATAAGAGACCTCAAAGTCCCCCTCCACAGTGACACGCTTCCTCCAACAAGACCACACCTACTCCATCCAACAAGGCCACACCTCCTAACAGTGCCACTCCCTGGGGGCCATTTTCTTTCAAACCACCACACACACAGTGAGAAACCCTTCACTCATTACAGCTCAGTGAGTCAGCACGGTGCCTGTCTCCATCTCACACATGGGGAAACCGAGGCCTGCAAGTTAAGAAACTGGCCCACGGTTTCGTGTGTGGCTTGTTAGTATCAGTGCTGGGCCATGAAGCCAAGCTACTAGGAGCCAGAGAACACGCTTTTGAATTCATTGGCTGTTGCTGTCCCCCATGTCTCAAGCCTTGCTTTAATGTTACCCCTGGTCTAGGGCACTGCCTCTTCTAGAAACATCTGCTCAGCATTGGCCCTCCATGATAGGTTGGGGAGATGGCTCGGTTGGCTAAGTGTTTGCCTTGCAAGCAGGGGGACCTGAGTTCAGTCTTCTGCATCCCTGTAAAGTGTTCGGCATGGTAGCCCATAGTCTCAGCTTTGGCGAGATGGAGACAGGAGGATCTATAGGACTTGCTGCCCCATCAGCCTAGCCTGAGTAGTGAGGTCTAGGCCAGTGAGAGACTGTCTTACAAAACATGGTAGACAATATTCCCGTCCTCTAGCCTCTGCATCCATGCACACACAAATACACATACATACACACATACATACCCACATACACACACCTATACATACATACAAATACACATGCATGCACACATACATACCCACATACACACACCTACACATACATACAAATACACATGCATGCACACATACATACCCTCATACACACACCTACACATACATACAAATACAAAAAACTGTCTTAATTTCTTCTGCTGCTGTGATAAGACCCCAGGACCAAGGCAATTTAGAGAAGAAAAGAGTTTATTTGGGGCTTAGAGTTCAAAGGGTTGGAGTCCATGACCATCATGATAGAGAGCATGCCGGCAGGCAGGTGGGCATGGTAGCTAAAAGCTCACATCTTGAGACACAAATCACAAAACAGACAGACAGAGACTAAAAAAGACTCAGACTTTGAAAATTCTCAAAGCCTGCCCCCAGCGACGCATCTCCTCCAAGGCCACACTCCCCAATCCTTTCCAAATAGTTCTAACAACTGGTGGCCACGTCTTCAAATGTGTGAGTCTCTGGGGTTCATTCTCATTCAAACCACCACAACACTTAACTGTTGACTCACTGTGTCATCGTGAGCTTGGAGATGGGACCTTGAGCACAGAACTTGCACATTTGTATTGGACAGCTTTTACTGTGACAGTGCTGTGTAACAAACATCACCCACATTTCAGTGGTTCATAATAGCGGCTACTTCTTGTTCACAGATCTGGGGCTAAGCTATTATATTTCTGCTTATATTTCTGATCCAACCTGGGTAACATCAGATGGGAGGTTATTCCTGGGGAATTTGGCACCTGAGATATCATTTGAGTTAGCGAGGAAAGAACAGGCTAGGCACAATAAACTGCCTGAGCAAGTGTGATAAGGATGCAGGGGCAGCATGCTATTTTCCCAGTTCCATAGCGTGTGCTCAGTATCTTCTGAATGAATGAATGAATGAATGAATGAGAATAAATGAATGGTGTTTTTGCGTGACCCCAGGGAAAGGTCGAGAGCAAAGAAAAGTTGCCAGAGCAGCAGCAGCAACCACGCTAGGAAGTGTTTTCCAGAGAGGCTAGGGCATGGCAGCAGTGAGTGTCCCAGCCAGTATCTGGATTCCCTGGTATGCCCTTCACTGATATCCCTGACCCTTGCAGGTACACATGCTGAGGCCACCAGTGATGACCTTGGAGGTTTTCTTGGAAGTGGGAGGCCCAAGAGCAGACCAGAAAGGTGGGTTCTCTGGTGCCGAGCAAGAGAGGCCCAGGCTGAGGACAAACCGGATGCTATGGCTGCTGTACCTCAGGCAGAGGGGCAGCCAAACTCACGGGTGGGGCTGCCTTTGAATACCCCATGGGCTCAGTGATGGATAAGTCACCCACCCCAAACAATCTGCCAGTGAACAAGGCACTAAGCTCCTCATGGCCAGTTCTAAGACAAGTCCTTCAAGCGGGTGATGCCAGTCAGTAGAGCAGGGCAGGCTGGCTCCCGGGAAAACTTCTCGACATGGCTGGAAATGACAGGGCTAGGCTGCACTCTTCCCATTCTGTAGGGCAGGCTGGGCTGGAGTCTGGCGGAGCACACAGATGGGGTCACCTAGAGGGAGCCTCCCTTCCCACCAGTCCTCTGTGTCCAGGGCACCTGTGACTCACTGTGAAGCTGGACTTTGACAACAACAGGCCACCATGTACCAGGCAGTGTGGGTTTCTGCAGCAGCAGGTGGGCGAGTGTACGAGGGAGGCTGAGGGTCTTTGGACCTTGTGGATACTGAAGGTGGGGACAGATCCTCTGACATCATGACAGCTGGCACCCTGAGAGTGACCCTTAGTGGCAGTGTGATGCACAGGAAGCTGAGTAAGATGAGGTGGAAGGGCAGATGTGGATGTGGGATGGGTGGAGAGATGGATGTTTAATAGGGAGGAAGGGAGGAGGGAGATGTTCAGGCATGAACTGACAGATGTGTGCATGGGGAGAGTGAAGAAAGGATAAAAGCAGATGGGGGATGAAGGAAGGAAGGAACAGAAGAAAAGATTAAAAGAGGCATGGATGAGGCCAGGCGTGGTGGTGCACACCTTTAATCCCAGCACTCAGGAGGCAGAGGCAGGTGGATCTCTGTGAGTTCGAGGCCAGCCTGCTCTACCCTATGTCAGTGAGCAAAGCTCTGCTCCCACTCCACCCCCTCCTGTCCTTGGATGTCTGCTCAGGACATTCTAGGAGCAGCCATCCCAGGTCCTTGATGTAGCCTGAGGACAGCTCTTCCCTACCAAGAAGGTATCTCTGAAGTTAGCCAGCTAATGGCCTCAATCACCTGCCCCAAACCTCCAGACAGCCACATTCATCACAACTGAACACAGGCTACAACCCCTCCCCAGGGCACTCTCTTTGGCCTCTTTCACTGCCCCATTTTCTCCTCTTTCTTTTTCATTCTTTCTTTCTTTTCCTTCCTCCCTTCCTCCCTCTTTCCTTCTCTCCCTCCTCCCTCTCTCCTTCCTTCCCTCCCTCCTTCCTCCTTTCCTCCCTCCTTCCTTTCCTTCCTCCCTCCTTCCTTCTTCTCTTCCTTTCTCCTTCCCTCCATCCCTCCCTCTTTCCTCTTCCTCCCTCCTTCCTTCCTTTCTTCTCAGGAACTTTTAAAAAACACATGTTTGTTTATTATTCTCAGTGTGTGCACGGACACGTGAGCACCACAGCACACGTGTGGTCACACCTGTAGGAGTGGGTTTTCTCCTTCTCCCACACAGATCCCAGAGTTGGTATGCCCAGGCATCAGCCTCGGCGGCGAGTCCTTCTGCTGAGCCTTCTTGCCAGCCCAGCTCAATTTATTGTTCATTTCGAGGCAGTCTTTCCTCAGAGCCCAGGCTGACCACAAACTCCAGATCCCCGACTTCCCTCCCAAATGCTGGGACTGCCGGTATGCACCTGCATACTCAACTCCTTCTATTAAAATAGCAATAACTCCTGAAGTGATCGCAGGCTTGCCTCTGCCAGAAGGCAAGGTGCAAAGGGCTCCCATGTGCCCTTTTCCGTGGACACCGGGCTGCGAAGTGATACTGCCATATTGCATCAGGATCTTGACTTGTGCAGTGGCACTATTTTGTTGTTTCTGTAGCAGTCCTCACAACCCCACACTCGGGTACTGGGCATTCATGTCCCTGCAAGGATCATCTATGGTGCCCTTGTTGAACCTCATCCTCCCTATTCCAGACTTCCCTGTCCTTAGCCCGACTCCCCGACATTTCAAACATGGCCACAGTAAAAAGAAACATGCAGGTCTGGCCCCATCATGAAAGCTGAATTTGTCAGAAATAGTGACACACTCCTGTATCCCCAGCTACTTGTGAGGCTGAAGATAGCATAGTTACACGTTTAAGGCCACCCTGGGCTCAAGGACAGCCCAGGTAACTTAGTGAGATACTATCTCACAATAAGTGAAAACAGACATGGTGGCCCAGTGCAAAGACAGCCTCCTCCAAACCTGTTGACTTGACATAACTCTTGGGAACCGTGTGGCAGAAGAAGAGATCAGACTTCCATGGGTTGTCTTCTGATTTCTACATACATGCTATGTCATGGACACGTCCACACACACGTACACGCACACACACAAAGTAAATGTAAATTTTAAGTAAACGGGGGCATCTGAGGATATAGAACTTAGCATAGAGTGCTTGCCTAGCATGTGTGAGGTCCTGGCTTCAGCACTGCAAACACAAAGCACCCTCAGCACGATTTACTAGGACTGTGGTGACATCAAGAAGGTGCCATGAGCCTCCCCGACCCAGGGACCCTTATGTCTGTAAACCAGGGACCCTTATGTCTGTAAACCTGCTGTCTCATCTGGGAAAAGCTACTTTCAAGACGGTCACTGCATCCACTAGCACGAGCTGTCAATCAACTAAGCTGGAATGAACTTGAACTCACGTTTGGGTGGCACACAGCTGCATGTTGGCTACCTCAGGTTAGCCTGGGGTGGTGGCACACCTGTGAAGTCTCAGCACTCCAGAGGTGGAGGCAGGGGAATCAGGAGTTTATACTTATCCTCTGCTACATCACAAGTTCAAGGCTAGCCTGGGCTACATGAGACGTGCCATCTCAAAAGAACTGGACAGTCTCTAGAATCAAGGAAAGGTATTCTTCCACAGCCAGCCAGCAGAGGAGCTGGGTCCTGGAGAAGCCTGGGGTGGGGGTGAGGGGGACCTTGGGAGCAGGTGCCAAAGACCCAATAGTACCTGGCCGGCAACAGGCCACCTCAACATCCCCAGTCCACAGCACTTAGCTCCAGCTCAGCCCGCATCCACCAGGGAAGGTTCTGATTGGCCATTTACAAGTCAGGTGACCATCATGAACCAATCACAGTGACCCACATGGCTGGCGTGTTCTGACTGGCTAGCTGAGTCATGTGACTGCCCTCTCTGTAGTGTGAGACCATGATTGACAGTAGAGTCCCCTCCCCTTGCAGCCTCTTCTCCTGCATGTGGTGGCTTCTTGACCCCTTGTTTCCCTTAGCTGTGGCCGACCACTCCAGTTTCTATCTGTGTCTGCACATCTGCCTCCTGTCTGTGCCCAGTTCTTAGAAGGACACAGGTGTAGTCCCTGCCCAAAACCTAGAATATTCTTTTATTGTACCTATGAAACTTGTATTTCTAAATAAGGCTGCATTTGGAGGTTGGGGTAGGCATGAGTTTGGGGAGACCCTATGCTACACCCCAGTAGTAGGTCATACGACAGTCACCGGGTGCTGGGAGACCTGCCCTAACCCAGCAGCAGGTTCTACTCAAAGGCCCCTCTGTAGCCTTCGGACTGTTTGCCTCCATGGCTGCGGTGTTCCTGGGAGGGGTCCAAGCCTCCGCTCTGCTTTTCCGGAGCCTCCTGTGGGATGTAGCTCGCTGTCCCATCGGCTTCTTGAGTGCACGCCTGTCGGGAGACTGCTGAACCGCTTCTCCAAGGAGACGGACACGGTGATGTGGACATCCCGGACAAGCTGAGGTCGCTGCTGACCTATGCCTTCGGCCTCCTGGAGGTCGGCCTAGCGGTGTCAATGGCCACACCTCTGGCCATGGTGGCCATCTTGCCGCTCATGCTCCTCTATGCCGGGTTTCAGGTACGGAGAGCTCAGAGCCCAGATCTTGCTGAGGTCTTTTAGTTGGCCTCTATTCTGCCTCACCACCAAGCAGGCCGACAACAGAGGATACCTGCTCCTCCCTGTTCTCTGAGAGCTCCCTCTCAGCGTCCCTGTCCCCCCTCCCACCACAGAGCCTCTATGTGGCCACATCTTGCCAGCTGAGACGCCTGGAGTCATCCAGCTACTCATCTGTGTGTTCCCAAATGGCTGAGACCTTCCAGGGCAGTCCCGTAGTCAGGGCCTTCCAGGCCCAGGGACCCTTCACGGCACAGCACGACGCCCTTATGGATGAGAACCAGAGGGTCAGTTTTCCCCGACTGGTGGCTGACAGGTAGGAAGAGCCTGGGATGAGAGTACACCTGGAAAGCCCCTCCCCGCAAAAATTGAGCTGCATGGTTAGAGGGGTCAAATGGCTTGAGCACAGTCCTACAAGCTGGGGACAGTCTGAGGCTGGGTCCCCCTCAGACCACCTGATCACACAGAGCTGACAGGGTCTCTGACATCCAGTGGACTGGAGGTACAAACAGAAGTGCGGTTGCCAGACAACAGTCCCAACCCGTTCCCTTGGTGACAAGGCAGCTGGTATCAACCGTCCTTAATCTCCTTTGGGAGAGCACAATATGGGGTCGACTTCTGGCTTGGCTGTTTTCAAGCAGGTAGCCGCTAGACAAGTTACCCGACCTCTCTGAGCCTCGCTCACTCATCAGTGCTGCCACACCCTCTCTGAGCCTCGCTCACTCATCTGCTGTCACACTCAGGCAGCTGTGAGGATCCAGCAGTTCCAAGGAGCCTGCTTCTAACATGTGTACCGCATACCTGGTCCTGCTCCAGCCCTTCCCGAGCCTTGGTTTCCTCAGCTGTCAAATGGAAACAGTGTCGTCTCCCCTTGCAGCCGGGGGACCAGGCATCACCTGTGATGCTCCCAGGGACATGATAGGTACTTGTTCCGTCAAGGTCCCGAGCTCCCTGAGCGTGCCTGCTTATAATACCTGCTCGCTATCTGTTAAATGAACGAGCAGACAAACGAATGGTAGAGCAGGGCCCAGTGAGAGGTGCGTGCTGGATCTACCCGTTCAGAATGTACTGTTGAGCACATTCTTCGCGCTGAGCTATGGACTGAATCTGGAGACAGAGAAAACAAGATCTCTGTCCCCATGGAGCCCAAGACTCCTAATGGTGACAACAGTTGGTGAAATCAAACGATTTGTCTGGTGAGAGAAGCAGGGACAGGAGGTCAGTGGGTGTGAGAGAAAAAGAAACAGTCAGGGCAGGCTCCCAGGAGAGAGTGCTGGAGCTGACCTCATGAGGGGGCAGGCCAGGGCTGGGACGGCTCATGAGTAACAAGCTTGCCTTTGAAGTAAGAGGGTGTGGGCTCAAGTCCACATTCGAACTCACCTTACCAATAACTCAGGTGTAGTGGCATGAGCCTGTCACCTCAGCATTTGGGAGAGAGGGCTTGGGTTGGAGGCACGTGGGTCCCTGAGGCTCACTGGGCAGCCAGCTAACTCTTTTGATGAGTTCTAAGCCAATGAGTGACCCTGTCTTAAAACAGGAAGGAAGAGCTGGGTCCTGGTGGGTGTGCCTTTAATCCCAGCACTCGGGGGCAGGGGCAGGCGGATCTCTAAATTCAACAGAGTGAGTTCCAGGACAGCCAAAAAAAAAAAAAAACAAACTCAAGATGGATGACAACTGAGGAATGACTGTTAGGGGACATTCGATCACACTGTGAACCCCGAGTTTGCATTTGTGTTAATTAAATAAAGTTACCTTGGATCAGGAAGCCGAGTTAGCAGCTAGTTAACAGAAAGCAATCGTAGAGCGTCAGAGAGCACTGAGAAGAGATAGATGCAACAGAATGGGAGGGATCTGGAGTGGTGCAGCCTTTTTGTTTGGCAGAGCAGAAGGATGCTCTCTTTGGGAGACACCAGCAAGGGGAAAAGGTCAGCTAGTTGCTACCCAGCCTCTCTGAGCTAGCAGGTTTTCACCCCAGCCTTTGAAGCTCAAGATTTATTTATAAATAGGATGATAGAGATTTAGTTAATGCTACCTTTAGCAGAGGCAGAGCCGGTGCCTACGGGAACAGAATTCCCACCAGCCTCAGCCTGAGTGGCCGGACCGCTGCCGGGAAGCAGGTCATAACTGCACGGACACAATAACTGGCTGAACTAGCAGAAGATTAAGGCACAGTCACTGTGCCGAAGATAAAACAACAAATGACAGTTGAGACTGACCTCTGACTTGCACACACACGTGTACATGTAGCCAAACACCCACCAGGGAGAGGACGTCTCCAAAACAGGAAGCTCTGTGGAACTCCCAACATGTACCAGGCCCTCGGCTGGGTCACTGGGCAAGGCAGTTAGGTCCCATTGTGGGGCCCCCAGTGGGTACTGAGCGTCTACCATGACCAGAGAAGTGGGTCCTGCTCGTCCTGCTGAGCCCTGCTTTCCTCCACAGGTGGTTGGCTGCCAACCTGGAGCTCCTGGGGAATGGTCTGGTGTTCGTGGCCACTCTGTGTGCTGTGCTGAGCAAGGCTCACCTGAGTGCCGGCCTCGTGGGATTCTCAGTCTCAGCTGCCCTCCAGGTACTCCTGCATCCACCCCTGCTGGAGGTGGGCAGAACAGAGACAGATGGGCCCTGCTGGAGTGTTCTCCACTGCCCAGCACTAGGGAACCTTGTTTGACCTCAAGCAAGTGGCTCAAGACCCTCTGTGTGCCCATCCAAGTAATGGTCCAGCACTCTACCTCTTAGGAGAGACAGGCAGAATGTTGAGAGGTGTCCAGTGGAGTGTTTATTGTTAGTGCTTGACAGTATGCAGTGCTGGGTTAGAATGCCTGTGTCCACAAACACACACATACACACTCTTACACACATATACACTCTTACACATAGTCTCTACACACTCGCACACTCTTACACATTCTCTCCTCTTACACACACCGTCTTACACTGTATCTTGCACATACATACAATTCTCTCCTTACACACACTGTCTTACCCTGTTTCTTGTACACTCTTACACACAATTCTCCCCTTACACACACTGTCTTACCCTGTATCTTGTATACTCTTACACACAATTCTCTCCTTACACACACCATCTTTTTTTTAAATTCTTTTTTAATTAAAATTTCCACCTGCTCCCCGTTTCCCATTTCCCTCCCCTCCTCCCAAATATTGCCCCCTCCCCCCACTCCCCTCCCCCTATCCCCATTCCTCTTCTCCTCCCCCCACACCATTCCCCCTCCCTCTCGATACTGAAGAGCAGCCCAAATTCTCTGCCCTGCGGGAAGACGAAGGTCTTCTATCTACGTCCAGGAAGGTGAGCGTCTAAACAGGCTAAGCTCCCACAAAGCCATTTCATGTATTAGGATCGAAACCTAGTGCCATTGTCCTTGGCTTCTCATCAGCCTTCATTGTCCGCCATGCTCAGAGAGTCCAGTTTCAACCCATGCTTATTCAGTCCCAGACCAGCTGGCCTTGGTGGGCTCCCAATAAATCAGTTCCACTGTCACAGTGGGTGGGTGCATCCCTCGTGGTCCTGATTTCCTTGCTCATGTTCTCCCTCCTTCTGCTCCTCATTTGGACCTTAAGAGCTCAGACCGTTGCTCCAAATTGAGTCTCTGTCTCTACCTCAATCCATCGCCAGATGAAGGTTCTAAGGTGATATGTAAGATATTCATCAGTATAGGATAGGGTCATTTCAGGTTCCCTCTCCTCAGTTGCCCAAGGTACCAGCTGGGGACATCTCCCTGGACACCTGCGGACCCCTCTAGAGTCAAGTCTCTTGCCAACCCTAAGATGGCTCCCTTAGTTAGGTTATATACTTCGCTGCTCCCGTATCCACCCTTCCTGTATCCCAACCATTCCAATCCCCCGAGCTCCTCCCATCCTCCCCTTCTCATGTTTCTCATCCCATTTCCCCTTTGCCCCATGCCACCTCACCCGCAAGTTCCCAGTTTTTGCCCTGCAATCTTGTCTACTTCCCCTCTCCAGGCGGATGACTATATGATTTACACACACCATCTTACACTGTATCTTGCACACTCTTATATACAATTCTCTCCTTGCACACACCATCTTACACTGTATCTTGCACACTCTTATACACAATTCTCTCCTTACACACACCATCTTACACTGTATCTCGCACACTCTTATACACAATTCTCCCCTTACACACACCGTCTTACCCTGTATCTTGCACACTCTTGTACACATGCGTGCACATACACTCTGTCTCATCTGCGCAGCAGCAGTTGAAGGTGTTACTCTAAGAGCATCTTTGTAAGTTACCGGTCATCTCCTTCAGGGTCAGTGCTCTGGGCAGAACCAGCAGCAGCAAGAGAGGCCATGGGGGGCATGTGGCAGGCTGTCCCTGTGAGCCAGCAGAGGGAGAGGAATGAGAGCAGGGCCAGCTACAGAACTGCTCATTCGCCCCAGCAAAGCACTTAGAGGCTCAGTGGGATGGACATCAGGGAAGGCCTGGCCCCTCTGTAGAAGCTGCCTGAATGGAACCCACAGAACTGGGTCTTATGTGAGTCCTGGAGAGGCCAGGCACCTTCTCTGGTCCTGTCTGGGACAGTGCTGCCCCCTGCTTCCTCTATTGTCTGTCCTATAGGCCAGAGCCCAGTCCCACCCTTGAGGGCCCAGGTCCTCAACCTCCCTGTGCCTACAGTCCCTCTTTCTTTGCCTTCCCTTGCACTTGGCCAGGAAGACCTGATGAGACCCAGAGGAGCCCAGCTGAGGTGTCTTCTCAAACCAGGTGACACAGACCCTGCAGTGGGTGGTCCGCAGCTGGACAGATCTGGAGAACAGCATGGTGGTGGTGGAGCGCGTGCAGGACTACACCCACATCCCCAAAGAGGTGACGAGAGGGAGGATGCCTGCCCCTTCCTACCAGGAAGCAGCATCCCTGTGGGCAGTGACAGCCAGACTGACCGCGAGAGTGGAGAGTCTGAAGCCTCCTGCTGTAGCAGGACAGGTCACTGCAGCAGCAGGAAGGGCGTTCCCTCAGCTTTGTGACGTGAAATTGACAGCCATGCTCCAGCCATGCAATGGGGCATAGGACAGGGTGAGGCCATCACCCAGGCCAACAATGGTGGTAGAGTGATTTCTTAACCTAGTGACAAGCCAGGACAACTGCGGGTGCCGAGGACAGACCAGGGTTCTCATGGCACAATGCCACGGGAACAGAGCAGCGAGGTCAATGATGTGGCGTCAAGCTGGGCGCAACAGCTCACAACTAAATCTCAGCTCTTAGGAAGTTGAGGCAGGAAGATCGCTGCTAGGTGGGAGCCTGCCTGGTCTGTGTAGTGAGTTAAGGCTAGTCTGAGCTACATAGTGAGAAGCTATTCTGGATAGGAAATTTGAAGTTATCCTGGGCTACATAGCAGATTGGGGCTAGCCTGGGCTATATAGTAAGTTAGAAGCCAATCTTGGCTATATAAAGCAAGCAGGAGCCTAGCGTGAGCTACATAACAAGTTAGAGGCTATTCTGAGAGGCTATACATAGAGAGTTGGAGTATATATATATCCTGGGCTAAATAGAGATTTGGAGGCTAGTCTGGGTTACAGCAAAGTTAGATGCTAGTCTTGGCTAGGTAGCATGCTAGAAGCTAGCCTGGGCTATATACTGAGACCTTGTCCTACCAACAAGACGCTGCTCGAATGTCCTGGAGTGATTTCCAAATGAAGGTGTAGTGTGGGAAACTGAGGCTCTGAGGGGCAGACCCCCCATGAGGAGCTTAGGACAACTCCTCTGACCTGTGTCCAACCTGTTCCCCGACCCAGGCCTGTGCAGCCCGGCCTCTCTGGCCTACACGGGGACAGATTGAGTTCTGGGACTTTGGGCTCAGACACCGACCAGAGCTGCCGCTGGCTGTGCAGTGTGTGTCCCTGAAGATCCATGCAGGAGAGAAGGTGGGTGGCACTCCCACTACATCCTGTGGGCAACAGGCTCTAAGTCTGAGAGATGCCCAGCTTGCTTGCTTTCTGTTTTTGTTTGGTTGGTTTTGGGTTTGGAGTTTTTGGTTTGTTTTGGTTTGGTTTCAGGTTTTTTGAGTCAGGGTTTCTCTGTAGCTTTGGAGCCTGCCCTGGAACTCGCTCTGTAGACCAGAGCCTGTCTGGATGGAAAGGCCACTGCCTCTGTCCTGATGGATCAGAAAGGGTGGAGGCCACACGCTACAGGCTTAAGAAATGGGGAGAAAGCTCCCTGAATTCTGAGAAGGTAAGGCTTTCCAAAGTTGTAAGGAAATGGAGCTGTTGTAATAATGAGCGGCGGGGCTGCGTCCCCGGCACCCGGCCGCCCGCATGGCTAGCTTATGCCCCGAAATAATTACACGGAAACTGTATTCTTTTAATCACTGCCTGGCCCATTAGTTCCAGCCTCTTATTGGCTAGCTCTTACATATTGATCTAACCCATTTCTAATATTCTGTGTAGTACCACGAGCTGGCTTACCAGGAAAGATCTTAACCTGCATCTGTCTGGAGTGGGAGAATCATGGCCACCCCCTACTCAGCTTCTTTCTCCCAGCATTCTGTCTGTTTACTCCACCCACCTAAGGGCTGGCCTATAAATGGGCCAAGGCAGTTTCTTTATTAAATAACCAATGAAAGCAACAGATTAATACAAGACCCACCTCCATCATTTCCCCTTTTTTCTGTTTAAACAGAAAAGAAAGGCTTTCACTTTAACATAGTAAGATTACATATAGCAAAACAGTTATCAAGCAAGAATTACAGTTACAATATTTATATCTATTTTATCTTTTATCATAACTAAGGAAAACTATAACTATAACTAACCATTCTTCAACTCCATCAAAGACTCCAGAAGGATATAATAGTACCTAAGTAAACAAGAGATCCAAAACTCTAGAAATGACAGAGACATCTCACTGCCTGGACAGTCACCCAAAGTTCTTTTGTACCATTGGGGCATCCATCTTCAGCCTTCAGGCCCATAGTATCCAGCAGACATTTTCATCAAGCAGGAAATTCCAAAGACAGTTCAGTCACTTTCTGCTGTGTCCTGCAGAATGTCTCACAGACTCTTTCATGAGTCAGGAACCCCAAAAGACCATCTCACCTTCAGGCAAGTTCAGCAGTCCTCTCCCTGCAGGTTCTCTGTGTCCAGCTTATGCATCAGTCCAGGCAAGAGCAGTTTCTTACCCAAATAGCTATCAAACTCCATAAGGAGCCTCTTCGATGCCCATCTTCTTCTTGAAGTAGATTGGTGCTGCCAGGAGCAGATGTATCTCACTATCATGAACAGTCCTAAGTTATTGAAACATTTAAATGCCATATTCTGTAGCCTTTGAAAGATATGAAGAATGCCTATCTAACTGAAATGTATCTATACACATCTAGAAAATCTAACTAACATGACTACAAGCTTGACTATTATTGATGTTTATCCATTAACAACCTATATACGTTACATTTTTAAATGAACTACACAATCACAATACCTTAATCAATATTAGAAATATGCATATACATATAACAAAATTGACCTTATAATCCATACCAATGCAAATTATTCATATCTATATCATTTCCCCCTTTAAATGTAAAAGAACAGTTATAAACAATATTCGGGAACATGGGCGCAGTTTTTTCTCTCCAAACTGCTTCCTGCTGAATGGGGGCGTCGTTAATTAGGTCTTTCTTTGTATAACCTGTGTGCCAGGGTCATCTCAGTTGGCAGTTGAGTGAAGTAATTTTTTGAGGGTGTTCACCGTAACCTTTCAGGAGGGCGTGGTCTATCATACCATATTGGGATAGAAGAAATCCACAGGGTCGCATCCTCTGTGAAAATAAAAGAAGACCCTCTCCAAAGCATCATATCCTTAGACCCATATTCTGAAATCATAATACCCTTATATCCATTCTGGTTTAGCTTGGCAGCCCATATAATGAAATGTCTCTCTGTACTTAGCTCCTTTACAGTCAAAAATTTTAAAGAAAACACAATAATACAAAGTATCCAGACTCTCTGTGAATTTTCCATTTTTACGTGGCTTATTTTTCTTTATTTCTTTTAATCTATAACTATCTGTACTCTGTCTCTTTAAAGACTTTACCCTTTTTTTAAGACATTAACTTTATTCTTTATATATATATTTTTCTCTCTCTCAAGCCTATGTACATTCATCCAACAGTGTCTGAATCAGTTCTATTGTGAATCTGTAATTTTTTTACTATCCAGGAGCATTTCTTAAAATATTAAGCACTTCTCAAAAACTTAAGTTGCACCATGTAGGGGTAATACGGTACCGCCTGTGTCCTGCTCAGTCCAAACCTTAACTGTGCTGTTATTATGGTAATTACGGTAGTTCCTGCCTGAGACCAGCACAGTTCAGCATGGCGGAGCTGAGCCGCTCCTGCCTCAGAGCCATTTGGTGCCCCTGAGCCACACACAGTTCCAGGCACAAAGCAGTCCACATTGCCATCAAGCAAGCCATAGCACTTTACTCTAAATGCTCCATTCAAAAGCTCTGTCTCCTGCAGGAGCCAGACAGAGATCGCAATGGCAGCATGGCCCAGAAAGCCGGCATTTTAAAACAGCCAGTTTTTTCCTGTTGCTGAGTCAGGACAATTTCTTTGCCGCACGCAACCCACAAACAGCAAAAAGCTGTCTTAAATTCTCTCTCTCTCTCCTTTTTAAGCCCTCTCAGCTTTTATGTGGCGTTCATTACCACGCTGGGTGCCACTCTGTTGTAATACAAGCTGCGGGGCTGCGTCTCTGGCACCCGGCCGCCCGCATGGCTAGCTTATGTCCCGAAATAATTACACGGAAACTGTATTCTTTTAATCACTGCCTGGCCCATTAGTTCCAGCCTCTTATTGGCTAGCTCTTACATATTGATCTAACCCATTTCTAATATTCTGTGTAGTACCACGAGCTGGCTTACCAGGAAAGATCTTAACCTGCATCTGTCTGGAGTGGGAGAATCATGGCCACCCCCTACTCAGCTTCTTTCTCCCAGCATTCTGTCTGTTTACTCCACCCACCTAAGGGCTGGCCTATAAATGGGCCAAGGCAGTTTCTTTATTAAATAACCAATGAAAGCAACAGATTAATACAAGACCCACCTCCATCATGGAGCGGTGCTGTGCGTGTGAGAGCCGTTCCCTGCAGCTGGGGAGAGCAGAAAAGGCCAGAGTTCTAAAGGCATGGAGTTGCCTCCTCCCAAATGTCTAAGGGTGGCAGGTGAGGGTGAGGATGGAGCTCATCAGGGAGGGTTTGTGTGGTCTGTGATCCCTGTGATACATAGACCCCTGAAGCTTGCCTGGCAGAAACCAGCAAGCGGGGAAGTGGGGGGTGGGCTGTGACCACACTGTCTCCCCCTACAGGCTGGCTGAAGGCAGTGCAGGTGCTCATGGTGCTCTTTCTGGTCCTCTGCTGCCTGTCCTTTATCCTCTTCATGTTCCAGCTCTACACCATGCAAAGAGGAGGGCTCTTCTATGCCACTGGCCTCTGCCAGCTTTGCACCAGTAAGCACTTCCCCGAGATCAGGGGATGGGAGTCCACCTCGCCAGGCCCTCCCCCAAGGACAGCCTCAGTGACCCCAGTTCTCAAGAGGTGCCGCGGAGGCCTTGGGACTTTAGAGAAGAAGGTTTTGGTACATGATTTGGGTTCCAGGAATGGAGGCACAGAAGAGATACCATGAAAGGAAAGCTCTGAAACCTATCCGCCAACTGCTGTTTCTTGTTCAGGGAGTTCACATTTTCTCTTCATTCAATATTGGGGATGTAACAAAGGCCTCTGGCATGCCAGACAAGTCTACACTGGTGGATTCTAGGCATGCACTCTCAACCCTCTTTCTGTTTGGAAAAGGGGCTCACTAAGTCGTCCTGGCTGGGCTTGAGTTATCCTTCCCTGCCTCCCCCTGGGTAGCTGAGAGTGCAGGTGTGGGCCATCAAGTCAAGGTCCACTTTTTTTAAAGATTTGTTTATTTATTATGTATAAATGTTCTGTCTGCATGTTTGCCTGCAGACCAGAAGAGGGCACCAGATCTCATTACACATGGTTGTGAGTCTCCATGTGGTTGCTGGGAATTGAACTCAGAACATCTGGAAGAGCAACCAGTGCTCTTAACCACTGAGCCATCTCTCTGCCCCCCCCCCCTTCACACATACACACACTTTTTTTTTTAAAGGTCAAATAATTTGAGGATTGAAGGGTTCTGGGGATGAAGAAGAGGTCACTGAGATTTGAACACACAGCTCTTTTTTTTGTTAATTTTTTGGCTCTAGGTGCAAAGGGCTGAGTTAATCATGGTGGTTTGGGACACATCTTCCTGGGTTCCCTGGGAAACTCCGCCCATTTTACCTATTCATGTTTGTATGTTTGGTTCATGGAAAAACTCAAGAAGAATCCCATGGATGGATGGTTGCCACGGCCTATTTCACAGATGGGCATTTGGAGACCCAAAGCCACGCTGCAGCAGCTGGGTGCCTGTGGAGGTCTGGCGTACTGCAGAGGGCCCAGGGCAGTGCAGCCGCCCTGCCAGCCTCACACTGTGCTCCCGTTCCCCAGGTGCAGCGGTGTTCTCTGGGGCACTGATCTACGCCATCCACCCTGAGGAGATCCTGGAAAAGTCCCCACGCGGGGGCAGCTTCGGCTACTGCTTCGCCCTGGCCTGGGTGGCTTTCCCCCTCGCCCTGGTCAGCGGTATCATCTACATCCACCTGCAGAAACGTGAATGAATGCTGTGTGTCTAGAGAATAAAATCTGTTTAACCACGGTCCTAGCTCGGCTCCCTTCCTCCCTCCCTCCCTAACAGCAGCCCTCCTCTTCAGTCTCAGTCAGAGCTCAACTGCCAGGTTCTCCGCCCTGGGACGCCAGCTGGAGCCAGCCTCCTGAGGGCAGTTGACCTAGGTAAGATCAGGATGACCCCGTTCCTCCCTGAAGACCGCATTAGAACTGTCTCAGAGCCCTCTCCCTGCTCCAGTTGTGTGGCCTCTCTCAGGGACCCAGGCTGCTCTCATTTCTGAGCTGGTGATCTCTTCCACATCTTGTCTCTGCCCCAACCACTGAAAGAGTTGTCTCTTACTGCAGACTGTTCTCCCCTCCCTCCCAGAACCCAGCTCTTCCCACACCCACACAGGCCACTGTAGAGTCAATGTAACACCCCTTCTACTCAGGCAGTGGGTACCGCTGGGCCTCCCAGGATTTCACCTGCTTCAGGCTGGGTCCCACTGTGTGCTGAACAGTCTGCACTGCCGTGCCCGGTCTTCTTGAGGTCCAGACTCTTGCAAACAAAGCTTTCCTCCGACACCAGTGCCTTCTGAGACCCCCATCTGGGACCCCGCCACTCCCTCTTTCCAGGATTCTGACCACCCGATTTCACCTGCAGCCACACTGACCAGATTTATTAAACATTATTTATTCCTTTGGAAGAAGGTAAAGTGATAAATTTTGCACAGTAGAGAGACCCATACCAAAGCGGCTTCTGCAGCAAGGGCTGGTTGGGTCTGAGCTGGAGTGATCTTGGGGCGGAATGCTGCAGGCCCACCGTCTTCTTTGGGCCAGGCAGTTCCCATTGCCTTCAACCAGGACGGATCAGCTGCAGAACAGATGGCTCATCTCACATGGATTCGCAGAATTCCTCCAGGAATTCTGATTGGCTGCCCGTGGTTGAAGTGCCCAGTGTACGCACCCTCGATGTGCCAGGACCAAACGGCTTGTCAGCTGCAGTGGGCCCCGCCCAGGTGTGTGTGGCAGCTAGTTCCTGTGCAGGCTAAACGGAAGATGAAGCAGGGCCTCCAGGCACAGCTTTCACAGCCCAGCTGGGCTCACAGTGGTCAACTCCAGCAGCTGCAATCCAGCAGCTGTGTCAAACCTCCCCAAACTCCGCCCCCTCCACCCGGCCTGGGTGAGGTTCCCGTCAGGGGCGGGGCCGAGAAATAAAATACAAGCTGAGATACACGACTTTGATTGGCTGGCCTCAGGAGGCTGCTTAGCAACTGCCAGCAGCCCTGACTGACTACTCTTTAAGTGCATAGCATAGCAAAACTAATGGCCTAGGAGAAATAATGGCCTTGTCGACAACCAAGAGTCCGGGCAGGAGATACAGTTGCCGCGATTGACACCTTGCTATGGAGGAGGCGGAGCTTGGCACCCTGCCAGTACCGGACGTGATTAAGTGGTCAGGATGAGGGGTAGCTACCACCGGGCGCAGCAGCCTGCGGGGCCTCTGGAGTGTCTAGGACCCGTGGGTCAAGTTGTGGCAACTCAGGTGGTGGGAACAAGCCCAAGCTGGGAGTCAGGGCTTGTAGGTGGGCTAGGGCCCGAGATCCATTGAAGGCCACATCACAGCCTGACTGGGCTAGAAGCCAGCTCTCCACTTCAGACTGTAGCCACTTGGAGGTCTCTGCGGGGAAAGACTATGTTCAAGCCGGAGCTAGACAAGACCTGGGCCTGAAGGACACATGGCTGGCTGGCATGGGGCACAGCAGGGAAAGCCGAAGACCAGCAGGTTGGCATGGAGAACAAACAGCAGGGTTGACCTGGGGACAGTGGGGAGGGCCTGGGGACAGTGGGGAGGGTCTGGGGACAGTGGGGAGGGCCTGCGGAACAGCAGCATTGGCATAGGAGACATTAAGGAGAACCTGGGCAGGGAGAGCCCAGGGGTAGCAGGGAGAGCCTAGGGACAGAAAGGAGGGCTTGAGGGACAGTAAGGAGGAGTTGGGGACCGAAGGGTTGGCATAGGGGACAGCGGGGAGGACCTGGGAGGGAATAGGGAGGCCTAGCAACGGCAGGAGGACCTAGGCATCAGAGAGGGCTTACCTTCAGGGAGGCCTTGGGCGCCCCCTGGGCAGTGGGCTAGAAAGCTGTGAGCCTGCAGGGCCTCCTTGATGTGCTCCTCCTGTGCGCGCAGCGCCAGGGCACTGAGCAGTTCCGAGTTGTTGGATGTGCTGCGGTAGTACAGCACGTGCGCCAGCTCCAGCGCCTGCGCACTTCTACGCTGCCCAAACACCTGTGGGGACACAGGCTTAGAGACAGGGCTTCCTCAAAACCAGAGTGCCCTGGAGCCTGCGTTGGGGCTGAGGCCAAAATGCACCCCGCTGCCAGTGGCCCACGGCTTTGCTATCTGGCAACATGTTAATGGGTTTGTGCAAAGATATTAAACATGAGTTCTAGCCTAGGCAATTCCAATACCAGTACATCCTTGTCAAGTGTTCTTCCATAGCCCAGATGACATGCCTAAGATTTGCTTTATAGTGACCCAGTACAGAGACTGGGGTGTTGTGATACAATCAGAACACTGGGTACAGCCTGGACCCTCCACCCTCCCAGCCCTCTGCCACATTAGCCAGGATGGAAGAGCTCAAGGTAATCCTGGGCCTTTGTGTTGCCTCTGCCATCCCCGACCAGCTTCAAGCCCTTGACTGAGAGTGGTCCCGAGAGCACTGTCTGACTACAAGGTTGGTGCTGCAAGGACCCAGGAAGTCAGTACACAGGACAGACAGCGTAAGGACGGAGCTACTATACCCACCTGTCCCTAGAGTTCAGCCTGAACTGACACAGCTGGGGGCCTCACAACATGGCTGTGTGGATGGACTTCCTAAGAGCGCACACCAACGAGTCTACCCCTGCCTTGGAGTCCATTGCTACAGAGGCAGGAATCTGTGCTAAGGGCCACCATGCATGGAACAGTTGGGTCTCCTGTAATCACCTGCCAAGACTGAAGTGCAGAGCTCTCATGGCTAATGGAGCACACCACCCATGCGAACATGCTCCCCCACTACCCAGTCCCTGTTCTGGTAATCCCACCTTCTCTGTGTCACAGGCCACACCCTACCACCATCCTCATCCCTCCTGGCCAGTTTGGCTGTCCCTGGCCCATCCTGCTCCCTGCCTCCTCCCTGGCTTCATCTCCACATCCCCTGCTCAGCTCTGAGCTTCCCTGTACGCTGCTGTGCCAACATGCCCCCTGTCCCCTCAGGCTCTTCAAATGAGCAATACCCCACAGTCTGTTCTTAGAAAACACTGTGCAGAGAGCAGATAAATCCTCAGGCTCTTATAGCCCATGCACCCACCTATCTCTACAGCCTTCACCCTGCTGGAGGGACCTACACTCTTACAACCCATGCGCCCACCCGTCTCTACAGCCTGCACCCCGCTGGAGGGACCCACACTCTTACAGCCCATGCGCCCACCCGTCTCTACAGTCTGCACCCCACTGGAGAGACCTACACTCCTACAACCCATGCACCCACCCATCTCTACAGCCTGCACCCCGCTGGAGGGACCTACACTTCTCTGCAACCTCCGGGTTGCTCCTGTCCTGCTCGGCACAGCAAAGGCAGCATAGGGTAGGGTGTCCAGAGACCCATCGGGGTTGATGGCCTCTGGGCAAGGGACAAGGAATGCACAGGGGTGGCCAGCCCAGTGAGAGAGAATAGTTAGTCAGAGGGGACGGCACACAAGGTGCAGAGTTTGGGAAGCAGGAGAGGTCAGGTGTCACAAATACACAAAGAGAAGGAACTGGGGTGCAGGTTAGAGTGTTGAAGGATTGTAACCAACCATGAGGTTCGCTGAACAGTATGCTCACTAGACAGTGAAAAGGAATGGTAGCCCTGCAAAGAGCAGATTTCGGAGACGTTGGCCATAGCAGCCAGTGAGAACCATTGCTTCAGGCCCAGCTGGCCAGAGACTCAAGGTGGAAACAAAGGGTCTGTATCCTGCTCCAAGGCAGGAGCTGAGAAGCCAGGCAGAGAGCATAAGGTTCCACAGAGGTAGAGACGGGAAAGGACCAGGACAGGGGCCTGTGGTACAGCAGACACGGGGACACTAAAGCCCAGAAGGAATGAATAATTAGGGACAGAGATAGATGGCTGGGAGTTCTGGTGGGAGGCCATGGCTGGGGCCCAGTGGAGTACGAATAAACGGGTAATCAGAGTACCAGAACTGGCTAAACTGGGCCCTTCTGCTCCTTTAAGGCCCGCTGAGGAGTGACAGTGTCTTCTCCCCACAACACTGGAACGCCCTCACTGGGCTGACCCCTGCTCTCAGTCACCCCTTTCATTGCAGCTCCTCTCTATTTGGGTTTTTTGTTTTTCGAGACAGGGTTGAGATCTCTGTAGCTTTGGAGTCTGTAGACCAGGCTGGCCTCAAACTCACAGAAATCCACCTGCCTCTGCCTCCCGAGTGCAGGGATTAAAGGTGTGCACCACCATCGCCTGGCTCCTCCCTGCTTTTAAACTGTGTCCCCTGCGAACCTGAGGAGAAGCCTAGATGTGTGCCCATGGGCCACCCTGGCCACGCTGGGCCTTGTCTAAAACCCTGCTGTACACCCCTCTCCCTGCTTCCCCTTGTGGCCCGGATGGCCTGGCCATCATTTGCAGGATTAAAAGCTGCCGACAGCAACTTGAGAACTAAGGAGCTGGCAGGTAGATGACGGAATGCCGAGCTCACAGCAAGCTGCACTCCTGGGGCACTGTAACCCGGAAGAACTGAGAAATGCCACCCTTCTCACCCATCTCAGCCAACAGGGCATGCAATGGCAAAGAGAACCCAAGTTGGGTTCTTTTTTTTTTTTCTTTAAGACTTACTTATTAATTATGTATACAGGGTTCTTCCTGCATGTATGCCTTCAGGCCAGAAGAGGGCACCAGATCTCATTACTGGTTGTGAGCCACAATGTGGTTGCTGGGAATTGAACTCAGGAGTCAGCGCTCTTAACCTCTGAGCCATCTCTCCAGCCACCAAGTTGGGTTCTTGAATCCTAGCTCCTGAGCAACGCCTCTCTGAGGAGGCCCTGAACTCCATGCTGCAGCTCAGCAAGGAAGGTTATTAAATATGCAACTTCCTGGCCCAGACCCTGAGTTTCCAAACCCATCTTTTGGGGCTCTCTTACTGATCACAGTAGCCCTCCAGGAAGGAAACGTGGGAAACAAAGAGTCCCACTGTAGAAACCATAATCACCTCAGCAGTGACCCTGGACAGTACTTCCTGAACTGTGGCAGGCTCACACTGACTCCTGCCATCTCTGTCCATCCCTGTACAACCCGTCCACCCTTCACCGCAGGCCCTGGCACCATTCTCACCGTGCAGAGAGAAGTCAAGCGACTGACTGAAGACCACACAGCTGTGGGACAGCAGCCACATCCAGATCCAGTCCGGCAGGCTCCGAAGTACACACCTTTGCTCTGCTCTTAAACTGAGGCACAGGGGGTAGGAGCCCTGTCTGGGGTGAAGGGTGCTGGTGAATGAAGTAAGGAGGATGTAAGGGCATCGGGCACCAGGAACAGGTTGTGGAATAACGGAAAGTACTGGGGGGCCTGGCCGGGCAGTTCAAGCAGCAGGGACCCAAGGGTGCTCACCTTGGAGGCCCTCAGGCCCATGAAGGCAGCAAAGAGCAGTAGCAGCAGGGAGGTGGCCATCTTGAGGTCAGACAGTATCACCATGCCCACATTGACGAAGAACACAACTCCCGAGACCACCAGCATCAGGTTGAGCATGGCGCGCTGCAGCATGGGCGTGCGCACCTTCAGTTCTGGCAGCAGCTGCTCTAAGCCCTCCAGCGGGGTATCCTTGAAGCTCTTCAGAACCAGGTGCCCTCGTTTAGTGCACGCTGTCAGCACCACACGCTTGAAATATCTCTTGAGGGCCAGAGATGAGGGGATGAGTGCAGGGTGAGGGGTGTTAGGGCCAGAGCGTCTCACCTTGTGATGGCAACTCCTGGTTGTCACCTTGACCACATCTGGAATCAACTAAAACCCAAGCTGTTGGGCACTCCTGTGAGGGCGTGCTTGACTGGATTGTTGAGGTGGGCAAATCTACCCTAAACTTGGCAATCACACTCTAGTGACAGCCCGTATAGAAGGCCTGGGGGTTGGGGGTTCACGCCTTTGATTCCAGCTCTCAGTAGGCAGAGGCAGACAGATATTCTGAGTTTGAGGCCAGCCTGGTCTACATAGGGAGTTCCAGGCCAGTCAGAGCAACATAGGGGGAGACCATGTCTCAGAACAAATAAATAAAGGGGCAGGAGAAAGGAGGCTTCTGCTTTCTGCCTGCCTGCTCTCACTCCCACTGGCAAACTCATTCCTGGGTTAGTACTAACTTCAGGGTTCTTCAGCAGCTCTCCAGAAACCTCCATGACTGAACAAACACTGGATTCTCACCTTTCCCATCAAAGGCAGCCATGATTGGACTACCCTGACCACAGCCTGAAAGCCAGTCTAACAGATCATTATATATATGACTTATTATATATATGCACACACACACATATAATCAGCTCTGACTGATACACACCTAAAACTCCATGTCTCCATGCTATATGGCCTTTAGAAAGCTACTTAATCACAAGGAGTCAGAAGCAGATTACACGTTCAGCCATGGAGGGAGGTCACTTTATATTCTTATTGGACCAGAGCATGGCTGTGCCACCTTCTTCGGGATGTGGCCTCCCCTCTCTGGCCCTCAGTTTTCCTCATCTGGAAAATGAAGATGACTGGCCTCCCCTACTCTTTCTAGAGACAGTAGTTCACACTTCCTCTTGGGAAGAAAAGGCTGCATTCTGACAATCATACCTCCCATTTCTGGACTTCTCCCTGGCCAAAGACACCAAAGCCAGACACTGACTTATCATCCCCTCTCAACTCAAACCTTGCTCCCCTTTGCTGCAACTGGGGAACAAGGGCCTCCTCACCTCTCCACAGGGGGCAACTTTCTGAAGAAGCCATGTTTGGAGCCCACACTGGACATGTGGGGCATCTGCCCAACTCTCTGGCCCAGGGCCCAGAACTGCATGTAGATATACTGATCCAAATCTATTGTCACCTGCCAAGGGGGAAAAAGGAAGCAGAGGTAGCTGAACATGAGCCGGGTGTTAAGGGCAGGGTGCCAGCATACACATCCTACCCAGAAATGGAGCCTGCCTTCTGTTGCTGAATATGCAGTGTGCATGGTCCATGTTGTACATTGCATAGGGTTGGGGCTGCACACAAGAAACTGCTTAGAATCTACGACAGCACTGGCTTTAAGAGTTTCCGTTTATGAAGCAATTACAAAGACAAGATATTGTCACTTAAACCATGTCCCACCGCCACTGGCAGATCACATCCTAAAATATGACAGAATATGTCTAGAAAAAATACAGTTTAAAGTTCTCTAAAATGTAGCACTGGAAGATTTTAGTATTTCTTCACCTTTGCTGACTTTATAGAAGGGAAGACAGAGAGGTTTTTTGATTGTTATTGTTTGTTGCATTGAGACAGGGTTTCACTATATAGTCAAGACTGGCCTGGAACTCACTCTGTAGACCAGGCTGAGCTCCAACTCTTACCTGCCTCTGCCTCCCACAGGCTGGGATTAAAAGTGTGTACCACCATACCAGCCTATGAATTTTTTTAAGTTTTATTTTTATTTTATATGTACAGGTGTTTGGTCTTCACGTATGTAAGTGCACTGCAGGCATGCCTGGTGCCCACCTGAAAGGCCAGATAAGGTGCTGGGTCTCCCGGAACTGAATCACAGGCAGCTGTAAGAGGCTATGTGGGTGGGGGAAGCAGACCCTGGGTCCTCAGCAAGAGCAACAAGTGTCACCTTTCCAGCCCACGGAATGAGCTTTACACTGTTTAGCACAGAACTGTCAGGTGGCAGAACCGCACCCGGCCAAGACCCTCATCTGATAACCCGTTCCCGGCAGAGGACCAAAGTGGCTGGGGAAGAGGGGTGCTTTCTCTAGGTAAGCAAACATGGCTCCTCTGGGGACAGGTACCTGGACCTCATCCTGAGGGTGATGGACGACAAGTGCATAGGCCAGGGCATCTTCAGAGAGTGCAGAGAAGTTGGCCTGGGCCAGCAGGGGCTTCAGAGCCTGGAGCACATCCTTCTCACTGGACAGACGCTGGGGATCAGAAAGGGATGGCTGGTCCAGGGTCTCCCTGTCAGGGTTGATGGGGTCATACAAGGCCTGAGGGGAGACAACAGGAAAAACAGGGAGGTTACAACACAGGGATATGGACCCCTGGGGCCTGGGAAAGCCCAGAGCTCGGTGTGCTATGCTCTCTTCCAAGAGAGAGTGTTACCCTGCCACACACACCTAAAACACTGTGCAGCTGGATGCGGCGGCGTGCACATCTTTAATCCCAGCACTTGGGAGGCAGACTCAAGTTGGTCTCTGTGAGTTAAAGCCCAGCATGGCCTACATAAAGAGTTCCAGGTTAGCCACTGCAACATAGTGAGAACCCTGTTTCAAAACAAAAAGCAACCTTGTCTCGAAAAACAAAAAACAGAAACAAAAACAAAAAAACAATAAAACAATGTGCGGACAAGCTCACCCACATCGCCAGCTTCCGAGGTCTGCCCTGAGTGCATCTCTCCTCCTCCCAGGCAGCTGCAGGAGGCCGGACTGCCAGGTGGAGAGCAACCTCCCAGCCGCCCAGGGCCAGGGCACATGGAGGGACTGAATGGAGGTGACAGCTGCCCCGTGAACTTCTACTCCTACTTGTTGGGCAAGCCTCAAACCGTACGTGGCCTGATGAACTGTGAGTGCTTTAAAATTTGTACATTAGGGCACTGGGCCTCCCGTACTTTGGCTGGAGAATCCTTGAAGAAGAGGACTGGGAGAGGTATTGGCTAAGCATGGTGGGATACACTGTCATCCCAGTGCTCAGGAGATTAACATACGAGTGAGCCTGAGTGAGCCTGGGCTGTCGAAAGACTCTGTCAGAACGAAACCTCGCAGGCTGTGGAAGGCATGGCCATCCCAGCAGCAGCAGAGCCCCAGCCAGAAGTATGTCTGGGGTTGGCAAGGTGATCAGTTGGTTGAAAGCTGCCTACATGCCTCCAGTCCTCCCACAGGGGCCATTTCCTCGGAGGCACCAGACCACGCACAGCCCACCACACCAAGCCTGCAGAAGGCCTCATCCTGTGCAGTCCCAAGCTTCTGCTTCTTCCCTGCCTTTCTCAGGAACCCCAACAGAGCTCCCAGCATCCCAGGCCTGCCTGGTGTGGCCCAGCACAATGTGGTTTGGATGGCACCTGCCTCCAGGATAGTGAGGAAAGTAAATGCTTTCCCAGGTCTCCCCCACATCCCCTCCCATGGCTGTACCTGCTAACCTCCCTGATATGATTTTAAAAAAAAAAAGATAACATAATCTGGACCTTGTGCCAAGGCCTGTCTTCCCATCTTCTAAAGAAGAAGAAGCAAGAACAGGGAAAGCTCAAAGCCAGCTTGGGCAACTTAGCAATATCCTGTCTCAAAAATGAATGAAAGAGGCCAAGTGGTGGTGGCGCACGCTTCTAATCCCAGCACTCAGGAGGTGAAGGCAGGCAAACCTCTGTGAGTTCAAGGCCAGCCTAGTCTACAGAGCTACGGAGTAACCCTGTCTTGAAAGACAAGAAAGAAAGAAAGAAAGAAAGAAAGGAAGGAAGGAAGGAAGGAAGGAAGGAAGGAAGGAAGGAAGGAAGAAGAAAAGGCAGGAAGGAATGGAAGGAAGAGGCTTCTGATAAAGTTCATGGTAGAAAACTTGCCTAGAATCCCCTGTTGAGGTTTTGGGGTGTGGCTCAGCAACCTGGGTCCCAGCATAGCAAAAATATTTAAAAGAACAAAGAAAAACAGACACTTCCAGCAGATCACAGGGGTCAGTAACATGGAAGGAATTGTTTGTCCCAGGGCCCCACAGGACTCCCTGCCTCTAGAACCCTGTATAGGATCTGTGTGTACAGCTGAGCCTGTGCACTAACTAGTGCCAACACCCCATCAGGACCTCACACTGCTGCAGCCCAACATGCCATCAAAATGGCCACTCTTCCTTCCCTCCCCAAGATGTCCCACCTGGTTCTAGACATGCCAGCCCGTCACTTCCAGTCGTCCCCCCCAGCACTCCCCTCCCAGGATACTTCATCTGCAGGCTCCCTCCTATCATCATCCCATATTCAATTCCTGATTCCACACACTGAACCCCATCTCTCCTGACCCCTCCACTCCCAGCTGAGGCTTCCGTTTACCTATGGGCTCTCCCCACGTAAAGCTAACACAAAGCCTCGCCTCACAGCTTTCCACTGAATTGGGAATGAAAGGTGAATCTTTTTTAAGAGCCCCTCAAATCTGCCCTAGCCCCCCACATCTTCTGTACTGACAACCACCCCCAACACTCTGGGGGTGGGGGAAGATGAGGGAGAATCGCAGCTGCCAGCCTATCTGGTCCCAAACAGTGTGACTTGCCTTGGAGGGAAGTGGAACCCAGCCCACAACTGAGGGACACAGGGTCTCAGGGTATTAGAACAATCTCTGAGCAGGTATCCCAGGGTGTCTGATGTCTTTTTCTGATTTCTGTGGGTACCAGGCCTGCATGTGGTACACATACATACATGTAGGCCAAGTATTCATACATACAAATAAATCTTAAAAAATTAAAACAAACAAGCAAAGACAAATGGAAAGCTCATGGTGGTTAGATCTACATTGCGGGTGGGTACAGTGAACTGGGGAAAGCATGTCTGTGCTGGACAGCGACTCATGAGGAGGGGTAAGTAGGGAAAGCAGTGAGCAGGGAGGCAAGGAGAAGGGAGAAAAGGAACATGGGGAGGAGGAGCATCAGGCCATGCGCCATGCCTAGGTGTCTACCTTAAAGCTGTCAGAGGAGAACCTGGCTGTGGCGAAGCCTGAAGGATACAGCCCCTCCCCTCATCATCATCCTTATCTTCTAAGGATGCAGCTTCAGTCCCAGCCATGCAATCCTTCAAGGTCCTTCTGGGCATCTGAGGATGTGGTCTGTGGCCAACTTTGCTTGAGTCCTGAGCATGGCCTCCCCATCTGGATGGTCTCAAGACCTTACTGGGCCCTGCAGCCAGCTCACTCTCTCACTCTGCTGTGACATCTCAGTGAAGGACGGAAAGGGGAATGGAAATCCTGCACATGTTTCTGTTATGCTCGAAGCAGGTTGGAGGCACATTTCCAGCATGTAAAAATGGGACCACTGTCATCCTTGGGTACAGATGTGGAACTGAGCTATGGACCCAGATCTGCCACTTACTTACAAAAGCCCTTTAGTGCTTGGGAGGCTGAGGCAGGAGGATTGTGCATTTGTGGATCTGAGGCCAGCGTGGGCTACCAATGAGACCACACCTCAATAAATAAATAAAGCCCTGGCAAGGTTTCCATTGTCGTTGGGAAGCAGAATCATACACCCGTAAGGCCGTACAAAACTTGCATGTAATACTGGTGTGTTTGTTTCCACCTTGACATGGGTGCTGGGGCTGGAACCGAGGGCATCAGGCTTGCATGGCAAGAACTTTCACCTGCTGAATCACCTCAATAGCCACGATGGAGCTTTTGAGGAACAAGTTTTACTTTATTACATAAGTTTTAAGATTTATTTTTCTTCTAACTATGCATGTGTGTTTACTGTGAAGCCAGAGGAAGGCATTGGCTCCCAGGTGCTGCAGTCACGGGTGGTTATGAGTCACCTGATGTGAGTGCTAGGAACCAAAGGGGCCTCTGGAAAAGCAGCGCGTGCTCTAAAGCACTGAGCCGTCCGTCTCTCCAGCCTGTATGTGTGCACATATATAACACACAGCACCACACAGGTGTGAAAATCAAAGGATAACATGAAGGAGTTGGTTCTCTCCGTCCACCATGTGCATTCCAGGGACCAAATTCAGGTCATCAGACTTAGTGGCAAGCACCCTTATGTTGGGAATTAGGTCTGTACGATAGATAACCAGACCAGCTCAAGAATAACAGTTATACTTTAATAGTTGAAAAGGGGAAACTCACGCTACAAGAGTGGGAGGTCCGACGTCCTATATGTCCGGTGGGCACCACACAGGGAGAGAGGGGGGCGCACCTGGATCTCCCAGTATTTCTACTTGGGTCCCAGGTAGCCACACCCCAATTAGATGCGATTGGTTGATAGTTTCCCCATCCCTTAGAAGCTGGTCCTGCTTGCTTTTTTTTTTTTTAAAGATTTATTTATTTATTATGTGTACAGCATTCCTTCCATGTGTGCCCGCATGTCAGAAGGGGGCACCAAGTCTCATTACAGATGGTTGTGAGCCACTATGTGGTTGCTGGGAATTGAACTCAGGTCCTCTGGAAGAGCAGTCAGTGCTCTTAACCACTGAGCCATCCCTCCAGCCCCTGCTTGCTTTTTTGAAACACATTTATGTATCCAAGTCTGACCTTGAACCCTGATCTTCTACCTCCCAATGCTGGGGTTATAGGAGTGCACTGCCAGCCTTGGTCCCTGCAAGTTTAAACTTAAAAACCACATGAGGTCAGTTGCTACAACAGTGTATCTTGCCAGGCTGCAGGAGGCACCACTTCAGAATCTGCATACTGACCTCCATGTAGAGTCACAGCCAGCCTCAGTAGCTACACAGACCAGTCCTCTACACTCACAAGGGGCTCTGATTCTTGTCTGTCCCCACCATTCCCACTCAGCGCCTATCTCCAGGCTCAGGGGAGCCTCACGTTGCTAGAGAACAAAAGGCAATGGCTATCTGGTGGTAACCCATGTCCTGGGGCCTCCCACCTGAGTCCTGATGTGCAGCCCAGAGCTGATCCAGTCCTTGCAGCTTCAGGCTACCCCCGGCAGCACCCAAACGCTGCCCACTCACCATCCTCCCTTCCTCAGTGAGAAGGGCACACCCTGGGTTGTCCTGGACTCTTCTCACTGGCCCATGTCCCAGCATAAATGCACTATGTTCAAAGTAGGCCCAGGACCTAACCATGTCTAGGCCTGATCTGAGCACACAGCTGGTGACACAGACCCGAGGCCAGCAGTATCTCCACCTGCAAGGTTCCCCCATCCCAACTCCACTTCCCATGTTCCGGGGACTGACTGTCCAAACAGGCTGGGGCACTGGACCAATGACTGGGGCTGTGGTTGCAGGACTTCAGTATGCCTTTACCACACTTTCTACTAAGAGACCACTAGAGGTGCCTGCTCACACTGACCATAGGTCCAGTTCCCCTGTGCAAAATCCTCCTCAGAAACTTCTTTGTTTTGGGGTGGGGGAGTGTGCATAGCACCAACCTAAGGCACCTCTACCTCTTTGCTTCTGACCAGGAAATCTGCCCCACCAATAATGGTATACTCATATTCTATTCTGCATCTCTGTGTACTCAAACATTTACATAGCAAGGTCAGGCATGGTGGTACACTCCTTTCACGACAGCACTCAGGAGGCAGAGGCTGGGAGATCTGTGAGCTCAAGGCCAGTCAGGGCTACATAGTGAGACCTCCCGACTCAGAAGAAGGGGGAAAGAGAGGAAAGAACAGTAAATTTTACATAGCAAAATATTTTGAAAAAGATCTAATTCTACCTCTAGAAGCCACATGTGCCCCAGTGACAGAACACGGTGGCGGTGGTGGGTGAGGAGATCTGGGACTGACCCGGTACTTGTGATCCCTGCGACTTTGAACTTTCCCAGATCCTCCCTGAGCCTGGCTTTTTGTCTGTACAAATGGGGCTAGCAGTAGCAGAGCGGGCTGCAACCAGACACAGTGCACGCGGGGCTCAGAAGTGTTGTTGTTCAAGGAAGAGGGGGGCAGCCAGAGAGTGGAATGTGAAATCAACTCAGTAGTCTATGGGGTCCCAACCTCAACCATTTCAAGAAAATTTGGCCCCTCACCAGCTGGTGGGAAGGAGCCCTAACCTAGGGATACAGGGATGCCCTTCATAGTGATCGTCTGGTTGGCCTGCAGCCTTGACGGCTTCAAGCGGCCTTTGCTGTCACTGTAAGTATGGCTGCACCTAAACTATCAGCTCTGTCTAATCTATGGACGAGCTAGAGAAAAAGGGTCGGCCTCCAGGCCAAGATGTGACATGAGCAGGTTAGACTGAGGTGGTGAGGCCAGGGCCCTCACGGAGATCCTTATGAGAGACCACAGAGTTCTTGCTCAATCCTCCCATGTGTGAGGACGAGGCCGAGAGCAACAGGTGTGAATGAAGAAATAACCTCGTGCTGGGCGGTGGTGGCGCACACCTTTAATCCTAGCACTCAGGAGGCAGAGGCAGGCGGATCTCTGTGAGTTCAAGCCTGGTCTACAGGAGCTAGTTCCAGGACAGGCTCCAAAGCTATAGAGAAACCCTGTCTCGAAAAACCAAAACACAGCCTCATTAGGTCCTAGATCCTGGATGCCTTGAGTTGATATTTAGAGCTCAAACACTAATGTGTAAAACAGCCAATAGATTTCATTTTTGTTACCATATCCTAATGTAAAACACTAATCCTCTTAGTCTCAGTATCATCATATCCTTCCAAAGCTTCTTCACTGCAGAGTCTTTCTGTCATCCTCCACAGGCCAACAAGCTGCTCAGATAACTAACTTCCTCCAGGCATACTGCCACACACACCTCTAATGCCAGCCAGCACAAAGGAAGCAGAAGCAGGTGGGTCTCTGTGAGTTCAAGAGCATCCTGGATCCTAGTCTGCAGAGTAAGACACTATCTCAGAGAGAGGGAGAGAGGGAGAGAGGGAGAGAGAGAGGGAGAGATTGGAGAGAGAGATTGGAGAGAGAGAGAGAGAGAGAGAGAGAGAGAGAGAGAGAGAGAGAGAGAGAAGAGGAGGAGGAGGAGGAGGAGGAGGAGAAGGAGAAGGAGGAGAAGGAGAAGAAGAAGAAGAAGAAGAAGAAGAAGAAGAAGAAGAAGAAGAAGAAGAAGAAGAAGAAGAAGAAGAAGAAGAAGAAGAAGAAGAAGAAGAAGAAGAGAAGGAGAAGGAAAAGGAGGAAGAAGGAGGAAGAGGAGGAGGCGGAGGAGGAGGAGGCAGAGGAGGAGGAGGAGGAGGAAGAGGAGGAGGAGGAGGGAAAGAAAGTTCCTTCTCCCTGCAGATCCTGAACCTAGACTTCATATTTACACTCATTTTATTTTCTGGCTCCCCATCTGAAGTGCCAACTCCATGAGCGTATGGCTACATCTGTCCTGGTCTATCCTCAGAACTTTTTAAAAGAGAACTAGGCTCCAAGCATGTACTAAGTACTAAACAGACAAAGAGCAAACATGCATGACAAGACATGACAGACCTGCAGCCTGGCCAGGAGTTGATGGTAGTGAAACAGGGTACAGAAGTCCACGTGAGTTGAGAATGCCTCCAAAGCCGCTCTCTCTGCTGGGCTAGAGTGGAACTCCTGGTAGCCAGAAGAAAACCTCATTAGGCTTCTTTCCTCTTCCTCCAGAGAAGGTTACCTCTCATGGTAACCCACACACAGGATGGGAACTCTGGACCAATTGTACAGCCACAGTATACATCGCATAGGGAGAGCCAGAGGCTGGGCACCTGCTCCGCACTAATGTTAAACATTCCCAGAATGTGTGCCGTGTGGCAGGTGCTCTTTCTTGACAGAATCATCCCCCAGAGAAGAGAGAAGGTTGGTGGAGTTAGAACCCCAGTTTTTCAAAGGGGGAAACAGGCTCAGTGAAGCCATTTGCAGAGGGTCATGATAGGCCCACCTGGCTCCAGAGTGCCACATGAAGATAGCCATTATCCAGACAAATGTCCAAACCTGCCTGAGCTTCAGTTTCCTTGTGAGCAGATGGCTATGGAGAATTTATTTATTTTTTGTGCATGTATGTTTTGACTGTGTGTATGTACGTGACACCACGTGTATGCCTAGTGCCAACAGCCGTCAGAAGAGGCCACTGAATCCCCTGGAACTAGAGCAATGCATGACTGTGAACTACCACGTGGGTGCTAGAAGCAGATCCTGGGTCTCCCGCAGAGTAACAAATGCTCTTAATTAATAAGCCATATTCCCAGCCCAACTATGGGAAATTTTAATGAGACCATATGTGCGCTATGTGCACGGGTATATAGTCTAGCATAGGACTTGGTATACATGGCAGGCGATCAATAAGTAACTTAGAGTAACGATCGTCTCAGCAGTGGTAGATCTGACAGTGATGGTAGCCTGAGAGCTCAGACTCTCAGTACATCAGGGGTGAGGTAAGGCACTCACTCGGAGAGTCAGCCCAATGTGAGTCATTGCTCTGCTTTTAACTCACCTGTAAAATGGGATGATGGTGGTCCTTCTTATTGAGTTGTTCTGATGGTTCTATACATGACAACCATGTAGCCCTGGGCCACAGAGTAAGAACTCAAAGTGTGATAATAATTATTATTATAGATTTGAACGTACGATTTTATTACGTAGTAGAAAGTAATGATGAGGAGGACAGTTAAATCTATTTCAAGGGAAAACCTCAGGTCTCAGAGTGCCTGTTTAAAGCCCGGAAGAAGCCCAGGTCTGGAGTTCATTAGGCAACTCATCTTGGAGCTCTTGCCCCTGCATTCTAACTCTTCTGGCAACCACTGACATGCTAAGGGACCAGGAACTACAACTCCCAGGATGCGCTAGAGCAGGCCTCAATAGCAGGTATAGTGGTGCAGTCGCAAGGTCGGCTGGAAATTGTAGTCCCCAGGCTCTTAGACCACTGGTGGGCAGTACCTGTATCAGGAGGCGGAGCAGCTGCTCCTTGGAGAATGGAATGAAGCGCTCGCGGTACTGCAGGGCCCAGTCGCGGGGCTCCGTGGGGTTCCACATCTTTCGGTACACCCCCATCTTGTTCGCCAGGGACGACAGAGCCCGGGGAGTCCCAAGAAGAGCAGGCACCAGGGACCATACTCGGACCTTGGACCCCCAGGTCACATGCAACATAGCCAGCCCTCTTTCCCAGAGCCTAAACATAAGCAAATGAGGGGGTGTCAAAGGTCAGTTGGAGGCAGTACCTCCACGCATCCCGCCCTTGCGGGGGACAGTCTCTATCTTAGCTTTCTTGTCCGGTTCCTTCTACACTGCACATTTAGGTGGGTTACAGACTAGGGGCAGAGGTCGTAGTTTGGAACATTTTGCAGGCTCAGGGGCTCTGTAGTGGTACAGGTGGTCTCTGCGGAGCTTTGACAGCGAGGTGAATCTCAGGAGTGTTGAGAAACCAGGAAAAGTTAATAGCGGGTGCTGGGCCGTCCTCCCTGGGCCATGCAATCCCCCACCCTTCCCTCACCTTAGCCGAAGAGCGATGAGCGACTGTCATTGAGCCTTCTGCGCATGTGCACGAAGAGATCCTGGGCTCAGAGGATAGGCTTCAGCAAACAGAGGCGTGCAGAGAGCCTGGGTCTTTGAAACCATTTTTTTTTTTTAAAGAGCCTTTATCTCAATTACGCAGCCTTCACCGCTAATCTGTGTTTAGGTATGCGCACGCGCCAAAGAAGCGTCACCCGGCCCGCTGTTTCAAAGAGAGAGGCGGGGCGGGTAAGACAAGTCCGGAGGCTGGGGTGGGTTGGGCCCTCGAGCGCGCGCCCGGCCCACGGCGACCCGCCCAACGTCGGCCAAGGCCACGCCCATCCTCTAGTCAGTTCGGATAGGTGGAAAAGAAAGGGCGGGACTTGGGTGCAGCCAATCACCTGTAGAGAACAGAAGAGGCGGATAAAGAGGACCCAAAAGGAGGCTAGAGGTGTCAGGGAGCCGGAGAGGAGGGCAGGCAGACGAGGATTCTAGCTCCCAGAGGTGAACGCTGGTCCTGGGCCCTCGGAGAATAGGTGGTTCTCGGTCCTCGGAGAATAGGTGATCCTCGGTCCTCGGAGAATAGGTGATCCTCGGCCCTCGGAGAATAGGTGATCCTCGGCCCTCGGAGAAGAGGTGGTCCTCGGCCCTCGGAGAAGAGGTGGTCCTCGGCCCTCGGAGAAGAGGTGGTCCTCGGCCCTCGGAGAAGAGGTGGTCCTCGGCCCTCGGAGAATAGGTGGTCCTCCTCCGGCAGCACCCCCTAAGAAGGTTGTCCCGTGAGTGGTGGTTGACAGACCAGACCCCAGTATGAGACAATGTGTCTTCCTGAGACAGAGCTAAAGCCTAAGCAAGGCTCATGTTATGGGAAATGACCCAAGTCAGGGAATATCTCAGATATGCCTGGGCCCTCCATGGCCTCCGGGACTCCCGTCTACAACCCTCCTCACTAGTGTCCCATGTCCTGGGGTCCCTAACCACTCTGAGGACCCAGCAGGTCTGTCACCCTCATCACCCTCATCCTGTATTCCCAATACCAGGGTCTTCAGAACCCTTATCAGCTCCTGAGACCTCCAACAGTCCTTGAGCCTACTTCCAACTTCTAGGACCTGGGTTCCCATTCCCAGAACCTATCGTCCCTTACCCCAGCACCCAGAACCACCCAGCAGGTTCTCACCCCATATTCCTGACTACTGAAAACTGAAGCAACCCCTTCACCCTATTCCCCTCTCTTCCTAAAGCTCCTAACAGCCCCTCGGTCCGTCCTTCCCCGCCTTGGGAGTCCAGTTCAGGGGACCCTCGGTCTCAAACTGGCTCCCACCTCTGGACACCCAGTCCTCCCTTGACACCAGACGATGACTCCAGCCTCCACCCTACCCAAGCCTGAGCCAGTGCTCCCACCTCCCAGCACCCCGACTCAGACAATCCCATTTGTGTTGTCTTGCAGCAACTGAGCCCTGGGGTGGGCTTGAAGCACACAGACAGCGGTGCCCAGAAAGCAGCACCCAACACCTCTGCCCCCACCTCCCAGGACACTCAAAGAAAAGCAGCCACCGTGCATCTTCCTGAAAGCCTGCAGGACCTGGCGGACAGTGAAACTGTACGCTTTCTGAAGAGACCAAAGAGCATCTCGAGGGTCTGCGGAGGGGTGAGACCCTGCGGATCAGTTCTCAGATCGGGAAGAGGGAGGGGTTGGATAGGGAAACGAGCACACAGGAGCCTAAAGCTGAAGCCACCTTTTACTGAGGATCTGGTCACGCGACTAGCCATTCTCAATACCAGTTAACTCACCACAAGAAAGGACTCCACAAACTTGGGCATGATTTGTAATAGCAGCACATGAGAGACTGCAGGAGAATTGTCATGGGTTTGAGGCCAGTCTAGGTGACAGTGTAAGAAAAAGAAAAAAGTGAAAAAGAACCCTTTAAAGGAGAAGAAAAATACCCCTCCCCCCAAAAAAACCCATAATTTTGATAAATGGAATCAGAGCATTTGAAGACTGCTTGCCCAGTGGGGTAGCCACAAACCGCATGAGCTACTCCAATTCCAACTAATTTAATTCAAATAGCATTCTACATTCAGTGTGGCTATATTTCAGGGGCTGAGCTGCTGCAAGTACCTCGTGGCTTTCCCACTGGACATCATAGGTTCAGGACATTTTCATCATGCCAGAAAATTCCATTGACCAGCATCGTTAAAGTTAACACAGAAAGGGACAGTACCACTGCGTTCTATGAGATACCCATTCATTTTCCATTTCCCAGCTGGGGATGGGGAAAACAGGGTCTGAGGTCTATTTCAAACAGGAAAAGATCTACAGATGGGAAGAAGACAGTACGCAACAGATTCAGGCATAGGGTGTGAGTGGTCACTGTCAGGCATGGGGCTGACACTTTCTGTGCACCCTTTAGTCACCACCATATCCCCTGAGAGTCAGGACACTCATGCTGTGTGGCCTTGACATGGAACGAATCACTGACTCTCAACATCAGTACCGAAGTCATCTATCTATGCATATGGGCTTAGCCTGCACTTCCTTCTCTTTTAAATTATTTGAATGTGCCTGCATGAGTTTATGCGCACCACATGCATATAGGCACTGGTGAGGCTAGAGAGTGCCAGATCATCTGGAAGTGCAGTCAGAGCTGACAGTCGGGGCTTCTGGGAACTGAAACCTGATCCTCTGTAAGCACAGCATCTTAGTTACTGTTCTATTGCTGTGAAAAGGCACCATAGCCAAGGCAACTTATACAAGAAAGCATTTAATTGAAGGCCTGCTTAGAGTTTCAGAGGGTGAGTCCATGAGCATCAGGGCAGGGAGCAAGGCAGCAAGCAGGTATGCATGTATGCATGCATGGAGCTGGAGCAGTGGCTGAGAGCCTACTTCCTATCTGCAAGTTAGAGGCAGAAAGAGCAAACAGGAATGGCATGGGCTTTTGAAACCTCAAAGTCTACCCCTAGTGGCACACCTCCTCCAACAAGGCCACACCTCCTAATCCTTACCAAATAGTTCCTCCTACTAGGGAACAAGCATTCAAATATATGAGCCTGGCCAAGGCATAGTAGTATACATCTTTAATCCTAGCACTCAGGAAGCAGAGGCAGGAGGATCTCTGTGAGTTTGAGGCCAGCATAGTTTACACAGCAAACTCCAAGACAGCCAAAGCTACATAGAGAGACCCTGTCTCAAACAAAAATCAAACATATGAGTCCATGGGGGCCAAGTCGACATAAAAATTAACCATTACACTCCTTTCTCTTGCTTCGATTTATTATTATCATTCAGGTGGTGGTGGTGCACACCTTTAATCCCAGCACTTGGGAGGCAGAGATAGGTGGATCTGTGTGAGTCTGAGGCCAGCCTGGTCTACAGTGAGTTCCAGGACAGGTCCAAAGCTACACAGAGAAACACTGACTCAAAAAACCAAAAAAAAAAAAGGACTTATCATTATCATTTTTAAAAGTGTGTGTGTGTATACAAAATTGTGTTTGTGTAATTGTGAGTCTGAACATGAGCACAGGAACCAGCAGAAGCCAGAGGTGCTGGACCCCCTGGAGCTGGAGCTACAGGCAATTGTGAGCATTTGCTGTGTGTGCTGGGAATCAAACCTGGGTCCTCTGCAAGAGCTGCGCTGTAACTGCTGAACCATCTTTCCAAACCCGGTTCTTTCTTTTCTTCTTTTCTATTTGTTTTTTTTAAGACTTATTTTTTTTATTATGTATGCAACATTCCTTCCATATGTGTCTGCAGGCCAGAAGAGGGCACCAGATCTCATTATAGATGGCTGTGAGCCACTATGTGGTTGCTGGGAATTGAACTCAGGACTTCTGGAAGAACAGCCAGTGCTCTTAACCACTGAGCCATCTCTCCAGCCCCCTTCTTTTCTATTTGTAAAGAGTTTCATGACTTAAGTAGTTCATACATTTAGGTTTTTACTCCATCTCAAGTTCATTTTTAAATAGGATATGAAGTAAAGGCCCAATTTCATTCCTTTCCACGTTGTTATGCAGTTGTCCCAGCACCATTTGTTGAAGGTTCTTTTTTTTTTCCATTGGAGAACCAGCTGATTTTTAATATTAGATTCTTAAACCACAACTATTTTAGAGCACTGTAGTTTTGTTTTGTACACAGTTTTTCCTTTTCTTTTTCTTTGTTTTCCTTTGTTTTTCAAGACAGGGTTTCCCTGTGCAGCCCTGCTGTCCTGGAGCTCATTCTGTAGATCAGGCTGGTCTCGAACCCACAGAGATCTGCCTGCCTCTACCTCCCAAGTGCTAGGATCAAAGGTTTATGCCACCACCACCCAGCTTTGTACAAAGTTTTAAAATCAGAAAATATGGGCCTTCCAACTCTTTTTTTCAAGATTGTTTTGGCTCCTGAGGGACCTTTGTAATTCCACAGGGATTTTTAGGACAGAGTTGTCATTTATACAAAAGAGGGGCTTGGATAGGAATTGTGTAGTATCCCTACAGAATCTATAGATTGTGTTGGTAATGTCATTTTAGCATCAAACCTTCCAATCATGAACAAAGAATGTCTTAATTACTATTTACTTTCTACGACAATGTTTTGTAGTTTTCTATGTCATGACATAGCTACCTCCTAAAGACCCCACCTACTGACACTATTACCTTGGGGTTAGGGTTTCTGCATATCAAGTTGGGGGATAGCACTGGACCCAGTGCGTGTCGGGGGAAGTTCCCTGGTATTTCTAATTTGTTGGATATTTGTTTTTATTTTTCTGCAGCAGTGAGATGACATGACAGTTTCCTACTTATGCAGTTAGTATGGTGTAATGTATTGATCCTTGTGTTATGTTTAAATAGCTATGCGTTATTTAAAAAATCATCTTCACGGTGTATCTCTGTTGTATATGGCATTGTTCCATAAGAATAATTTCATAGAGTAAGTGTTGTACATTGAGCAAAATCCTCCTTTCTTCCCCACTCATCTTCAATGTCTCCCCATTGGTTACATTTACTCTTGCAGGTAATTACATTTCTGCTTTAGCGGCATGGTTACGCTTATGATTTTTTGTATCTATATAAAATCTAGGAACTACAAATGAGAAAGATCATTTGGTGCTGGTCCTTCTGAGGCTGGCTTAGCTGGCTTCAGATGAGCCCCAGTTGCATCCCTTTTCCTGAAAACTGTGTAACTTCTTCTTCATGACAGAAAAAATAATCCATTGAGTATACGGACATATTTAATGCCCATTCCTCTGCGGCTGCTCACATATGGCTCCATTACTTAGTTGTTATAAATGGTGCTTGCGGTAAACGTTGATGTGCAAGTGTCTCTGTCACATCAAACATCCATACATTGTTTGAATAAATTCCAAATATTTATATTCATCATCATTCTGTAAGATTTCGCCTACCCAGTTAGGTGTACTATGTTTACGTTCAATAGCAATTTCTCTGCCCTATCTTACATTTTTGAGTAGTTTTGCAAAGTGTAAGTCAGGATGGGCAGTTGTTTTCTTTTAGCACATTGAAGAATTTATTCTGCTATTTTCTGATGCCTGATGTTTCTGAAAACACACCATCTCTTCACCTCACTATTCATGTGGCTATGATAGCTCTTTTATTCGGGAACAAGTATTAGAATTCTTTCTCTTCCGCTTCCAGCAGTTTTGAATGTACTTAACTCAGCTGTTCTTCGGCGTCTGCCATCACGGCTTTTACACGGCAGTGCTTCTCAGTTCTCACAAGTTCCTAGTTATTAAGTCCAAGGACAGACTGCTTCAAAGCAGTTTTCAGAGCTGCAGAGATCAGTAAAGCACTTGCTTGGCAAACATGAGGACCCGACTTTGATCCTAGAATTATGTAAGACATCTTTGTTCAGCGGCACACGCTTGTAACCTCAGCACTGGGGTTGGGGGTAGAGACAGGTGCACCCTTGGGGCTCCCTGCCCAGTTAGTTTATAAACTTCTTAGCAATGAGAGGCCTTTTCTCAAAAATCAAGGTGGATGGTACCAGAGGAATGACACCAAGGCTGACTTCAGGCTTCCATGTGCACCCGCCACATAGGCAGACACACACTGTACACCACAGGGACATGCATACCCACACGCAAACATACATAGAAATAAAGCAGGGTTCAGAGTCTTGGAAAACTGAACAGAAAATACTGATTTTCTATGTAGTTCAGTGTTACTGATCATCAAGTAATGTCTTGCTACATTCTTGCTGCCCTTGCCTCTGGGGCTCTTATTGCTGTATCTCCTGTGCTCGTTGGCTCCATTTTACCTCTCTAGGCTGCACTGTCCATACCCTCTTCAGATCTTTCACCACATGGGAATTTTAAATTGACTAGGAGAAATTTTTAAATAGTCATTTCTCTGGGATTAAAGGCGTTTATCAACCAAGTTCAGATGTTTGTTTTGAAGTGGGGTTTCATTCTGAAGCCCAGGCTAGCTGGGAGTTTGCTAGATATCCTAAGATGGTCTTGAACTCATGGCAATCCTTTCAGGTCACCCTCCAGAGTGGAGGGTTTCCAGACGAGCCACCCTAATCTGGCTTTGTAGGGGTTTCGAAGCCTAGGAATTTCCTCAAAGGCATTTCATTTGCCTTCAAGGATGGCACCATCAATCCAGAAACACTTTATAATTCACAGTTTGAAGGTAGTTTGAGGAGCACTCAGATAATGTGGACTCGACGCTGTCTCAAGTCTCCTAAGATAAGCATGCTTGTGAAGGAGTTTGTAGACTGTGTTATTGAAGTGGGAAGACCCACTCTAAATGTGGGCAGCATGGCTCCAGGGACTTTGGTGTCAACGAGCTGACCGCCACTCATCTCTCCCTGACTGGGGCTGGAATGTGACCAGCTAAGACCCGCCTTCCCCACTGTGATGGTCTGACCCTCAAAATACACCGTTCTTTTCTCTTTCCTCAGTCCGCTTTAGTGCAGCTGATGCAGCAATAGAAGTAAGTGATAGAAACTGAGAATCATCAGTCTGCATCAACTTTTCAGTGTGAAACCGAATCCACTGGCAGTTTCCAGGGCCTAGGATTGTGTGGTAAATTTGTCATTGAGCGCTTCTAAATGAGCATGTGGGGTGTCTTCTGCTGGATTAAAAATATCAATTGGTGAGATTGCTTAGTGATTGAGGGCACTTGCTGTTCTTGCAGAGGACCCAGGTTCAATTCCCAGAATCCATAGAGATTTCACCATCTGTAACTCTAGTTCCAGAGAACCTGACATCAACTTCTGGACTCAGAAGAGCACCAGGCATGCATATGGTTCACATACATACAAGTAAACACTCAGACACATAAGAAAATGTTATTAGCAAATACATATTTATGAAGCATAATATGTTTTGCTTCGTGCATTGCATAATAATTAAATCAAGCTAGTTAACACGCTTTTCAGATTTTTTTCATGTGTATGATAAGAAATTTAAGATCTATCCTTTTAGCAATTACAGTTTTTAAAAAGTTTTCTTTCAGCCGGGAGGTGATGGTGCATGCCCTCAAACCCAGCACTCTGGAGGCAGAGGCAGGGGGATCTCTGTGAGTTTGAGGCCAGCCTGGTCTATAAAGCAAGTTCCAGGACAGCCAAGACTGTTGTACAGAGAAATCCTGTCTCGAAAACAAACAAACAAAAAAGTTTCTTTAATTAGTTCATTGCCCAAGATTGTAGGGCTTTAAAAAAAAACACACACACATATTCATTTTCTCTGTTCCAGTCTTCCACACCTGAATTCTTTAAAATTTACAGTAGTAGCCGGCGGGGTATTGGGGAGCTGTACGCCTTTAGTCCCAGCACTCAGAGGCAGAGGCAGGCAGATCTCTTAAGTTTGAGGCCAGCCTGGTCTACAGAATGAGTTCCAGGACAGTCAGGAACTCTTCTCTCTCGGAAAAAAAGAAAGAAAGAAAGAAAACAACAACAAAAAATTCACATTGTTTTTCACATTTGAATTTTTTCTAAAAAAAATAAGAATTGTTTTATTTTCTGTGTATGAGATTTTGCCTGCCTGTGTACATGACAACACATGTTGCCTGGTGCTTTCAGGGGTCATAAGACAGCACCAGGTCCCTTGAAACTGGAGTTACAGTTAGAAGACACAGTGTGGGTGCTGGGAACCAAACCTGGGTCCTCTCCAAGAGCAACCAGCGCTCTTTACGCTTGAGCCACCTCTCCAGCTCCCCACATTTGAATTCGCAATCCTCTTAGCGTTTGTCTCTGCATCCCATATTGAGAAATGATACACTTTTATTTTTCTCTTTGTTATTTGCCACTGTCTTAGCTCCTTTCCTGTCCCCTGACTGCTCTAACAGAAGTGACTTAATTGGGGAAAAGGTTCAGTTCTGCTCAGTCTCCCAAGGTTATGGTCCACTGGGGAAATCGTGGGCATGGGAGCTTAGGGTAGCAGTAACATTGCTTCTGCAGTAAAGAAGAGATCAGCGAGGAGTCCAGACTGCAACTCCCTTCTCTTTCCCCATGGACACAGTCTGGGTTCCCAGAGAAGGGCGCCTTGTTTCCTCTGAGCATGTGACACTTTGAGAACTTTTTTTTTTTTTAAATAAGGTCTTAGTTACTTTATACAGGGCATTCTTTCTCCCAACTCTTTTGCTAACCCAGATTTTTCTAGAGTCTGACACTGGCGTGACTTAGGATTTCAGGGTGGCCTCTGAGGTTTCACTGTTGCTCCTCGGGTTTTTGTTTTGTTTTGTTCCCATACTGGATTTCTCACTCTTTGACACATGATAATCAATTCAACCCAAACCTGTAAAAATAAAAGAACTTATTTGAGTCCTATAAGTAGCCATCCAAGAAGCATAGGTCCAATAGCCTTTGGATTCATGTTCTAGAGAAGACGGGGAAAGTATGGATTTCTATGGGCAAGCAGCACTGACTGTTGAATGCTGGGTAAGAACAGGATCCATGTAACCAATAGAAGACAAAGAATAAGAATCTGCATACTAGTAACATGTCCATAAAACCGAGTTTCTTGCCTGAAAAGCCACTGACTCTTTGATATCTACCCCAAATGGCAATTCTTCCATTTTTTCTTAAGAAATTAATCATGGACTTCTGTGTTCACTGATATCTTTCTTTTCTGTTTCTTTTTTCTCCTCCTCTTCTTCTTTTTTTTTGAGACAGTGTTCTCTGTGTAGCCCTGGCTATCCTGGAGCTTACTCTGTAGACCAGGCTGGCCTTGAACTCATAGAGATCCACCTGCCTCTGTCTCCTAAGTGCTGGAATTAAAGGTGTGCACCACCACAGCTCGGCTGATATATTTCTATGACATTTACCCCACCTCATCTTTATTTCTTCTTTTTCTTTTTTTCTTTTTTCTTTTTCTTTTTTTTTTTTTTTTTTGGTTTTTCGACACAGGGTTTTTCTGTGGTTTTGGAGCCTGTCCTGGAACTAGCTCTTGTAGACCAGGCTGGTCTCGAACTCACAGAGATCCGCCTGCCTCTGCCTCCCAAGTGCTGGGATTAAAGGCATGCGCCACCACAGCCCGGCCCTATCTTTATTTCTATATTTAAAAAAGAAAACAAACTATCTCCCTTCATTACACACACCAATCCAAATTCCCACTCCTTCCCTTCCTCTCACTCCATCCACACACCTCCCACCTTACCCCATCCATCCTCAGAGAGGTTAAGGCACATTGCTTTGGGGAAGGTCCATGGCCCTCTCTACTATATCTGGGTTGATCAAGGTGTCCATCCAAAGAGAGTAGGTTCCCAAAAAGCCAGTGCATGCAGTAGGGCCAGTGGTCCCGCAATCTGCCCAGCCATACAACTGTCACCCACATTCAGAGGGCCTAGTTTGATCCTATGCTTGTTCCTTCCCAGTTTAGCTGTAGTTGGTGAGCTCCCATTAGCTCAGGTAGACTGTTTCAGTGGGTGAACCCATTGTGATCTTGACCTCTTTGCTCATATTCTCATTCCTTCCACTATTCAACTGGACTTTGGGAGCTCAGTCCAGTGCTCAGATGTGGGTCTCTGCCTCTGTTTCCATCAGTTGCTGAATGAAGGTTCTATGTTGACATTTAAGATATTCATCAGTCTGACTACAGGGCAAATTAAGATTGGGCTCCCTCTCCTCTATTGCTTAGGGTCTTAGCTGGGGTCATCCTTGTGAATTCCTATATCTAGAGCCATGTTTCTTGTTAACCCCATAATGGCTCCCTCAATCAAGCTATCTCTTTCCTTGCTCTCATCTCTGTCCTTCCTCCATCTCGACTATCCCATTCCCTCAAGTTCTCCTCGCCCCTCTCCTTCAACCCTAGCTTTCTCCTTCTCCGCTCCCTTCTCCATCCACCCCGTGCTCCCAATTTTGTCAGGGGATCTTGTCTATTTCGACTTTCCAGGTGGATCTATATATGTTTTTCTTAAAGTTCACTTTATTACTTAGCTTCTCTAGGATCATGAACTATAGGCTCAATGTCCTTTGTTTATAGCTAGTATTCGCTTATGAGTGAGTACATACCATATTCGTCTTTTTGGGTCTGGGTTACCTCAAAAAGATGCTCAATCATACTACAAGGGCATTTGTTCAACTATGTTCATAGCAGCATTATTTGTAATAGCCAGAATCTGGAAGCAGCCTAGATGGCCCACCACTGAAGAATGGATAAAGAAAATGTGGCACATTTACACATTAGAGTACTATTCAGCAGTAAAAAATAATGACATCTTGAATTTTGCATACAAATGGATGGAATTAGAAAACACTATCCTGAGTGAGGTACCCCATTTTTTAAAAATTACATTTGTAAGCACTCAGGAGGCAGAAGTGGGACCCCTGTGATTTCCATATCAGCTTGATCGACAGAGCGGGTTCCAGGACAGCCAGGTTTCTCAGAGGAACCTTGTCTCGACAAACAAAAACAAAACAAAATGAAAATTATATTTTGTGTGTGTGTCTGTGTGTGTTTGTACATGTGTGCCTAGGGCATGGGGCCAGGGGCATGTGGAAGTAGAGGACAACCTGAAAGAGTCTTTTCATGTACCATACTGGTCATAGGGATTGAACATAGGTTGCCAAGGCTTGGCCACAGGTATCTTTAGCCACTGAGTCATTTTGCTGGCTCCCACATTGTTGTCTCCCACATGTTTGGTTGACTGTTTTCCTTATGAATGCAAGTCTCTAGAGCACAGGACTCATATTTATCTCTAGAGTCTCAGTAGTACACACAATAATCTAGGACTAATTTGTATGTGTGTACATCCATGTACAAATGCCCATGGCACGCGTGTGGAGGTGAAGATGACTTGTGGAAATTGCTTTTCTTCTTTTACTCTGGGCTCCAGAGACGGAACTCAGGTCATTAGGCTTGGTGTCAAACACCTGTGCCTACAGGACCATCTTGCTGGTCCCTTAGTATATTTAATAAATTATTCACACGTAATTCGATGAGATGGTAACTAATAATATTGTTACAGATGACAACCGTGTTGATACCTGATATGAAATGTGTCAATATCCCATAGATAAGGTGAGAAGTGTTGTCCATAAAACCCCCAATCTAGAGCATAAACCTGACTTTGTTTCTTTTTGTGTGTTTCTCTAGATTTCCAAGCAACAGGATCTAAAACAAATCAGGAATCTCACCGGTCAGAATGATTCTCTCCCTTACTGATCAGCTCAAGGCTGGTGACTGATCAACCGTGGGCCATGCTTTCAAACTCTAGTCTTGAACAGCGGGTGGAAGAAAGTGGAAAAAGAGGGCGTTCCTGGAGAGTACCCCCATCTTTCTGACAAATTCACTTCCAAAGTCATGCAGACAGCTCCATAATTCCTACATTGTTTGCTTTCCTTGTGCTTCTCTGTCCCATATATTTTCATGGAAAGCCCAAAATATGGGAAAGGAGAATGGGCAAAAATTAACTACCAAGAGTTTGGTGAGGGAGGTCCATCTCCTTTATTCCACTACCACGCATGTGGATGTGGGGTAGACATCTTTAAAGGAAAAGATGTATTGGGAACCTCTGTGTCCCTCACTACTGCATTCCGGGGTCACTTCTAGTACATGATGAAGACAGTATAGTTTGCTTGCAAAACAAAACTTGATAGCTGGGCCATACCACTCATCAGTTTCACGACGTAACTTCATCTTTGCTCCCCTAATTGTTAGATGATGTCAGTAGTCACTATGCTCATGGTCTCTTTACTCCTGTTACAGTTTCACAGCTGAAAAAAGCTAGAATGATGAATATCATTGAAGCTGATCTAACATGGTAAGCAGAGTCTGTCTTCAGACTGTCTTATGACAAATACCATGATGGCTGGTTTCATGTCAACATGATCCAAACTGGCATCATTTTGGAAGAGATTGCCCTCTCTAGATTGCCCTGTGGACAAGCCTGTGCTGCTTTTTTAATTTTTTTTTTTGGTTTTTTGAGACAGGGTTTCTCTGTGGTTTTGGAGCCTGTCCTGGAACTAGCTCTTGTAGACCAGGCTGGTCTCAAACTCACAGAGATCCGCCTGTCTCTGCCTCCCGAGTGCTGGGATTAAAGGCGTGCACCACCACCGCCTGGCTTAACTTCCTATTCTTATTGGCTGGCTTACTGGTACTTTAATATCACTTCAGTTCTACTGACATCCCCTTTTGTGTGCAGTATTTCAGGACTTTCTATGGGATGGAGCGAGGAATGTGTATTCTGGTCAATAGACAGGAGTCTTCAACAGATCCTCCAACATCTGGAAAATGCAAGGTCAGGAAACAGAGTTTCTGGGTAGGGAAGAGAGAGAGGGAGTAAAAGGAGGGAGGTAAAAGAAATTTGAGTTTGAGCAATGGAGAATACTATTTTAAGCTTTATTTATTCCATGTTTTATATGGGTATTTTACTTGCATGTGTGTTTGTGCACCACATTCATGTCTGATGCCCACAGAGGCCAGAAGAGGGCATTGGATCCCCTGGCACTGCAGTTACAAATGTTTGTAGACTACCATGTGGGTGTTGGTAAGCAAACTTGGGTCCTCTGGAAGAGCAGACACTACTCTTAACTAGGCCCCAAAGTGTGTGTGTACACATCACATTATTTAGGTATTTATTATTTTTGTGCATGTGTGCACATGTGTACCACATTATGTACATGGTGGTCAGAGGAGAAGCCATAGGAGTCAGTTCTTTCCTTCTAACATGTGGGTCTTGGGGATCGAACACAGGTCTTCTGGCTTAATGGCAAGCACAGGTTGTGTGTGTGCATGTATGTATCTGCAAAACTTGGGTGTCATTTCTGGGGAGCCATGCAGCTGGATTTTTGAGATAATTAGCCTTGGCTGTCCAGTGAGCCCCAGGGGACCCACTTCTCTCTGCTTCCCCAGCACTGGGGCACTGTGTCCCTTTCTTTTCATGTGGGTCCTGGGGATGGAACTCAGCTTCTCTCTTTGTACAGCATGTCCTTTCCTCACTGACTCACATATTTTGCTCTTGGTGGAGGGATTCTTTACATAAACAACTGATGTTTGTGAATGCAACCCCTCCTTTCATCTCTCCCTTAGACCAAAAATGTTTTGAACTTGAAACAACCACTCTCTCTCTCCTTACTAATTTTATGACTACTGATCCCAAAGAAAATGAAAACATTTCTTTTTGTCAGGTCAACACTTTTAAGTCTACAAGACTCGCAAGATTTATCTTCCTCCTCCGTCTCTGACATCGTGGGTCGGGAGGCTATCCCACCTTCTTGCTACTCTACGACGGGAAACCGTTCTTATGACTCCAGCGTGTCCTCTGTATCATCCAGTGAGTACGCTGTATCATCCAGTGACAGCTTGAACCCATCTTATCTTCCAGTCTTTCCTGGAGGAGCAACGTGGCAATTGCACAGCCATAGCTTACCTGCTTTCTCCCGAAAGGAACCGCCCACTCCCAGGAGCCAGGGCTCATCCCTGCCTACTTTTCAGCAGGCAGATCTTAAGAAATCAGATCTTTTTCAGAATCTGGCAGCTCTTCCTCCCTTAAAAACTCAACGCTTTTTTATTAATTCAGTTTTAGAAACCCTAGATTCTTGCAAACAAGAGAATACAAGAAATAAGAGAAAGAATCATTTGGCCCAATCAGATCTTGGGCCAAATTCGGTTTTGAATGAGAGCCCAGCCCCCCCCCCCAGTACGGGCTCCACTCCAGCTCTCTCCTTTAGTCAGAGGAGAACTGGAAGGACACATGTCTCATAAGGTTTCTACTTTGCGGGCACAAGTGGTGCCTCTGCCTGTGAAGAAATCCTGGGAAATAATCATTTGCTGGATGTACAAGGAGTCCCTGAACAAGGGCTCCCCAAAACTCAGTTACCTACACTCCTCCCTCAGAGGGCTGAGCAAAATACCAACCGATCTCCAGATGCTCCATCGTTTAATGTCCATGTAAACATTGGGGTGAATTCTGAATTAAGCAGGACGGAAGTGTCACAGCCGCTGACCTCAAACAAGCAGTTAGAGTCTGCTAATGACCGCCAGGTTCTTAGCTACAACCCTGTAGTTACATCAATGGGCACTCCAGCTCCCATTAACATAGTTCAGGAAGAAAACGCTTTACTGAAAAAGGATCCAAGGCATGTGTTAGAGCTGAATATAGATCAGAGGGTCCTAGGTCTTCCAGAAAAAAGGATACAGCCACAAAGGGCACAAGTAACTGACGTGGAACTGACAGCCCAGGTACCACGCTCAGCCACGGACAGCATAAAGGTTACTCCAGTGGCATTGCTTCAGGTTATGGGCTTGATGGGAATGATCCCAGAATCACACGCGCAGGTGATAGACTGCGTGGGGTTTCCCCCGCAGCCACCAAATCAAGCAGAAACAGTGAGTCTAACTCCTCGGCCATCAGATCAAGTAATTGAACCAAAAACAGTAACAAGTCTTCAGCATTCAGCTACGGAATCAAAGAGTATGGCCTCAAGACTGAGTCCAGTCACAGATAATATGAAGGTAACTCCTGAGAAATTGCTTCGCATCATGGATTCCATGGGGATGATTAATGAATTATACCCACATGTCATAGAACCAGCAGAAATAGCCCCAAAGCCACAATACCAAGTCAAGGAGTCGCCAAAGGTGGATACATTGCATGGCCACCAAGCCATACGACCAGAAGATAAGAGTCTAGGGCTACAGCAATCAGTTCTGGGAACTGTGGAAGTGATCCCCCAGCCTCAGCATAAAGTCATGGGAACAGCGAACACGACCTTGGGGCCACAGAATCAAGCCCCAGAACACATTGGGATTGCTCCTGGTCCAATACATGAAAATATATTGGAAATTAGCTCAAGTGCACTTCCTAAAGCCATTGATTATACAAAAGCAACCCCAGTGGCACAACAAACCATGGATTTCATGCAGAAAATTCCACCAGGACAGCCACACATTACAGAACCTCGGGCTTTGATCCAAACTGAAAATTTGACCCCACTGCCAACTCAGCCAGACGTTCTGACTTCTACTGTCCCAAGAGGAGCAGCAGAATCTCGAGGCATACCTCCACAGCTACCGTCTACAGCCCTAGCGTCATCAGGAGTGATTCTGCTACCATCAGGTCAATCCCCGCATGCTCTAAAGGTGACCCCGATAGTACAGGCGCCACCTGGGGTGGGAATGATCCCACCACTCCAAGTTGTAGAGCCTCCTGGTTTGACTCCACAGCCAGTGGCTCAAGTCAAAGAACCTCTGGACTTGCCTTCTGGGTTCCAGGTTCAAGCTGGAGACTCTGTGGGGATGACTCCACAGCATGAAAGCGCAGAGCGTGTGTCATTGACTCCAGGACTGTGTCAGCAGGTCATGGACCCTTCAAAGTTTACCCCATGGCACCAAGACTTAGACTATTCCGAGGTGAGCCCAAGGCAAAGTCACAAAATCCCAGAAAGGGGTGGGACCTCTGACACCCAGCCCCAAATGAAGAATTCTGCAGAGATGACAGAGGTACATAATCAAATAATGGAACCTGTGAGAACAATCACAGCACCACTAGATCAAGGTACAATACCCATAGGAAGGAGCCAAAAACATCACGTTACAGAAGTGGAAGTGGTGCCAGCTACACCCCTACTTCAGGAAATGAAACATTTGGGGGAAAACGCAGTCCCACAGCCTAAGGTTATGGATTCAATGAGTTTACCCCCAGAATTACAGAACGTAAAATCTGAGCACTTAATCCCAGATCCAAGATTGCGAAATATGAAATCTGTGGACATAGCCATGGATTTAGTCCCAGAAAAGGTAAAATATGGACCACCAACCTCAAGAGCAGTATCTACAGATTTGTCCCTAGAATTGCATCAGCTGACTATGCAGTTTGAGGAATTAACCCACATGCCACAATTACAAAGTGAGGAATCTGTGCCATCGGCCCCTGAATCTCAACTTCAAGATGTGAAATCTGGCCAAGTGATAGTTGAAGCACAACTCCAAAACATACAGTCGGCTGGGCTGGCCCCAGGTCCACAGGTGCAAAGTGATAAATCAGTACATTTGACCCCTGGTTCACAGACTCAAGGTATGCAAGGGGTTGTTTATTCAGCCCTATCGCAGCAGTTACAAGGAGATTCAAAAATGGTGGAGTTGGCTCCAAGACCATCACTTGAAGATAAGAAATCTGTGAACTTGACCCGAAAACCATATTCACAAAGTACCAGCTTTGAGAAGACAGCCCATGTACCATTGCTCGAAGATAGAAAGACTCTGTTGGTAGAAGGTAGGAGTTTAATTCCCAAGGCACTGATGGAAAGTGTGAATCTTAGTGAATTGGTCCCAAGCACACACCTTTGTGCGGTAAAATCCTTAGAAGTGAACCCCGACCCAAGTTATCATTTCCTGGAACCTGCAGAATTGGCCCTACGGCGTCAAGCCCCAGAAGAAAGAGTGGGCTCCGACATTTGTCATCAGGTGGAAGAATCTGTTGAGCTGACACAATCATCATTAGGAATGAGGATGATACCACTGCGCCAAACCTCAGACTCTATGGAGATGTACTCACCACCACTCCAAGAAACTCTTGAAACTAGGAACCAGGTTGTAAAAGAGATGGAAGAGACTCCAGAATCACAAAACGCAATTAAAGATGCTCTGGATTTGCTACCAGAATCAGAAGTACAGAATATGAACTCAGCGATGATGGCCCCAGAACCACAGCCCTCAGATGGGAAGTTTCTTCATGGGACTCTAGAATCATGTTCTGAAGTAACTAACTTATCAGAAATAAATCTAAAACCAGAATACAAAGACAGAGAGACTATCAGATTAACATTTCCTAAAGTTGATAATACTCAGGGGGCCATGATAGAACCATTTTCAGAAATGGGATCTCTGGAGTTGGGTCTCGAACCAGGAATGCAAGGTGAGAAATCGGAGTCCTTGGCTCAACACTTGCAATCTGTGGAAGTAATTGGTGAACCATCTGTACTAGCTGCAGAGCCCATCGCACTAACTACAGGACCCAAACCACACATTAAAGATGTGATCCCAGGGCCCCAGCTCAAAGTCAAACTTAGGCAAATGGATACAGAATCACAGTTGCAAAATGAGGAATCTGTAAATGTAACACGACAGTTGTCTCTAGGAGAGGTAGGTCCTGAAAAGACAAAGCCAGAGTCAGGGCGACAAAGTCCATCCCCGAAGGAACTGATTAAGGAGACACAGCTCCCGAAAGTGAAATCTGAGCATTTAAATCTAGGCCCACAGCAGCTAAGTATCAAATTTGGGTTGATTCCAGGGCCACAACTGCAAAATGTCAGATTTCCAACGTTCTACCAAGGGGGAAAACGAGGAAATTTCATCTCAGGCCCCCCACATTATGGTGTGAAATCTGATGAGGCACTATCATGTTCTCCAGTACCAGAAATCAGATTATCAGATTATATCCCGGGGCCAAATCTTCCAGAAGCAAAACTGCAACATGTGAAGCCTGTGGAAGTAAATGTAGGACCATGCTTGCAAGCTTTGAAATTCTCTGATCTGACCTCTGAGCCCAAGCACCAAGGTTTCAGATGTACACAGGTCATACCAGGTATTCACTCTCAAGATAGGAAGTCTCAGGGACTTTTGCCAGAATCATTTTTGCCATTAAGCCAAGAGTCACAGGTTGCAGATAGGAAGCTTGTTCTACCTATGGAAGTATCAGAGTTTCATAGCAGGAAACACACAATACCAGCCTCTGAACTACAATATCCAAGCGTGATATCTGAGGAGGTAAACCCGGAACTGCGGCAACAAGATACCAAATTTTCTGAGTTAGCTTCTAGGCTAAGACTTCAAGGGGTCAAATTTGGGGAGCAAACTCCAGGACCATTGTTTCACGGTATGCATTCTGTGACTCCAGAGTTGGGGATACATAATGCAAAGCTAGCAAAGATGACCCCAGAGCTCAACGATACAAAGCAAGTGAGTTTTAACTTGGGGCCCTGCCTGCAAAATGTCAAACTTTTTGATGGAACATCAGGAACTCAATCTCAAGGTGTGACGACTTCAGAGTTACACTCCGGGCCACAGTTGGATTGTGTAAAAATGTTTGAGTTTACCACACAGCCAGAGAGGCAAGGGATGAAGCCAGAGTTAATAATACAGGAGACGCTGTTTGAAGACAGGGCATATGTCACAAGGAATCAAGCACCAAGCTTTGAAGATGAGATGTCTTATAAACTACCATCTGAGCCACAGATACTAGTGGCAGAATCAGTGAGATTGACTCCTGGGATACAGCTAGCAAGTGTAGATTATTCTGAGTTGGTTGGAAGACCAGAGGCACAAGGTATAGAATCTTCTGAATCGATCCCTGGGCAGCACTTGGGACATATAAAACCTGTGGAGAAGGTCACAGTGTCAAAGCAGGAAGAGTTAACGCCAGGGCCACATTTGGGAGATGTGAAATCTATGGAGTTAAGGTCAAAGTCAGAGCAGGGAAAATTCAAAGCTATACTGTTAACCCCAGGGAAACAAGCAGGTGATAAAGAACCTGAGGAGCTGCCCCTGGGCCCCAACTCAAAAGGTTTAAAATCTGAGTTACTACCTTCAAGACCACAGTTAGAGAATAGGAAATTTGCGGTCTTAACTCTAGGACAATGTCCAGAGAGGATAAAATCTACAGTGGTATCCCCATGTAGTTCCCAGTCAGATGGTACAAAAACTGTGAAGTTGATTCCAGGTTCAACAATTCAAGACTTGAAGACTGTGGGGCTGGCCCATGATACACATGTTCAAGATGCAAATGCCATGGGTTTGAAACTTGAACCAAAGCAAGAATAGAGTCCTGTGACTTTTGTACCAGGGATACAGTTTCAAGATGAGTTTATGGAGGTGTTGCAGGTGCCTCAACTACAAGGTATAAAACCCAAGGAACTGACTGCACCGTCACAAATGCGGGGTAGGAAACATGTGATTATCTCATGTTTGAAGCCACAAAGTCTAAAACCTGTGAATATAGCCAAAACACAAGGAATCCCAGGAGTAAAACTTGTGAATTTAGTCTCAACACAACCGTGTCGAGGGATGGCGCCTACAGATTTAACTCTCAAGCCTGGACAGGATGACCAGATAACTGTAAGATCACCCGAGTAAAAAGGTGGGGTTTTAGACCAGCTGAGCAAACATTTTGAGTCAGAAAATGTGTTGTCCATGAAGTCAGGTCAAGAAGCCAAACCTGCAGATAAAAAACCTAAAGAGATCAAATTTAAAGTACAATTTAAAGATACACCATCATTTGAATTGACTCCTAAACCAGTTGTTCACAGTGTAAAACCTGAAGAGGCCCAAGATGAACCCCAGGTGCCAAGTATGAAACCATGCCAGGTGACTCCAGGGCCACAGGAGCACCAGGTGAAAGTCTCAGAGCCAATGTTAGAGCCACCATTTCAAGATGTGAAAACAATGGTGCTCACAGAGCCACACACTGGAAGTACAAAATCCGTCCGATGGATACCAATATCTGAGTTTCAAAGTGAGAAATGGGTAGGGTCAGATTTGAGGTTGCAATCTCAAAGTGCCAAACCTACAGAATTGAAACCGTCTACAGAATGGAGGGGTGTGAGGCCCTCTGAATTGACTGTCAGGTCTGAAATAATTCAAGAAGAAAAATCTGTAGGGTTGCATCTTGAGCCACAGTCACAGCAAGTAAAAACCTCTCCGTTAGCACTAGGGCTTCAGAAAACAAAAACTTTGAACTTAACATCAGAGCCACAACCTCAAGGAATCAAAACTGTGGATCAAAACAAAGATCTACTGGTTGGAAGTGTGAGATCCGTTCAGTGGATACCAGGACCTGAGTTCTACAGCGTGAAGTGTTTAGGGTTAAATTATGGGTCACAATCTCAAGGTGTCAAATCTGCAGAACAGAAAATGTCCATACAGTTGGGAGGTGTGAAGCCATCAGAGACTGTAAGACCAAAACTTCAAGAAGAAAAATCTGTGGGTTTTAACCTTGAATCACAAGTACACCATCTGAAGACACCTGAATTGTCCCCAGAAGCACAGATACAGAAAGGAGAAAACGTCACATCCAATTCAGAACCACAGCCTCAGGGGATCAAAACTGTGGATCAAAACCAAGATGCATCAGTTGTGTTAGATCCATTCAGTGGATAACAGGACCTGAGTTCCACAGCATGAAGTGTTTAGGGTTAAATCGTGGGTCACAATCTCAAGGTGTCAAAACTACAGAACAGAAACCATCCATACAGTTGGAAGGTATGAAACGACCTGAAACAACTGTAAGGCCAAAACTTCAAGGGAATAAATCTACAGATTTTAATATGAGCCAAAAGTACAGCACATAAAAACCCCTGAGACATCCCCAAAACCAGAGTTACAAGAAGGGGAAACCTCAGAGCCACAGTCTGAGTGTGTAAAAAGTTTGGCATTACACCACGGAGCAGAGTCACAGTCTGCATGTGTAAAAAGTGTGGCATTACACCATGGATCAGAGCCGCAGGCTGAGTGTGTAAATAGTGTAGCAGTACACCACGGAGCAGAGCCACAGGCTGAGTGTGTCAAAAGTGTTTAGGGTTAAATCATGGATCACAATCTCAAAGTGCAAAAACTACAGAACAGAAACCACCCATAAAGTTGGGAGGTGTGACACGACCTGAAACAACTGTAAGACCAAAATATCAAGTGAATAAATCTGCAGATTTTAACCTTGAGCCAAAAGTCCAGCACATAAAAACCTCTGAGGCATCCCCAAAACCAGAGTTACAAAAAGGAAAAAACTCAGAGCCACAGTCTGAGTGTGTAAAAAGTATGGCATTACACCACGGAGCAGAGTCACAGTCTGAGTGTGTAAAAATGTGGCCTTACACCACGGATCAGAGCCACAGTCTGAGTGTATAAAAAGTGTGGAATTACACTACGGAGCAGAGTCACAGTCTAAGTGTGTAAAAAGTGTGGCTTTACACCATGGACCGAGCCACAGTCTGAATGTGTAAAAAGTATGGAATTACACTACAAAGCAGAGTCACAGTCTAAGTGGCTAAAAAGTGAGGCCTTAAACCACGGATGGGAGCAACAATTGGAGTGTGTAAAAAGTGTAGCATATACCACGGAGCAGAATCACAGTCTGAGTGTGTAAACATGTGGCATTACACAACGGATCAGAGCCACAGTCTGAGTTTGTAAAAAGTGTGGCATTACATCACGGAGCAGAGCCACAGTCTGAGTGTGTTAAAAGTGTGGCATTACACCACGGAGCAAGTCACAGTCTGAGTTTGTAAAAATGTGGCATTACACCATGGATCAGAGCCGCAGACTGAGTGTGTAAATAGTGTAGCAGTACACCACGGAGCAGAGCCACAGGCTGAGTGTGTAAAAAGTGTTTAGGGTTAAATCGTGGATCACATTCTCAAAGTGAAAAACTACAGAACAGAAACAACCCATAAAGTTGGGAGGTGTGACATGACCTGAAACAACTGTAAGGCCAAAATATCAAGTGAATAAATCTGCAGATTTTAACCCTGAACCAAAAGTACAGCACGTAAAAACCCCTGAGACATCCCCAAAACCAGAGTTACAAGAAGGGGAAAAGTCAGAGCCACAGTGAGTGCGTAAAAAGTGTGGAATCGCACCACAGAGCAGAGTCACAGTCTAAGTGTATAAAAAGTGTGGCTTTACACCATGGATCAGAGCCACAGTCTCAGTGTGTAAAAAGTGTGGCTTTACACCACGGAGCAGAGAGTCTGAGTGTGTAAAAAGTGTGGCATTAAACCACGGATCAGAGCAACAGTCTGAGTTTATAAAAAGTGTGGAATTACACTACGGAGCAGAGTCACAGTCTAAGTGTGTAAAAAGTGTGGCTTTACACCACGGATCGAGCCACAGTCTGAGTGTGTAAAAAGTGTGGAATTACGCTACGGAGCAGAGTCACAGTCTAAGTGGCTAAAAAGTGAGGCATTAACCACGGATGAGAGCAGCAGTCGGAGTGTGTAAAAAGTGTGGCATTACACCACGGAGCAGAGTCACAGTCTGAGTGTGTAAAAATGTGGCATTAAACCACGGATCAGAGCCACTGTCTGAGTGTATAAAATGTTTGGAATTACATTATGGAGCAGAGTCACAGTCTGAGTGTGTAAAAAGTGTGGCATTCCACCACGGATCAGAGCCACAGTCTGAGTTTGTAAAAAGTGTGGCATTACATCACGGATCAGAGCCACAGTCTGAGTGTGTAGAAAGTGTGGCATTACATCACGGATCAGAGCCACAGTCTCAGTGTGTAAAAAGTGTGGCATTACACCACGGAGCAGAGAGTCTGATTGTGTAAAAAGTGTGGCATTAAACCACGGATCAGAACAACAGTCTGAGTTGATAAAAAGTGTGGTATTACACCACGGAGCAGAGTCACAGTCTGAGTGTGTAAAAGTGTGGCAGTACACAACGGATCAGAGCCTCGGACTGAGTGTGTAAATTGCATAGCAGCACACCATGGAGCAAAGCCCCAGACTGATTATGTTAAAAGTGTGGCATTATACCACAGATCAGAGCCACATTCTGAGTGTATCAAAAGTGTGGAAATACACTACGGATCAGAGCCACAGTCTGAGTGTGTAAAAAGTCTGGCATTACACCACTGAGCAGAGTCACAGTCTGAGTGTGTAAAAATGTGGCATTACACCACGGATCAGAGCCGCAGACTGAGTGTGTAAATAGTGTAGCAATACACCATGGAGCAGAGCCACAGTCTGAGTATATAAAAAGTGTGGATTACACCATGGATCAGAGCCACAGTCTGAGTGCATAAAAAGTGTGGCATTACAGCATGGAGCAGAGTCACAGTCTGCGTGTGTAAAAAGTGTGGCATTACACCATGGATCAGAGCCGCAGGTTGAGTATGTAAATAGTGTAGCAGTACACCACATAGCAGAGACAGAGGCTGATTGTATAAAAAGTGTGGCATTACACCACGGATCAGAGCCACAGTCTGATTGTATAAAAAGTGTGGAATTACACAACGGAGCAGAGTCACAGACTAAGTGTGTAAAAAGTGTGGCATGACACCACAGATCAGAGTCAGAGTCTGAGTGTGTAAATATGTGGCATTACACCACGGATCAGAGACACTGTCTGAGTGTATAAAAAGTGTGGAATTACACCACGGATCAGATCCACAGTCTGGGTGTGTAAAAAGTATGGCATTACACCACGGAGCAGAGTCACAGTCTGAGTGTGTAAAAATGTGGCATTCACCACGGATCAGAGCTGCAAACTGAGTGTGTAAATAGTGTAGCAGTACAACACGGATGAGAGCCACAGTCTGAGTGTATAAACAGTGTGGAATTACACCACCGATCAGAGCCACAATCTGAGTGCATAAAAAGTGTGGCATTACACCACGGAGCAGAATCACACTCTGCGTGTGTGAAAAGTATGGCGTTAAACCATTGATCAGAGCTGCAAGCTGAGTGTGTAAATAGTGTAGCAGTACACCATGGAGCAGGGCCACAGGCTGAGTGTGTGTTAAGTGTTCAGTGTTAAATCATGGATCACAATCTCAAAGTGCAAAAACTACAGAACAGAAACCACCCATAAAGTTGGGAGGTGTGACATGACCTGAAACAAATGTAAGGCCAAAATATCAAGTGAATAAATCTGCAGATTTTAACCTTGAACCAAAAGTACAGCATGGAAAAAAACCCTGAGGCATCCCCAAAACCAGACTTACAAGAAGGGGAAAATTCAGAGCCACAGTGAGTGCGTAAAAAGTGTGGCGTTGCACCACAGAGCAGAGTCAGTCTAAGTGTGTAAAAAGTGTGGCATTACACCATGGATCAGAGTTGCAGGATGAGTGTGTAAATAGTGTAGCAGTACACCATGTAGCAGAGCCACAGACTGATTGTGTAAAAAGTGTGGCACTACACCACGGATGAGAGCAACAGTCAGAGTGTGTAAAAAGTGTGCCATTACACCACGGAGCAGAGACACAGTCTGAGTGTGTAAAAGTGTGGCAGTATACCACGTATCAGAGCCGCAGGCTGAGAATGTAAATTGTGCAGCAGTACACCACGTAGCAGAGCCACAGACTGATTGTGTAAAAAGTGTGGCATTACACCACGGATCAGAGCCACAGTCTGATTGTATAAAAAGTGTGGAATTACACAACGGAGCAGAGTCACAGACTAAGTGTGTAAAAAGTGTGGCATGACACCATGGATCAGAGGCAGAGTCTGAGTGTGTAAAAATGTGGCATTACACCACGGATCAGAGACACTGTCTGAGTGTATAAAAAGTGAGGAATTACACCACGGATCAGATCCACAGTCTGGGTGTGTAAAAAGTATGGCATTACACCACGGAGCAGAGTCACAGTCTGAGTGTGTAAAAATGTGGCATTCACCACGGATCAGAGCCGCAAACTGAGTGTGTAAATAGTGTAGCAGTAGAACACGGATGAGAGCCACAGTCTGAGTTTATAAAAAGTGTGGTATTACACCACAGAGCAGAGTCAGAGTCTGAGTGTGTAAAAAGTGTGGAATTACACTACGAAGCAGAGTCACAGTCTAAGTGGCTTAAAAGTAAAGCATTACACCACGGATGAGAGCAACAGTCGGAGTGTGTAAAAAGTGTGGCATTACACCACGGATCAGAGCCACAATCTGAGTGTATAAAAAGTGTGGAATTACACTACGAAGGAGAGTCACAGTCTAAGTGGCTAAAAAGTAAAGCATTACACCACGGATGAGAGCAACAGTCGGAGTGTGTAAAAAGTGTGGCATTACACCATGGAGCAGAGTCACAGTCTGCGTGTGTAAAAAGTGTGGCTTTACACCATGGATCAGAGCCACTGTCTGAGTGCATAAAAGGTGTGGCATTACACCACGGAGCAGAGTCACAGTCTGAGTGTGTAAAAAGTGTGGCATTACAACATGGATCAGTGCCGCAGGCTCAGTGTGTATAGTGTAGCAGTACACCATGGAGCAGAGCCACAGGCTGAGTGGGTAAAAAGTGTTCAGTGTTAAATTGTGGATCACAATCTCAAAGTGAAAATCTACAGAACAGAAACAACCCATAAAGTTGGGAGGTGTGTCATGACCTGAAAGAACTGTAAGGCCAAAATATCAAGTGAATAAATCTGCAGATTTTAACCTTGAACCAAAAGTACAGCACGTAAAAACCCCTGAGGCATCCCCAAAACCAGAGTTACAAGAAGGGGAAAACTCAGAGTCACAGTGAGTGCGTAAAAAGTGTGGCATTGCACCATGGAGCAGAGTCACAGTCTAAGTGTGTAAAACATGTGGCATTATACCACGGATCAGAGCCACAGTCTCAGTGTGTAAAAGGTGTCATTACACCACGGAGCAGAGTCAGTCTGAGTGTGTAAAAAGTGTGGCATTAAACCACCGATCAGAGCCACAGTCTGAGTTTATAAAAAGTGTGGTATTACACCACAGAGCAGAGTCACATTCTGAGTGTGTAAAACTGTGGCAGTACACCACAAATAAGAGCCCCAGGCTGAGTGTGTAAATTGTGTAGCAGTACACCACGGAGCAAAGCCCCAGACTGATTGTGTAAAAAGTGTGGCATTATACCACAGATCAGAGCCACAGTCTGAGTGTATAAAAAGTGTCGAATTATGCTACGGAGCAGAGTCACAGTCTAAGTGTGTAAAAAGTGTGTCATTACACCACGGAGCAGAGCCACAGTCTGAGTGTGTAAAAAGTGTGGCATTACACCATGGATAAGAGCCGCAGGCTGAGTGTGTAAATAGTGTAGCAGTACACCACGTAGCAGGGCCACAGACTGATTGTGTAAAAAGTGTGGCATTACACCACGGATGAGAGCAACAGTCGGAGTGTGTAAAAAGTGTGGCATTACACCACAGAGCAGAGTCACAATCTGATTGTGTAAAAATTTGGCATTACACCAAGGATCAGAACAACTGTCTGAGTGTATTAAAAGTGTGATTTACGCTACGGAGAAGAGTCACAGTCTAAGTGTATAAAAAGTGTGGAATTATACCACGTAGCAGAGCCACAGACTGAATGCATAAAAAGTGTGGCATTACACCATGGATCAGAGCCACAGTCTGAGTGCATAAAAAGTGTGGCTTTACACCACGGATCAGAGCTACTGTCTGAGTGTATAAAAATTGTGGAATTACACTATGGAGCAGAGTCACAGTCTAAGTATGTAAAAAGTGTGGCATTAAACCACAGAGCAGAGCCACAGTCTGAGTGTGTTAAAAGTGTGTCATTACACCACGGAGCAAGTCAGAGTCTGAGTGTGTAAAAATGTGGCATTACTCCACGGATCAGAGCCGCAGACTGAGTGTGTAAATAGTGTAGCAGTACACCATGGAGCAGAGCCACAGTCTGAGTGTATAAAAAATGTGGCATTACACCACGGAGCAGAGCCACAGTCTGAGTGTGTAAAAAGTGTGGGATTACACCACGGAGCAGAGTCACAGTCTGAGTGTGTAAAATGTATGGCATTACACCATGGATCAGAGCTGCAGGCTGAGTGTATAAAAAGTGTAGCAGTACACCATGAAGCAGAGCCACAGGCTGAGTGTGTAAAAAGTGTTTAGTGTTAAATCGGGGATCACAATCTCAAAGTGCAAAAACTATAGAACAGAAACCACCCATAAAGTTGGGAGTTGTGACACGACCTGAAACAACTGTAAGGTCAAAATATCAAGTGTATAAATCTGCAGATTTTAACCTTGAACCAAAAGTACAGCACATAAAACCCCTGAGGCATCCCCAAATCCAGAGTTAGAAGAAGGGGAAAAGTCAGAGCCATAGTGAGTGCGTAAAATGTGTGGCATTACACCACGGATCAGAGCCACAGTCTGAGTTTGTAAAAAATGTGGCATTACACCACGGGTCAGTGTCACAGTCTGATTGTGTAAAAATGTGGCATTAAATCACAGATCAGATGCTCAGACTGAGTGTGTAAATAATGTAGCAGTACACCACAGAGCAGAGCCACAGTCTGAGTCTATAAAAAGTGTGGCATTACACCACGGATCAGAGCCACAGTCTGAGTGCAGTCAGCAGTTGTAGAGACGTCTCAGAAAAAGGGGCTGTCATTCTTATAGGCTCCAAATCCTACTGACCCCCAGTGTATTATGACAATACACCGATTTGTGAGGCGTGGGGTCACAGAAGCAAGTGGGTATTAACACAGGCTGTAGCTAAATAATAATTTCGTACTCAATTACTTCAGAACCCTATGCAGTCTTTAGGTATCTATCAGCTGTGTCTGTATTTGGGGCAGTTTTATATCCTCTGGAGATTTGTGTCTGTTTGTGAAACAAGGACTATAGAAAATTGTAAGATTAATGAAAGAAAGCCAAATTAATGATGGATAAACATCCCTTCCTCACATTGGAGGATATTGGTCAGTACCAGTTTTGCTCATTACTAAGTGAGGATTCTGTCTAGAGAAAGTGGTCAGAGGAAATCTATAAGAAGAGCAAATCAGAGCCTGGGTGCCATCATCCCAACAAAGAAGGGTACGAAATCTTATCACAATTTCTAAAGCAGCCTGTGGCAGTGCACAGAGAACCAAACATGAGAATTTTCTTTTAGATAATAATATTTTATGCACATCCTGTCAGGGATGATTCTGAAGTCTTAGGTATTACATGTCTTATGCTACTCAAAGAAATATTTTATATATTCATATTTTGTGAGTAAAGGAAAATAATGAAGAAATTAAGAATTAGTACCAGGTCACAGAAATGTATGGTAAAGATGGGAAGAAAGACCAGTCTGGCTTATCCTAAGCTCTTTGAAAGCCTCCCTGTAGGGTACAAAGGAGATGCAGAATACAAGGTAGTGAATCTTATGATTTGGTACCCATTAACTGACTGAATTTCTAATTCACCAACTAAATTTTTGGGAGTGGCCTCTGTGGTGTTTAAACTTGTATTTGAGTTCCTATTTGGTGTGCCAATAAAAGACACCACTGCCCACCTGTTTGGTGGTGAGTACTCTTTCTAGGAATCATGTGTAATTTTCTACATTGTCTTTCTCCTCCCCCTCTTTTCCCCTTCCTTCCCCTCCCATTTCTTTAATAAACCCTGGTGACTCTGCCTAGAATCACATATATTTTTCTTGATTGCCAGCATGACCACTAATATGAAGCCACATGCTCTCATTCCCCTTGCTCACAAGTATAGCTTTTTCCTAAGTGTTCTTTTGCCCAAGGACCTTTCTTTTCACAGCTTGCTGACTTAGAGCCCCCACTATCTTTGTTGACCATACTACTCCTAAAACTCCAACTGCAAGCATGTTACCTGTTTACAAGATTGGAAATTAAACTTATTACCAATAATCAGTCTGAGATTTGCCTGTCTACTTCCTTAGCAATCATAATTCCTGTAAAGAATTCTCATTGCCACCCAGCTTGAAATAAAGCCTAATAAATGAAGTTTTCATTACAAATTTATCTTGGTACTCCTCAGCAGACTGTCCCCAGATAATAAGGGTACAAAGAATCTGGTGCTTGCTCATGTTTCATAGACAACAAAATAGAAAAGATTTAATTTTGAATCAGGTGGGCATTGGATCAGTTCAGAACGACAGAAAGAATAGTACTTATCTGTGTGTTTGGGTTTACTCTGCTCCTTGAAGTCTGAATTGTTAGAAGTGATATTTATTTAGCTATTCAAGGTCAGTTGTTGGCATTGCTTGATTTGGTTCCAGCAGTGAGAGATATTCATCACAAGCCTTGAATTTAGAGAGGTTCTTTAGTCCTTTGAAAAGGAGAACAAAAGGTGTTCCGTTTCAGAACCAAATGTTTCTTATGCTCAGCAGTCTCCAAAGCCCTTTCCAGGAGATAAGAAGACTAAAGACACAACTGAGGATTAGGAAGGAGAAGGTAAATAAAATGAATTCAAGATAGTGCTCTTTCCTTTCTATTCCCCTGCCATTCCCCCTCTTTTCTCTCCTCCCCATCCACTCTCTTCCTCTCTCCCTATCCTCTCTTCTCTTCCTCTTTTACTTTCTCTCTTTTCCTTTCTCTTTTCTTTTTATCTCTCCATTCTCTAATTTTCCTCTCTCTTTCCTTTGTCTTTTCATCTTTTCTTTCTCTATATTGGCGAGAGAAAGTAGGGAAGGTCTTAGGATTCTTTTTTTATTTGTTTTATTGCTTTATTAATAATACCAATCAAAATTTCCACTTCCTCCCTTTCTCCCACTTCCCTCCTGCTCCCCCAAACATCTTCCCACTCCCCCTACAGTCCTAAGAGAGAGCCAGGTCCTCTGCCCTGTGGGAAGCCCAAGGCCCTCCCCACTCCATCCAGGCTTAGGAAGGTAAGCATCCTAATAGAATAGGATCCCAAAAGCCAGTACATGCAGTAGAGACAAACCCCAGTGCCATTATCATTGGCTTCTTAGTCTGCCCCAATTGTCAGCCACATTCAGAGGGTCCAGTTTGTTCCCATGCTCGTTCAGTCCCAGTCCATCTGGATTTGGTGAGCTCCCATTAGCTCAGGCACATTGTCTCAGTGGGTGAACCAACCTATAGTTAGTGATCCTAGAAGATAAGTAATAAGGTGAACCCAAAGAAAAAACATATATAGATCCTCCTGGAAATTGGAGGCAGACAAGGCAAAAGTTGGGAGCATGGGGGTGGGGGTGGGTTGGGAAGAAGGGGAGAGGGGGAAAGAGGGGAGAGAAGGGGGGTTGTGGTGAGCTTGGGGGAATGGGATGTTTGAGATGGAAGAAGCAAGGATATGGGAGCAGGGAAGGAGTTATCTTAATTGAGGGAGCCATTTTGGGGTTGGCAAGAGGCTTGGCTTTGGAGGGGGCCCCAGGAGTCCATGGGGATGACCCCAGCTAGGACCCTAGACAGTAAAGGAGAGGATGCCTGAACTGGCCTTGTCCTGTAGTCAGACTGATGACTATCTTGAATATCACCATAGAAGCTTCATCCGGTGACAGATGGAGATAGAGACAGAGACCCACATAAAAGCACTGGACTGAGCTCCAAAGGTCCAGTTGAAGAGCAGAAGTAGGAAGAATAGGAGCAAGGAAATCAGGACCACAAGGGGTCTTGGGATTCTTACCTTATCATTAAGGAGCTGAGATGTTTTGGAGGAAGGCATTTTCTCTTAGTTTCCTAAACATATTTAGTACACTGAGGAGTTATGGGCATAACCAATTTTATCTCTATTTGCACTCCTTGTTTGTAAATCCATCTTTATGTTTCTTCCTATCTATTCTAGCCAAAGAGCCTTAATGTCTCTGAGTCTCATTTTCCTATGTTGCAAGCATTTTTATATCTGAGTGTGAGTCAGCAATTCTTAAAAGGAACAATTGTTCTCACTTAATGCTCTTTAATGCAAGGTTGTAAAAATAGTGACATTATCAACCAACATAATTTGCAGTACAGAGTCTTAATATTACTTGAGTCAAGTCTGGGATTAAAAGAAAGATAATGTGATGATCTGTTGTCATTGTCAGCTTGGCTAATTGTGCAGTCACTTAGGAGGCATACCACTGTGTGAGCAAGTAAATGTGTATCCAGATGGGTTCTTCTGGGGAGGAAAAATTCCACCTTGGCTTTAGGTAGCACCATCCCACGGGTTTGAAGCCCAGACTGGATAAACTCTGGAAGCAGGAGAAATATGGCTCATCGCTAACATTTGCTTCTCTGTTCTTCCTTAAAATACCTGCAAGGTGACCAGCTATCTCATGCTGTGCTCTTTACTGACCATGATGGACCATATTCTCAAACAATGAGCCCAAATAAACCCTCCCTTCTTTAGGCAGCTTTCATCAATACAAGAAGAAAATTGACTAATATAGATAGCATATAGCTGTAATTGACCTTCCTGTTCACAGAAGAAGCTGTTTTAGATAAGAATGGGTTCTTTCAGGTCACACCCACACAAATACACATATACAAGAGAAACGGATGGTGATTTGAAGAACTCCAGGGGAGAAAGAATTTGAGAACTCCAAGTATCTGTGAATTTATTTTATTAATAAATATTTGCTAAAAGCTAGAAAGTCTAAAATATTATACTAAAACACCAGGAGCAATGTACCAAAGATCTATGTTTCCGATTGGCCCTGAAGAATTTAAAGAACCAGTCATGCCTGAGTAACTCTGGTGTTACCTACCAATCAATGGCAGACATGACTTCATGAATATTCTACTCAAAAACAAGTTGTCTTTCAGAACCTTCACCATTTCTACTCCTCCAACCAATGACTTACAGTTTTGATTACTGTCTTGTTTTAAGTTGTAAAGTTGCTTGTTTTGCTCATATCTCATTCCTCCTGGAAGATGGTTCATTTTGAAGCTCTTGTCCCTATTTTCCACATACAAATCTCATTTTTGTTCATTTATCAATATGACAGGATGTTCAGAGAGTGTATAATCTAATCACTGAACTTTGAAGCACTTATAAGAGTAAGTATGATATTAGTAACTCAGCATGACTTAATCCCAAATGGTAAAGGTTCTATAAACTTAAGTGAGGAGATAGTTATATTTTAGGTGTAAAAAGGACTTGAACCCATCAGCCTGGGGCAGAGCTCAGTCTAAGTGCTTATCTAGAATGCATAAGGCTCTGCTTTTATCCATAATACCCCTAGGTAAACATTCCAAAGGTCTCATTCAATTCTACAGATAAGATAGATGCCTCATTCTGTCTCTACTGCTAGTATTCCCAGTGATGTGTTGCCTGATCTACCAGGCAGATAAAATTATACAGTTTGTTTTATCTTAGATATTTCAATATTTTTATTAAATTATTAATAGCAAATGTGGTGAAAAGAAATGATCAAACCTGTGGCTGATGTTTACAAGCTGTGTCAACAAGACTAGTTTGCTGTGTTTTCAATTTCTGATAGATGAGTTTGATATTTGTTGAAAAATAAAATGTCCTGGACAATATTTGTCATAAAATTCCTTCACGGTTCCCTAGATTTATGTCCACTATTTCCTGATGATTGGATGCATATATTTTTCTGATGCTATGTGTCAAAAGGCTACAAAGGGTCCTTACTAATTTCAACAAATAGAAACAGAGTCCCCTAAAGGTCTTTAAGGCTTCTTTGAAAATTCAAATTGTTATTTTGCCAGGCAGCAAGTAGAATCCATCTTTCCACTAATCTGAAAAGCTATTTTATAAAGCAAAATCAAATCAAACCAAAACAAAAAACCAAAAAAGCCCAGACAGTTATTGCAAGTTTTATTCACAAAGAAAATGCTCATTCTCAGCCATGCTGTAAAAGAAAGTAAGGGTCAGTTTTGTTGCTCTGAAGGGAAAGGGGTGGTTGATGTTAGAAGGGACAAGGTATTGGATTAGTAAACAGTCTGTCAAACACTTTCGCAACATTGCCATTGTAGGGGTTGGGTGGTGGTGGTTCAGGCCTTTAATCTCAGTCTGCTCTCAGAAGGCAGAGGAAGGCAGATCTGAGTCTGAGGCCAGCCTGATTTACGGGTGAGTTCCAGGACAGCCAGGACTACATAGAAAAAAAAAGTGTCTTGAAAAGTAACAACCAAAAAATAAATAATAATAATTACTAATGTAGGTCATGGAGAGATGACTCAGTGGTTAAGAGCAGTTTCTGCTCTTGCAGAAGACCTGGGTTTATTTTTCGGCACCCACAGTTACAATCATCAGAAACTCCTGCTCCAGGGTATTGGATGCCCTCATCTGGTTTCCACACTGGCAAGTTCATATGTATTCACATAAGTGAAAAAGATTACCAAACGTATATTTTAAAATTACATCATTATATTTAAGTGCTATTTCCTAAAAGGTTCCAGAGTGACATTCAATGCTAAACAACAAAATGATTGCAGAAATAGAACTAGAAGAATCCCACTTGAGGAGGTGTATTGTACATAAGATTTGACCCTTGATCCGTGAGCATGTGTGTGATTCTGATGAACATTCCCTGAAGTTTCTCACACTCCTGTATGTGCTCACAGGGATCTTCTTCAATCAAATGACTTTGGGAAGGCTGGAATGTTTGAGGTCAAGGTGTAAGGCACACCACTCTATTTGTCCATTTAGTCTACAATACCATAGTAGCCATAACAAAGCAGAGACTTTTAAAAATAAATGCAATGTCTTTTCTCATTACCCCTCTTCTTTTTCTTCTTCTGTTTTGCATTTATAGATTTCCTTTGTTACTTCTGAGAAAGAAAAATGAATCACTGCCCAGTCTGGCCTAGAACTCACTATGTAGCTCTGAGATCCCTAGAAAGGGCAGGCATCTTCCTCCTTTAACCTCTTGAGTACTAGGAATGCAGGCATGTACAGTAAGGGAGGGCAGCCCCTCAAAGTCAGTACAGGGCATGTCCAGATTTTCAGCACAAAGGAAATTTATTACCCTGAAGGGGCAAACAGAAATCAAGCAGTTAAAGTAGCAAGCAGCAAGCACCCATTTTTCTTTGTTTTGTATTTGCAGGATTGAGTTTTTTTTTTCAGTATTTTTGCCACTTTATTTTTTTTATTCTTTTTTAATTAAAATTTCCACCTGTCCCCGTTTCCCATTTCCCTCCCCCTCCTCCCAAATATTGCCCCTCCCCCCACTCCCCTTTCCCTATCCCCACTCCTTTTCTCCTCCCCCCACTCCATTCACCCTCCCTCTCGATACTGAAGAGCAGTACAAATTCCCTGCCCTGCGGGAAGACCAAGGTCCTCCAACTTCTATCTAGGTCCAGGAAGGTGATCATCCAAACAGGCTAAGCTCCCACATAGCCAGTTCATGTATTAGTATTAGGATCGAAACCTAATGCCATTGTCCTTGGCTTCTTATCAGCCTTTATTGTCAGCCATGTTCAGAGAGTCCAGTTTCAACCCATGCTTATTCAGTCCCAGTCCAGCTGGCCTTAGTGGGCTCCCAATAAATCAGTTCCAATGTCACAGTGGGTGGGTGCACCCCTCGTGGTCCTGACTTCCTTGCTCATGTTCTCCCTCCTTCTGCTCCTCATTTGGACCTTAAGAGCTCAGACCTTTGCTCCAAATTGAGTCTCTGTCTCTATCTCGATCCATCGCCAGATGAAGGTTCTAAGGTGATATGTAAGATATTCATCAGTATAGGATAGGATCAATTCATGTTCCCTCTCCTCAGTTGCCCAAGGTACCAGCTGGGGACATCTCCCTGGACACCTGCAAGCCCCTCTAGAGTCAAGTCTCTTGCCAACCCTAAGATGGCTCCCTTAGTTAGGATATATAATTCGCTGCTCCCATATCCATCCTTCCTATATCCTAACCATCCCAATCCCTCAAGCTCCTCCCATCCTCCCCTTCTCATGTTTCTCATCCCATTTCCCCTTAGCCCCAAGCCACCTCACCGGCTAGTTCCCAGTTTTTGCCCTGCAATCTTGTCTACTTCCCCTTTCCAGGCAGATGACTATACGATTTTCTTTGGGTTCACTTTCTTATTTAGCTTCTCTAGGATCACAAATTATATGCTCAATGTCCTTTATTTATGGCTAGAAACCAATTATGAGTGAGTACATCCCAAGTTCCTCTTTTTGGGTCTGGGATACCTCACTCAAATAGTATTTTCTATTTCCATCCATTTGTATGCAAAATTCGAGAAGTCATTGTTTTTTACCACTGAGTAGTACTCTAATATGTATATATTCCACAATTTCTTCATCCATTCCTCCATTGAAGGGCATCTAGGTTGTTTCCAGGTTCTGGCTATTAAAAACAATGCTGCTATGAACATAGTTGAACAGATACTTTTGTCATATGATAGGGCGTCTCTTGGGTATATTCCCAAGAGTGGTATTACTGGATCTTGGGGTAGGTTGATCACAAATTTCCTGAGAAATCACCACACTGATTTCCAAAGTGGTTGCACAAGTTTGCATTCCCACCAGCAATGGATCAGTGTGCCCCTTCCTCCACAACTTCTCCAACAAAGGCTATCATTGGTGTTTTTGATTTTATCCATTCTGACAGGTGTAAGATGGTATCTCAAAGTTGTTTTAATTTGCATTTCCCTTATCGCTAAGGAGGTTGAGCATGACCTTAAGTGTCTTTTGGCCATTTGACTTTCTTCTGTTGAGAATTCTCTGTTCAGTTCAGTGCCCCATTTTTTTATTGGGTTAATTAGCATTTTAAAGTCTAGTTTCTTGAGTTCTATATATATTTTGGAGATCAGACCTTTGTCTGTTGCAGGGTTGGTGAAGATCTTCTCCCAATCAGTGGCTTGCCTTTTTGTCTTAGTGACAGTGTCCTTTGCTTTTCAGAAGCTACTCCTTTTCAGGAGGTCCCATTTATTCAATGTTGTCCTTAATGTCTGTGCTGCTGGGGATAAACGTAGGAAGTGATCTCCTGTACCCATATGTTGTAGAGTACTTCCCACTTTTTCTTCTATCAGGTTCAGTGTGTTCAGACTGATATTGAGGTCTTTAATCCATTTGGACTTGAGTTTTGTGCATGGCGATAGATATGGATCTATTTTTATTCTTCTACAGGTTGACAACCAGTTCTGCCAGCACCATTTGTTGAAGATGCTCTCTTTTTTCCATTGAATACTTTTAGATCCTTTATCAAAAATCAGGTGTTCATATGTTTGTGGATTAAAATCAGGATTCTACTCGGTTCCTTTGATCGACTTCTCTGTTTTTATGCCAATACCAAGCTGTTTTCAATACTGTAGCTCTGTAATAGAGTTTGAAGTGAGGGATGGTAATGCCTCCAGACGATCCTTTATTATATAAGATTGTTTTGGCTATCCTGGGTTTTTTTGTTTTTCTATATAAAGTTGATTATTGTCCTCTCAAGATCTGTGAAGAATTTTGATGGGATTTTAATGGGGATTGCATGGAATCTATAAATTGCCCTTGGTAGAATTCCCATTTTTACTATGTTGATCTTCCCAATCCAAGAGCAAGGGAGATCCTTCCATTTTCTAGTATCCTCATCAATTTCTTTCTTCATAGACTTAAAGTTCTTGTCAAATAGATCCTTCACTTTCTTTGTTAGGATTACCCCAAGATATTTTATGCTATTTGTGGCTATCGTGAAGCGATGCTTCTCTGATTTCCCTCTCTGCTTCGTTATCCTTTGTGTAAAGGAGGGCAACTGATTTTTTGGAATTGATCTTGTATCCTGCCACGCTACTAAAGGTGTTTATCAGTTGTAGGAGTCCTTTGCTGGAGTTTTTGGGGTCGCTTATGTACACTATCATATAGTCTGCAGATAACGAAAGTTTAACTTCTTCCTTTCCAATTTGAATCCCTTTGATCCCCTTATGTTGTCTTATTGCTATTGCTAGAATTTCAAGCACTATATTAAAGAGGTATGGAGAGAGTGGACAGCCTTGTCGTGTTCCTGATTTTAGTGGAATAGCTTTGAGTTTCTCTCCATTTAATTTGATGTTAGCTGTCTGCTTGCTATAAATAGCTTTTATTATACTTAGGTACAACCCTTGTATCCCTAATCTCTCTAAGACCTTTATCATAAAGGGATGTCGAATTTTGTCAAATGCTTTTTCAGCATCTAATGAAATGATCATATGTTTTTTTTCTTTCAATTTATTTATAAGATGGATTACATTGATAGATTTTTGTATGTTGAACCAGCCCCGCATCTCTGGGATGAAGCCTACTTGATCATAATGGATAATTTTTCTAATGTATTCTTGGATTCGGTTTGCCAGTATTTTATTGAGTATCTCTGCATCAATGTTCATGAGTGAGATTGGCCTGTAGTTCTCTTTCTCATTTGTATCTTTGTGTAGTTTTGGTATCAGAGTAACTGCAGCTTCATAAAAGGAATTTGGCAATGACTTCTCTGTTTCTATATTGTGAAATACATTAAGGAGTATAGGTATTAGGTCTTCTTGGAAGTTCTGGTAGAATTCTGCATTGAAGCAGTCTGGACCTGGGATTTTTTTGGTAGGGAGGTTTTTTATAACAACTTCTAATTCTTCGCGACTAACAGGTCTATTTAGGTTGTTCACCTGGTCCTGGTTAACTTTTGTATATGGTACTTATCTAAAAAAGTGTCCATTTCTTTTACATTTTCCAATTTTATGGCATACAGGTTTTTGTAGTAAGATCTAATGATTCTCTGAATTTCCTCTGTGTCTGTGGTTATGTCTCCCTTTTCATTTCTGATCTTGTTAATTTGCATATTCTCTCTCTGCTGTTTGATTAGTTTGGATAGGGGTTTATCAATCTTATTGATTTTCTCCAAGAACCCACTTTTTGTTTCATTGATTCTTTGGATTGTTTTCTCTGTTTCTATTTTGTTGATTTCAGCCCTCAGTTTGATTATTTCCAGTCTTCTACTTCTCCTAGGTGAGTCTGCTTCTTTTTTTCTAGAGCTTTCAGGTGGTCTGTTAAGTCTCCAATGTGTGCTTTCTCCGTTTTCTTTAAGTGGGCGCTTAATGCTATGAACTTTCCTCTTAGCACTGCTTTCATAGTGTCCCGTAGGTTTGAGTATGTTGAGTCTTCGTTTTCATTGAATTCAAGAAAGACTTTAATTTCATTCTTTATTTCTTCCTTGATCCAGGTGTGGTTCAGTAGTTGACTGTCCAGTTTCCATGAGTTCGTAGGTTTTCTGGAGATAGCATTGTTGTTGAATTCTAACTTTAATCCATGGTGATCTGATAAAAGACAGGTGTTACTGATAATTTTTTGTAACTGTGTAAGTTTGCTTTGTTACTGAGTATGTGGTTTATTTTCGAGAAGGTTCCATGCGCTGCAGAGAAGAAGGTATATTCTTTCCTATTTGAGTGGAATGTTCTATAGATGTCTGTTAAGTCCATTTGATTCATTACCTTCATTAATTCTCTTATTTCTCTGTTAGGTTTCTGTCTTATTGACCTGTCCATTGGTGAGAGAGGAGTGTTGAAATCTCCTATTAGTGTGTGTGTTTTGATGACTGCCTTGAGTTTTAGTAATGTTTCTTTTACATAAGTGGGTGCTTTTATATTAGGGGCATAGATATTCAGGACTGAGACTTCATCCTGATGAATTGTTCTTGTTATGAGTAAAAAATGTCCCTCTCCATCTCTTCTGATTGATTTTAGTTTGAAGTCTACTTTCTTAGAAATTAGTTTGGCCACACCTGCTTGTTTCTTAGGTCCGTTTGCTTGATAAACCTTTTCCCAGCCCTTTACTCTGAGTAGATGCCTGTCTTTGTAATTGAGGTGTGATTCTTGTAAACAGCAGAATGTTTGGATCCTGTTTTCGTATCCAATCTCTTAGCCTGTGCCTCTTTATAGGTGAGTTGAGTCCATTGATATTAAGTGATATTCATGACCAGTGGTTGTTAACTCCGGTCATTTTTCCTTTCTTTCTTTCTTTCTTTCTTTCTTTCTTTCTTTCTTTCTTTCTTTCTTTCTTTCTTTTTTTTCGTAGTACGGTTTGTGTGTTTCCCTTCTTCAAGTTGTGCTGGTGAAGGGTCATTAGATGTTTGAGTTATTGTGGGCATTGTTGGACTCCTTGGGTTGTGATTTTCCTTCAATTACTTTCTGTAAGGCTGGATTTGTGGCGACATATTGTTTAAATTTGTTTTTATCCTGGAAAATTTTGTTTTCTCCATTTATAGTGAATGAAAGCTTGGCTGGGTATAGTAGTCTGGGCTTGCATCCATGGTCTCTTAGTTTCTGCAGTACTTCTATCCAGGACCTTTTGGCTTTCTTGGTTTCCATAGAGAAGTCAGGTGTAAGTCTGATAGGTTTACCTTTATAGGTAACTTGACCTTTTTCCTTTGCAGCTCTTAATACTCTTTCTTTATTCTGTATGTTTTGTGTTTTGATTATTATATGACGAGGAGATGTTTTTTATTAATCCAGTCGATTTGGTGTTCTGTATGCTTCTTGGACCTTCAAAGGAATATCTTTCTTAAGGTTGGGAAAGTTTTCTTCTATAATTTTATTAAGTATATTTTCTGGACCATTGAGCTGTACTTCTTCTCCTTCTTCTATCCCTATTATTCTTAGGTTTGGTCTTTTTATTGTGTCCCAGATTTCCTGAATGTTTTGTGATGAGAATTTGTTGGTTTTGCTGTTTTCTTTGATCAGTGTGTTTATTTTCTCTATGGTATCTTCAGTGTCTGAGATTCTTTCTTCTATTTTTTGTAATCTGTTGGTAGTACTTGTCTCTGTAGTTCCTGTTAGTTTATCCAGATTTTCCATCTCTATCTTTCCCTCGGTTTGTGTTTTTTTTTATTACTTCCACTTCATTCTTCAAGTCTTGAACCGTTTCCCTTACCTGTTTGATTACTTTTTTCTTGTTTCTCTTGGTTTTCTTGGGTATCTTTGAGAGATTTATTCATTTCCTCTACCTTTTTGTTTGTAATCTCTAATTGATTACAGCAGTTTTTCACCTCCTGTTTAAGGTCCTCTATTATTTTCATATAATTCACTTTTGGGTCGAATTCTTCTAATTCTTCTGGAATAGGGTGTACAATTCTTCTTATTTCGGGATTCCTCGATTCTGGTGATGTCACGTTGCCTTTCAGGCTGTTGGAGGAATTCTTGCATTGGCGCCTGCCCATCTTTTCCTTCAAATGGAGCCAGGAGAGGCCTGGTGTCTTGGTCCAGTCTTTGCTGTGACTAACTCTCTGGGTGTATTTCCTCAGTGTAGGGGCAGGATCACTTCCAGATGGACTCCTCAACACCAAAACATGAACGTCTGGTAGTCCAATGACCTGCGGACAAAAGAGCGAATGCAGGGGGTAGGTCAGGGCCGAATAGAACACAGGCAACCCTGCAGCACAGGCTGGAGGTACCTGTGCTCCCTTTCGGGGTTGTTGAGGCCTGCCCGGTAGGCACGCACTCACTGCTCTGGATGGGTAACCTTAGTGTAGGAGCAGGAAGCTGATCCTCAGCAAAGGACCTTGCAGACAATGCAGGCTTGGGGGGTGCGCATGTGTAGGAAAGAAAACCCAGCAGCCGGAGCTGGGGGAGGGGGTTTGTGCTCTCATCTGGGACAGTCCGCCCCAGGATAGCACACACTCACCTGTCCAGATGGAACTTCTCAGCACCTACACAGGGACACCTGGTAGCCCAAAGAGCCAGGGACCAAGGGAAGAAGGAGTCAGGCAGGGCAGGTCCAGGAGAGTACAGCAGACCCTGCAGCCCCAGCCGCAGGGGCCCACACTCCCTGGCAGGGACCTTGAGGCCTGCCTGCTAGTCAGGCACTCACTGCTCTGGGTGGGTAACCTTAGTGTAGGAGCAGGAAGCTGATCCTCAGCAAAGGACCAGTAAATGTATAGCTGACAGGTCCATTGGGCTATCCACAGGAAGTATACACATATGCTCCAGTTGGACTAACCCGTTTTTTAAGAGCAATGGAGACATCTGTCCTTTGGATAAGTCACTGTTAATATTGCAAAAATCTTGTGAAATCAAGGCATTTCTCCTTTCTAAAGTATCCAAGCAATGTATAAAATGGCTTTTCCTGTAGAGCAACCAGATACCTCCCCCAGACCACAAAGTCATGGTGTGAAAACAGTCAAGCCTTTCTTGTCATAGCCAAAGACTACATAAAAATAATTTCCTACAAGCTTCCTTTGTTGGCAATACTTACTGATAAGAAAGGAGCCTCATTCAGGAGGCAATATGTCTGCTCTGACAGCAGATTCAGAAAGGTGTAATCTACTGGTATTCTGCTCTAAACAAGTTACTAATAGTCTGTATTTACCCTTTCTTCATTTTGGTTTCAACTAACATAAGATCATAGCCTAGAAAAATTAGCTGTTTATACAGGAAAAAGGTTCAAGTCAATAAAACTAGTTTCAGAGGGAAGAATTCTCACCTAGACACCCTGCTTGAGTCAAAATCAAGGTCCCCAGAAAAGATTCCTTGTAACTCAACCAGCTAGATGCTAATGTAAATAAAGCCCACAGGTACTAGTATAGCTACCAATGCTCTTCGCAGCCTCACGGAAACTTTACAACCATGCGCTGTGAGACATAAAGTGCCTCCTTGACAGATTTAATTTTATTACTCATTTAAAAAGGCTATCTAAGGATGTTCTTTATCCCAGTACATACAAACAGAAATGATAAAGTCTTATGTGCTTTGGGAGACATGTTGCTTTTTTTTTTTACTTTTATTTTCTTCATTTTCCATTTTTATGGAAGATAGAATCATTTTTCAATTAATATATCCTGATGACAGTTTCCCCTATGTATACTCACCACAGTTCCTCTTCTCCTCCTCTCCTATCTGCATCTATTCCCTTTCTGTCTCTAATTAGAAAAAAACAGACTTCTCAGGGATAACACCAGAGCATAACAAAATAAAATATAATAGGATAAAACCAAACCTATCATTAAAATTGGACAGACCAACCAACAGAAGCCCAGGAATGATGACCCCACTCATTCATAGACTCAGGAGTCCCATAAAATACTAAACTGAAAGCTATGATATGTTCACAGTGGACATGGTTCACACCTGGGTAGACCCTGTGCTTGCTGCTTCAGTCTCTGTGAAACCTTATGAACCTGGCTCTCTTGATTCAGAGGGACTTGTTCTCTCTTGGTGTCCTCCATTCCCTCTGGCTCTTATACAGTTTGCATCTCCTCTTTCTTCTGGCTTCGCTAAGCTCTGGTGAGAGGGTTTGTTGGAGATATCTCACTAGAGATTTGGACATGTGTATTCCAAAGTCTTTCTTTCTCTGCATAGTGTTTGGCTGTTGGTGTGTGTATTCATCCTCATCTTCTGCAAGAGGAAGCTTTTCCAATAATGTCTCAATAAGGCACAGATCTATGAGTATAGCAGAGTATCATAAAATTATTAAATAGTCATTCTTTGTCTATATTTTTCTGGTCTGTAGTATTTGATTTTACCCTAGGTCTCTGGGTTATCGAAGAAGACATATGATTTTTAATATTTCTTTATTTTAGACTCTAAAACTGGAACAGTCTTTTTCTTTTAATAGAATATATAATTATGTGACTATATTGTATTTATTTTTTTCTTGGAATTAGGTAAGTTCCAAAGTTCTTTACAACATAGTGACATTTAATATTTCAAAAGCTTATTCTATAATCTGAGCTAAACTGAATAATTGATTTGTTAATTAACTGTATTTTCAATGCATTTTAATCTTTTTATTATGCTATTTACTTTTTCAGATTCATTCAGAGAGTAATTTTGCATGATCCACTAGGGAAAAGTGTTGTTCTTGGCTGATGTGTCTGATTCAATTACATACATATTGCTTGTAATTACTTTCTAACACATGTAAAAGATTTTTGTATCTAACTCATTCATGAATGAGGAAACAAATGGGATGAGGAAACTATTCTCTAGGATATTTTTAAGAACTTGCCTTGTTCCATGCTTTAAAAAAAATAGATTTCTAGATACAAGACCGGTGTATGACTTTTAAGGCAACAGTCATAAATGCCAGGTTCATCTTTACTGTTAGATCTCTTTGCATGGTAGTTCAGGTATAAAATTTCTAACTCTCAGAGTCTCAGCTTTCCTCAGTGAACAGCACAGATCCAAGTCTAGCAATACCAGCTCAGTAACAGAAATGAACCCTACCTGGTCCTGTTGAATTAAGATACAGAGGGCACTGAGGGGTTTTGTTCTCACATTATCTGATTGACTTCTAGTTTGTAGATAAGTTTTTTTCTAAGCCATCTTGAAGCCTTTGGTTTTCCTCACACTCATCCTGTTAGTTGGTTCTCTCCGTGGCATTTTGATCAACTGTTTACGGTGATAAAGGAATGTTTTGCACTGGGAAGATGATGGGTGATGTTACGAGAAGATGGAAGCTGTCTAAGTCCTTTGCCTTGGCAAACAGTTATGAGTAACTGCACCATCCTCACACAAACTCTTTGACAACATTTTCATTTTTTATGAACAACAAAATGATGTATCAATTTCTAAGTCTATAGAGAACAGTTGAAAAAGAAGTAGAAATAAATAAAGTCACACAGTTAGAAGAAGATCAACTATGTTCAACTTAGAGAACACAGCACAGTATGCATAGGGGACCAAGAACACGGGGCTGCTGATGCTGTAAAACATGAGAAAGAGAAGCTCTGATCTAACCTGGCATTGTAAAATGCCTCTATTTCTCATTATCATCTCATGAGAAAGCTTGCTACATAGGTAATATACTGCTGTTGTAGCATTATCTGTATTCATTTTTTACAAAATGTGCTACATCAACTGACATTTGTCTTTGAAGTTTACCAATGATGCCTGTTAAAGAATGTGAACTCTAGCAATGAGTTCTGATTTTTGACTTAATAATTCAATAATTCGCATCACCTCACATTTAATAATAAAAACTAAGAACAAATCCATGTGTTCTGGAAGCAGTGTTATGATGTATAATAGCCAAGAAGCCAAGGCTGGTTCTGAAATCCCCAATTATGTGATAATACACAGCTAACACAACACAGTAATAGCTGCTTTTATGCACCCATATCCATATCAAAGATTCTGATCAGCTCTGTGGAATCTTGTTTCTAACTTACTTCTCTCAGAAGCATTAAGACAGCCCATATGAATAATGACTTTTGACAAACTCTGTAAAGTAGAACTGGCATTGTGGTAAATACTGCATGAGGTGGGATCAGTACCAAAGCACACCTCTGCAGCCAAAGTCCCAGCATGCCACACTGGAGATGCTTTGGAGCAAGTGCCAGGTGCTTTGATGATCAGAAAAGTACAAACAAGAGCGGGACGGCCGTTGATGGCAGGTGCATCTGACAGTTTGCTCCCACAGCAGTGGGCAGATAGTTTTCCTCAGGAACTGTTTCTCAGATGACACAAGAAAATGAGATAATTTTAGCTCATCCTATAAAGGTGCAGCTGAGCTTTATTTATAGATCAATAGAATTGAGTGAAAAATAGAATAGTCTTTTGACTTCAGTAGTCCCCAAAATTAAAGATAAAATTTCCTCTTCTATAAAGTTAAACAATTTCAATTTCTGTAGTCCTCATTTTATTGAAATGAAATTTTAATATTAAAATAGAAAAAAATCTTGTTATTTAATTAATAAAAAGGAGAACAAAAGGCATTCTGTCAATGATTAGTTCCTAAAAGAAGATGTTTTCATCTTCAGATAAAAAGGATTATTCATTGTTAGGAAAATCACAGTTACATCTACAAGAATGACTATTTCAAAGGAGGCCTAGGTGGAGGAAGCACCGGTGTGCAGGCAGTCCCAGGCGGCGGAGGCACCGGCAGGCAGGCCCTGGTGGCGGAGGCACCGGCAGGCACGCCTAGGCGGCGGAAGCACCAGTGCGCAGGCAGGCCCGGGAGGCGGAGGCACCGGCAAGCAGGCAGGCCCGGGCGGCGGGGGCACTGGATGCAGGATAGTGCGGGCAAGAAACAGTGAAGCCCGCACTGAGAGCAGATTGCCCCGCTACAATTAAATCAAACCCAATAGATAGCATCGGTAAGAGGAGATGGGCAGACGCCAAGGCAAGAATTCACCCAACAATCTGAAAAACAAAATGAAAACACCAGAACCCAATGATCTTACAACACAAGGACTTGAACACCCTAACACAGGAGAAGAGGAAAAAAACTGACTTTTTGAAAGCAATAGAGTCCCTTAAACAACATGTAAAAAATGCCCTCATAGAAATGGATGAGAAGTATAACAAAAAGTTTGAAGAAATGAGTAAATACGTAAATGATACCCTGGGAAGCCAAGAAAAAATGATCAAACAGGTAATGGAAACAGTCCAAGAATTGAAAACTGAAATGGTAGCAAGGAAGAAAACACAAACTGAGGACCAGCTGGATATGGCAAATATAGGTCAACGAACAGAGACTACAGAAACAAGCATAATCAATAGAATACAAGAGATAGAAGAAAGAATCTCAGATTCTGAAGACACCATAGAGAAAATAAACGGACTGATCAAAGAAAACACCAAAACCAACATATTCTCATCACAAAACATTCAGGAAATATGGGACACAATAAAAAGACCAAACCTAAGAATAATAGGGATAGAAGAAGGAGAAGAGGCACAGCTCAAAGGTCCAGAAAACATTTTTAACAAAATTATGGAAGAAAACTTCCCCAACATAAAGAAAGATATTCCTTTGAATATTCAAGAAGCATAGAGAACACCTAACAGACTGGATCAAAAAAAAAGTCCCCTCGCCATATAATAATCAAACCACAAAATATACAGATTAAAGAAAGAATATTAAGAGCTGCAAAGGAAAAAGGCCAAGTAACTTATAAAGGTAAACTGATCAGACTTACACCTGACTTCTCTATGGAAACCATGAAAGCCAGAAGGTCCTGGATAGAGGTACTACAGAAACTAAGAGACCATGGATGCAAACCCAAACTACTATACCCAGCCAAGCTATCATTCACTCTCAATGGAGAAAACAACACATTCCAGGATAAGAACAAATTTAAACAATATGTTGCCACAAATCCAGCCCTACAGAAAGTAATAGAAGGAAAATCACAACCCAAGGAATCCAACATTGCCAACACTGCCTACAATAACCCAGGCATCTAGCGACCCTTCAACAGCACAACTCCAAGAAGGGAGACACACAAACTCTTCTAACAAAAGCAATAAGAATAACCGGAGTTAACAACCACTGGTCATTAATATCACTTAATATTAATGGTCTCAATTCACCAATAAATAGGCACAGGCCAAGAGATTGGATATGAAAACAGGATCCAACAGTCTGCTGTTTGCAAGAAACTCATCTCAACCACAAAGACAGGCATCTACTCAGAGTAAAGGGTTGGGAAAAGGTTTTTCAGCAAATGGTCCTAAGAAAAAAGCAGGCGTGGCCATACTAATTTCTAACAAAACTGACTTCAAACTAAAATCAATCAGAAGAGATCAAGAGGGACACTTTATACTCATAACAGGAACAATTCAGCAGGATGAAGTCTCAATCCTGAATATCTATGCCCCTAATATAAAAGCACCCACTTATGTAAAAGAAATATTACTAAAACTCAAGGCAGACATCAAATCACACACACTAGTAATAGGAGACTTCAACACACCTCTCTCACCAATGGACAGGTCAACCAGACAGAAAACTAATAGAGAATTAAGAGAATTGTTGGAGGTAATGAATCAAATGGACTTAACAGAAATCTATAGAACATTCCACCCAAATAGGAAAGAATACACCTTCTTCTCTGCAGCTCATGGAACCTTCTCGAAAATTGACCACATACTTGGAAACAAAGGAAACCTCCACAGATACAAAAAAATATCAGTGTCCACCTGTGTTTTATCAGATCACCATGGATTAAAGTTAGAAGGCATCAACAATGCTACCCCCAGAAAGCTGACAAACTCATGGAAACTGAACAGTCAACTACTGAACCACACCTGGGTCAAGGAAGAAATTAAGAAAGAAATTAAAGTCTTCCTTGAATTTAATGAAAACAAAGAGACAACATACTCAAACCTATGGGACACGATGAAAGCAGTGCTAAGAGGAAAGTTCATAGCACTAAGTTCCCACTTAAAGAAAACGGAGAAAGCATACATTGGGGACTTAACAGCACACCTGAAAGCTCTAGAAAAAAAAGAAGCAGACGCGCCCAGGAGGAGTAGAAGACTGGAAATAATCAAACTGAGGGCAGAAATCAACAAAATAGAAACACAGAAAACAGTCCAAAGAATCAATGAAACAAAAAGTTGGTTCTTGGAGAAAATCAACAAGATTGACAAACCCCTATCGAAAATAATTAAACGACAGAGAGAGAACACGCAAATAAATAAGATCAGAAATGAAAAGGGGGACATAACCACAGACACAGAGGAAATTCAGAGAATCATTAGATCTTACTACAAAAGCCTGTATGCCACAAAATTGGAAAATGCAAAAGAAATGGACACTTTTTTAGATAAGTACCATATATCAAACCTAAATCAAGACCAGGTGAACGATCTAAATAGACCTGTTAGTCGCGAAGAATTAGAAACAGTTATCAAAAATCTCCCTTCCAAAAAAAGCCCAGGACCAGATGGTTTCAATGCAGAATTCTACCAGAACTTCCAAGAAGAGCTAATACCTATACTTCTTAATGTATTTCACAATATAGAAACAGAAGAATCATTGCCAAATTCCTTTTATGAAGCTACAGTTACCCTGATACCAAAACCACACAAAGACACATCCAAGAAAGGGAATTACAGGCCTATCTCACTCATGAACATCGACGCAAAAATTCTCAATAAAATACTGGCAAACCGACTCCAAGAACACATTAGAAAAGTTATCCATTATGATCAAGTAGGCTTCATTCCAAAGATGCAGGGCTGGTTCAACATACGCAAATCTATCAATGTAATCAACCATATAAATAAACTGAAAGAAAAAAACCATATGATCATTTCATTAGATGCTGAAAAAGCATTTGACAAAATTCAACACCCCTTTATGATAAAGGTCTTGGAGAGATTAGGGATACAAGGGTCATACCTAAATATAAAAAAAGCTATTTACAGCAAGCCGACAGCTAACATTAAATGGAGAAAAACTCAAAGCCATCCCACTAAAATCAGGAACACGACAAGGATGTCCACTCTCTCCATACCTCTTCAATATAGTGCTTGAAGTTCTAGCAATAGCAATAAGACAACATAAGGGGATCAAGGGGATCCATATTGGAAAGGAAGAAGTTAAGCTTTCATTATTTGCAGATGATATGATAGTATACATAAGCGACCCCAAAAACTCTACCAAAGAACTCCTACAGCTGATAAACACCTTTGGTAATGTGGCAGGTTACAAAATCAACTCCAAAAAATCAGTTGCCTTCCTATACACTAAGGATAAGGAAGCAGAGAGGGAAATCAGAGAAGCATCACCTTTCACGATAGCCACAAATAGCATAAAATATCTTGGGGTAACTCTGACCAAGGAAGTGAAAGATCTATTTGGCAAGAACTTTAAGTCTTTGAGGAAAGAAATTGAAGAGGACACCAGAAAATGGAAGGACCTCCCTTGCTCTTGGATTGGGAGGATCAACATAGCAAAAATGGCAATTCTACCAAAAGCAATCTATAGATTCAACGCAATCCCCATCAAAATCCCATCAAAATTCTTCACAGATCTGGAGAAGACAATAATCAACTTTATATGGAAAAACAAAAAACCCAGGATAGCCAAAACAATCTTATACAATAAAGGATCATCTGGAGGCATTACCATCCCTGACTTCAAACTCTATTACAGAGCTACAGTACTGAAAACAGCTTGGTACTGGCATAAAAACAGAGAAGTCGACCAATGGAATAGAATAGAAGACCCTGACTTTAGCCCACAAACCTATAAACACCTGATTTTCGATAAAGGAGCTAAAAGTATACAATGGAAAAAAGAGAGCATCTTCAACAAATTGTGCTGGCAAAACTGGATGTCAATCTGTAGAAGAATGAAAATAGATCCATATCTATCACCATGCACAAAACTCAAGTCCTAATGGATTAAAGACCTCAATATCAGTCCAAACACACTGAACCTGATAGAAGAGAAAGTGGGAAGTACTCTACAACACATGGGCACAGGAGAACACTTCCTACGTATAACCCCAGCAGCACAAACACTAAGGACATCATTGAATAAATGGGACCTCCTGAGACTGAGAAGCTTCTGTAAAGCAAAGGACACTGTCACTAAGACAGAAAGGCAACCCAGTGACTGGGAGAAGATCTTCACCAACCCTGCAACTGACAAAGGTCTGATATCCAAAATATACAAAGAACTCAAGAAATTAGACCGTAAAAGGTTAATCAATCCAATTATAAAATGGGGCACTGAGCTGAACAGAGACTTTTCAACAGAAGAAGTTCAAATGGCCAAAAGACACTTAAGATCATGCTCAACTTCCTTAGCAATCAGGGAAATGCAAATCAAGACAACATTATGATACCATCTTACACCGGTCAGAATGGCTAAAATCAAAAACACCAATGATAGCCTCTGCTGGAGAGGTTGTGGAGAAAGGGGCACTCTCCTCCATTGCTGGTGGGAATGCAAACTTGTGCAACCACTTTGGAAAGCAGTGTGGCGGTTTCTCAGGAAAGTCAGGTTCAACATACCTCTCGACCCAGCAATACCACTATTGGGAATATACCCAAGAGATGCCCAAACATACAACAAAAGTATATGCTCAACTATGTTCATAGCAGCATTGTTTGTAATAGCCAGAACCTGGAAACAACCTAGATGTCCTTCAATGGAAGAATGGATGAAGAAAGTATGGAATATATACATATTAGAATACTACTCAGCAGTAAAAAACAATGACTTCTTGAAGTTTGCATACAAATGGACGTAAATAGAAAACACTATCCTGAGTGAGGTAAGCCAGACCCAAAAAGAGGAACATGGGATGTACTCACTCATATTTGGTTTCTAGCCATAAATAAAGGACATTGAGACTATAATTCGTGATTCTAGAGAAGCTAAATAAGAAGGTGAACCCAAAGAAATACATATAAGCATCCTCCTGAATATTAACCTTCATCAGGCGATGAAAGAAGACAGAGACAGAGACCAACATTGGAGCACTAGTCTGAAGTCTCACGATCCAAAGGAGGAGCAGAAGGAGAGTGAGCACGAGCAAGGAACTCAGGACCGCGAGGGGTGCACCCACACACTGAGACAATGGGGATGTTCTATCGGGAACACACCAAGGCTAGCTGGCCGGGGTCTGAAAAAGCATGGGACAAAACCGGTCTCGCTGAACATAACGGACAATGAGGACTACTGAGATCTGAAGAACAATGGCAGTGGGTTCTTGATCCTATTGCACGTAACGGCTTTGTGGGAGCCCAGGTAGTTTGGATGCTCACCTTAATAGACCTGGATGGAGGAGGGTGGTCCTTGGACCTCCCACAGGGCAGAGAAACCTGCTTGCTCTTTGGGCTGAGGAGAGAGGAAGAATTGATTGGGGGAGGGGGAGGGAATGGGAGGTGGTGGCGAGGAAGAGGCAGAAATCTTTAATAATTAAATTAATTAATTAATAAAAAAATTAAAAACAAAATCTACAAGACTGCATTTGGACTGTAGAATTCCGAGAAGAATCTCCTGAATCTGTGGTTTGGACAATGTCCAGCTGCCTCAGTACTCCTTACTGCATGTTCTAATGTCTCTTTTTGTTGTTGTTGTTGTTGTTTGTTTGTTTGTTTTGTTTTTTCCCAAGGCAATATGTTTGCCTTTAAAGAGAAACTTTTTATAGTTTGCTTATTGCCAAGTTAATCCAACCCAAGGAATCCAACATTGCCAACACTGCCTACAATAACTCAGGTAGCTAGCAACCCTTCACCAGTACAACTCAAAGAAGGGAGACACACAAACTCTAGTACCAAAAACAATAAGAATAACTGGAGTAAACAACCACTGGTCATTAATATCACTTAATATTAATTGTCTCAATTCACCTATAAAAAGGCACAGGCTAAGAGATTGGATTCGAAAATAGGATCCAACATTCTTCTGTTTACAAGAAACACATCTGAACCACAAAGACAGGCATCTATTCAGAGTAAAGGGTTGGGAAAATTTTTCAAGCAAATGGTCCTAAGAAAAAGCAGGTGTGGCCATACTAATTTCTAACAAAACTGACTTCAAACTAAAATCAATCAGAAGAGATCGAGATGGACACTTTATGCTCATACCAGGAACAATTCATCAGGATGAAGTCTCAATCCTGAATATCTACGCCCCTAATATAAAAGCACCCATTTATGTAAAAGAAATATTACTAGAACTCAAGGCAGACACCAAACCACACACACTAGTAGTAGGAGACTTCAACACACCTCTCTCACCAATGGACAGGTCATTCAGACAGAAACCAAATAGAGAATTAAGAAAATTGTTGGAGGTTATGAACCAAATGGACTTAACAGACATTTATAGAACACTCCACACAAATAGAAAAGAATATACCTTCTTCTCTGCAGCTCATGGAACCTTCTTGAAAATAGACCACATACTCGGTAACAAAGCAAACTTACACAGTTACAAAAAAATTTCGGTAACCACCTGTGTCTTATCAGATCACCATGGATTAAAGTTAGAATTCAACAACAATGCTATCCCCAGAAAGCCTATGAATTCATGGAAACTGGACAGTCAACTACTGAACCACACCTGGATCAAGGAAGAAATAAAGAATGAAATTAAAGTCTTTCTTGAATTCAATGAAAACGAAGACTCAACATACTCAAACTTATGGGACACTATGAAAGCAGTGCTAAGAGGAAAGTTCATAGCATTAAGTGCCCACTTAAAGAAAACGGAGAAAGCACACATTGGAGACTTAATAGCCCACCTGAAAGCTTTAGAAAAAAAAGAAGCAGACTCACCTAGGAGAAGTAGAAGACTGAAAATAATCAAATTGAGGGCTAAAATCAACAAAATAGAAACAGAGAAAACAATCCAAAGAATCAATGAAACAAAAAGCGGGTTCTTGGAGAAAATCAATAAATTGATAAACCCCTATCCAAACTAATCAAATGGCGGAGAGAGAATACGCAAATTAACAAAATCAGAAACGAAAAGGGAGACATAACCACAGAGGAAATTCAGAGAATCACTAGATCTTACTACAAAAACCTGTATGCCATAAAATTGGAAAATGTAAAAGAAATGGACACATTTTTAGATAAGTACCATATACCAAAGTTAAACCAGGACCAGGTGAACAATCTAAATAGACCTGTTAGTCACGAAGAATTAGAAGTTGTTATAAAAAACCTCCCCACCAAAATAAGCGCAGGCCCAGACGGCTTCAATGCAGAATTCTACCAGAACTTCCAATAAGACCTTATACCTATACTCCTTAATGTTTTTCACAATATAGAAACAGAGAAGTCATTGCCAAATTCCTTTTATGAAGCTGCAGTTACTCTGATACCAAAACCACACAAAGACACATCCAAGAAAGAGAACTACAGGCCAATCTCACTCATGAACATCGACGCAAAAATTCTCAATAAAATACTTGCAAACCGAATCCAAGAACACATTAGAAAAATTATCCATTATGATCAAGTAGGCTTCATCCCAGAGATGCAGGGCTGGTTCAACATACGAAAATCTATCAATGTAATCCATCATATAAATAAACTGAAAGAAAAAAACCCTATGATCATTTCATTAGATGCTGAAAAAGAATTTGAGAAAATTCAACATCCCTTTATGATAAAGGTCTTAGAGAGATTAGGGATAAAAGTGTCATACCTAAGCATAATAAAAGCTATTTATAGCAAGCCATCAGCTAACATTAAATTAAATGGAGTGAAACTCAAAGCTATTCCACTAAAATCAGGAACACTACAAAGTTGTCCACTCTCTCCATACCTCTTTAATATAGTGCTTGAAATTCTAGCAATAGCAATAAGACAACATAAAGGGATCAAAGGGATTCAAATTGGAAAGGAAGAAGTTAAACTTTCATTATTTGCAGACGATATGATAGTGTACATAAGTGACCCCAAAAACTCCAGCAAAGAATTCCTTCAGCTGATAAATATCTTTAGTAGCGTTTCAGGATACAAGATCAATTCCAAAAAATCAGTTGCCCTCCTATATACAAAGGATAAGGAAGCAGAGAGGTAAATCAGAGAAGCATCACCCTTCACGATAGCCACAAATAGCATAAAATATCTTGGGGTAACTCTAACCAAGGAAGTAAAGGATCTATTTGACAAGAATTTTAAGTCTATGAGGAAAGAAATTGAGGAGGATACCAGAAAATGGAAGGATCTCCCTTACTCTTGGATTGGGAAGATCAACATAGTAAAAATGGCAATTCTACCAAGGGCAATTTATAGATTCAATGCAATCCCCATCAAAATCCCATCAAAATTCTTCACAGATCTTGAGAGGACAATAATCAACTTTATATGGAGAAACAAAAAACCCAGGATAGCCAAAACAATCTTATATAATAAAGGATCGTCAGGAGGCATTACCATCCCTAACTTCAAACTCTATTACAGAGCTTCAATATTGAAAACAGCTTGGTATTGGCATAAAAACAGAGAAGTCTATCAAAGGAACCGAGTAGAAGACCCTAATTTTAACGCACAAACATATGAACACCTAATTTTTGATAAAGGAGCTAAAAATATTCAATGGAAAAAAGAGAGCATCTTCAACAAATGGTGCTGACAGAACTGGTTGTCAACGTGTAGAAGAATGAAAATAGATCCATATCCATCACCATGCACAAAACTCAAGTCCAAATGGATTAAAGACCTCAATATCAGTCTGAACACACTGAACCTGATAGAAGAAAAAGTGGGAAGTACTCTACAACATATGGGTACAGGAGATTATTTCCTACATTTTTCCCCAGCAGCACAGACATTAAGGACAACATTGAATAAATGGGACCTCCTGAAACTGAGAAGCTTCTGTAAAGCAAATGACACTGTCACTAAGACAAAAAGGCAACCCACTGACTGGGAGAAGATCTTCACCAACCCTGCAACAGACAAAGGTCTGATCTCCAAAATATATAAAGAACTCAAGAAACTAGACTTAAAAATGCTAATTAACCCAATAAAAAAATGGGGCACTGAACTGAACAGAGAATTCTCAACAGAAGAAATTCAAATGGCCAAAAGACACTTAAGGTCATGCTCAACCTCCTTAGCGATAAGGGAAATGCAAATTAAATCAACTTTGAGAGACCATCTTACACCTGTCAGAATGGCTAAAATCAAAAACACCAATGATAGCCTTTGCTGGAGAGTTTGTAGAGAAAGGGTCACACTCATCCATTGCTGGTGGGAATGCAAACTTGTGCAACCACTTTGGAAATCAGTGTGGTGATTTCTCAGGAAATTTGGGATCAACCTACCCCAAGATCCAGTAATACCACTCTTGGGAATATACCCAAGAGACGCCCTATCATATGACAAAAGTATCTGTTCAACTATGTTCATAGCAGCATTGTTTGTAATAGCCAGAACCTGGAAACAACCTAGATGCCCTTCAGTGGAGGAATGGATGAAGAAAGTGTGGAATATATACATATTAGAGTGCTACTCAGTGGTAAAAAACAATGACTTCTCGAATTTTGCGTGCAATTGGATAGAAATAGAAAACACTACCCTGAGTGAGGTATCCCAGACCCAAAAAGAGGAACCTGAGATGTACTCACTCATAATCGGTTTCTAGCCATAAATAAAGGACATTGAGCATATAATTTGTGATCCTAGAGAAGCTAAATAAGAAAGTGAACCCAAAGAAAATCATATAATCATCCCCTGGATAGGGGAAGTAGACAAGATTGCAGGGCAAAAACTGGGAACTTGCGAGTGAGGTTTCATGAGGTAAAGGGGAAATGGGATGAGAAACGTGAGAAGGGGAGGATGGGAGGAGTTTGGGGATTGGGATGATTGGGATATAGGAAAGGTGGATACGGGAGCAGCGAAGTATATATCCTAACTAAGGGAGCCATCTGAGGGTTGGCAAGAGACTTGACTCTAGAGGGGTTCACAGGTGTCCAGGGAGATGTCCCTAGCTGGTACCTTGGGCAAATGAGGAGAGGGAACCTGAAATGACCCTATCCTATACTGATGAATATCTTACATATCACCTTAGAACCTTCATCTGGCGAGGGATCGAGGTAGATACAGAGACTCAATTTTAAGCAACGGTCTGAGCTCTTAAGGTCCAAATGAGGAGCAGAAGGAGGGAGAACATGAGCAAGGAAATCAGGACCACGAGAGGTGCCCCACCCACTGTGACAGTGGAACTGATTTATTGGGAGCCCACCAAGGCCAGCTGGTCTGGGACTGAATAAGCATGGGTTGAAACTGGACTCTCTGAGAATAGCGGAAAATGAAGGCTGATGAAAAGCCAAGGACAATGGCACTAGGTTTCGATCCTAATACATGAACTGCCTTTGTGGGAGCTTAGCCTGTTTAGATGCTCACCTTCCTGGATGTAGATAGAAGACCTTCGTCTTCCTGCAGGGCAGGGAATTTGGACTGCTCTTCACTATCGAGAGGGAGGGGGAATGGTGTGGGGGGAGGAGAAGAGGAGTGGGGATATGGGAAGGGGAGTGGGGGGAGGGGGCAATATTTGGGAGGAGGGGAGGGAAATGGGAAACGTGGAGCAGGTGGATATTTTAATTAAAAAAGAATAAAAATAAAAAAACACCAATGATAGTTTTTGCTGGAGAGGTTGTGGAGAAAGCAGTACACTCATCCATTGCTGGTGGGAATGCAAACTCGTGCAACCACTTTGGAAATCAGTGTGGCAGTTTGGGATCAACCTACCCCTGGACCCAGCAATACCACTCTTAGAAATATACCCAAGAGATGCCCTATCATACAACAAAAGTATATGCTCAACTATGTTCATAGCAGCATTGTTTGTAATAACCAGAACCTGGAAACAACCTAGAAGCCCTTCAATGGAAGAATGGATGAAGAAAGTATGAAATATATACATATTAGAGTACTACTTAGCAGTTAAAAACAATGACTTCTTGAATTTTGCATGCAAATGGATGGAAATAGAAAACACTATCCTGAGTGAGGTAAGTCAAACCCGAGAAGGGGAACGTGGGGTGTACTCACTCATATTTGGTTTCTAGCCATAAATAAAGGTCATTGAGCCTATAATTCTTGATCCTAGAGAAGCTAAATAAGAAGGTGAACCCAAAGAAAAACATATAGGCATCCTCCTGAATATTAACCTTCATCAGGCAATGAAAGGAGACAGAGACAGAGACCCACATTGGAGCACCGGACTGAAATCTCAAGGTCCAAATCAGGAGCACAAGGAGAGAGAGCACGAGCAAGGAACTCAGGGCTGTGAGGGGTGCACCCACACACTGAGACAATGGGGATGTTCTATCAGGAACTCACCAAGGCCAGCTGGCCCGGGTCTGATAAAGCATGGGATAAAACCAGACTTGCTGAACATAATGGACAATGAGGATTACTGAGGACTCAAGAACAATGGCAAAGGGTTTTTGATCCTACTGCACATACTGGCTTGGTGGGAGCCTAGGCAGTTTGGATGCTCACCTTACTAGACCTGGATGGATGTGGGTGGTCCTTGGACTTCCCACAGGGCAGGGAACCCTGATTGCTCTTAGGGCTGACGAGGGAGGGGAACTTGATTGGGGGAGGGGCAGGGAAATGGGAGGCGGTGGCGGGGAGGAGGCAGAAATCTTTAATAAATAAATAAATAAAAATAAAGAAAGACACGACTGTAAACATATATCATACTGTAGATGTTGCTCAATATCACACTGACATGTATTAAAAACAATAACAAAAGCTAGCCTTCAGACCCCCAGATCTTCGTAATTGTGTGCTTTGTAGAAAGATATTTATAAAATAAACTATTTTCTAGCTATAATATATGATTTATCAAAATTGATTTAAACTGAAACTCATGCATTTAAATATTTACATAAAATAATGTTAAATTATCCTAAAATATTAGATAAAAATCAAAATACTTATTAGTGGTGATATTTTAGAAATATATGTTGATAGAGAGTAAGGCACAACATCAGCAAGAAAATTCACATAAAACTCAAGAAATGAGAAAACTACCATGAGGAAAGAATAGAATAAAGAATAGCGTGGCATTTAAGGAACTTCATTAATGATATATGGCTTTAAATAAGGACTGAAATATGAGTAGGGCCAGTCACATAATGAATTGGGAGACTATGAATTAACAGGTTTTGGGACCTTCAGTTTGACCTATTGAGGAAAGACACCTGACAACCTGAGTTCAATCCCTGGAACTCACATAAAGGTGTAGAGGGAAGAACCTAATCCATAAAGGTCTTCTATGACCTTTACATGGGGGCCATGTGTGTCCCTAACTCCTATCATTGTAAACACTATCACCACCACCAACACAGCTACCCTCATCATCATTACCATTATCCTCACAAGTCTGTTTAAGGGACAGAATACCTGAAATTATCAATTGTAAAAGAAAGAAACATGGAGGAAGAATGAGCCAATAACTGCAGGTTTGAAACCAATGCAGGGCATGGGAAAGATCAAAAGTCAGATTGGTGTCCCTACCTATGAAAGAAAGAAGCATTTGGGGGTTTAGACAAATCAAAACTATGAAGTCATTTATATTAATTTCTGGGTAGAAGACAGGCTGTCTTAGGGTAAAAATAAACCAAAAAAGTTCTATTTATTTATTTATTGAAAAAAAAATTTCTGCCTCCTTCCAGCCTCCCATTTCCCACCCCCTCTTCCCACTCCTCTCCCTCTCCCCCCACTCCTCTCCCCCCCCTACTCCTCTCCCCCTCCCTCTCCAGTCCGAAGAGCAGTCAGGGTTCCCTGCCCTGTGGGAAGTCCAAGGTCCTCCCCCTTCCATCCAAGTCTAGGAAGGTGAGCATCCAAACTGGCAAGGCTGCCACAAAGCCAGAACATGAAGTAGGATCAACACCCAATGCCATTGTCCTTGGCTTCTCATCTGCCCTCATTGTCCGCCATGTTCAGAGAGTCCGGTTTTATCCCATGCATTTTCAGTCATAGTCCAGCTGGCCTTGGTGAGCTCCCAATAGATCAGACCCACTGTCTCAGTGGGTGGGTGCACCCCTGGTGGTCCTGACTTCCTTTCTCATGTTCTCCCTCCTTCTGCTCCTCATTGGGACCTTGGGAGCTCATTCTGGTGCTACAATGTGGGTCTCTGTCTCTATCTCCATCCATCGCCAGATGAAGGTTCTATGGTGATATGCAAGATATTCATCAGTATGGCTATAGGATAGGGCCATTTCAGGTTCCCTATCCTCAGGTGTCCCAAGGAACAAACTGGGGACATTGCCCTGGGCACCTGGGAATCCCTCTAGGTCCAAGTCTCTTGCCAACCCTAAGATGGCTCCCTTAATTAAGATATATACTTCCCTGCACCCATATCCACCCTTCCTTCATCCCAACCATCCCATTTCCCCAAGTTCCCCCCATCCTCCCCTTCTCACTTTTCTCTCCTCATCTCCCCTTACCACCATCCCACCCCACCCCCAAGTTCCCAGTTTTTTGCCCGGCAATCTTGTCTACTTCCCATATCCAGGAGGATAACTATATGTTTTTCTTTGGGTTCACCTTCTTATTTAGCTTCTCTAGGTACACAAATTATAAACTCAATGTCCTTTATTTATGGCTAGAAACCAATTATGAGTGAGTACATCCCATATTTATGTTTTTGGGTCTGGGTTACCTCAGGAAAGTGTTTTCTATTTCCATCCATTTGCATGCAAAATTCAAGATGTCATTGTTTTTTACCTCTAGTAATACTCTAATATGTATATAATCCACATTTTCTTCATCCATTCTTCCATTGAAGGGCATCTAGGTTGTTTCCAGGCTCTGGCTATTACAAACAATGTCGCTATGAACATAGTTGAGCATATACTTTTGTTGTATGATAGGGCATCTCTTGGGTATATTTCCAAGAGTGGTATTGCTGGGTCCTGGGGTAGGTTGATCCCGAATTTCCTGAGAAATCGCCACACTGATTTCCAAAGTGGTTGCACAAGTTTGCATTCCCACCAGCAATGGATGAGTGTACCCCTTACTCCACAACCTTTCCAGGAAAGACTATCATTGGTGTTTTTTTTTTTTATTTTAGCCATTCTGACAGGTGTAAGATGATATCTCAAAGTTGTTTTGATTTGCATTTCCTGATCGCTAAGGAGGTTGAGCATGACCTTAAGTGTCTTTTGGCCATTTGAACTTCTTCCGTTGAGAATTCTCTGTTCAGTTCAGTGTCCCATTTTTTAATTTGGTTGATTAGCATTTTAATGTCTAGTTTCTTGAGTCTTTATATATTTTGGAAATCAGACCTTTGTTGCAGGGTTGGTGAAGATCTTCTCCCAGTCAGTGGATTGCCTTTTTGTCTTATTAACAGTGTCCTTTGCTTTACAGAAGCTCTCAGTTTCAGCAGGTCCCATTTATTCAATGTTGAACCTAATGTCTGTGCTGCTGGGGTTATACACAGGAAGCGATCTCCTGTGCCCATATCTTGTAGGGTACTTCCCACTTTATCTTCTATCAGGTTCAGTGTGTTCAAATTGATATTGAGGTCTTTGATCCATTTGGACTTGAGTTTTGTGCATGGTGATAGATATGGGTCTATTTTCATTTTTCTACAGGTTGACATCCAGTTGTGCCAGCACCATTTGTTGAAGATGCTTTCTTTCTTCCATTGTATACTTTTAGCTCCTTTATCGAAAATCAGGTGTTCATAGGCTTGTGTGATAAAATCCAGGTCTTCTCTTCGATTCCATTGGTCGACTTCTCTGTTTTTATGCCAATGCCACGCTGTTTTCATTACTGTTGCTCTGTAATAGAGTTTGAAGTTAGGTATGGCAATGCCTCCAGAAGATCCTTTAGTGTGTAAAATTGTTTTGACTATCCTGGGTTTTTTGTTTTTCCATATAAAGTTGATTATTGTCCTCTCAAGATCTGTGAAGAATTTTGTTGGGACCTTGATGGGGATTGCATTGAATTTATAAATTGCCTTTGGTAGAATTGCCATTTTTACTATGTTGATCCTCCCAATCCAAGAGCAAGGGAGATCCTTCCATTTCTGGTTTCCTCTTCAATTTCTTTCCTCAAAGACTTAAAGTTCTTGTAAAATAGATCTTTTACTTCCTTGGTTAGAGTTACCCCACGATATTTTATGCTATTTGTGGCTATCGTGAAAGGTGATGCTTCTCTGATTTCCCTCTCTGCTTCCATATCCTTTGTGTATAGGAGGGCAACTGATTTTTTGGAGTTGATCTTGTATCCTGCCACATTACTAAAGGTGAAAGTTCTTGATGTTATCTCTGGACTTGAGAGTCACTGACAGAGTAATGTCAGTGAAAATTCTGAAGGACGTACAGCTTGAGAAAGACATAAAATTGAATGAACATGCTCATGGACCTGCTTGGAATAGCAGGAAAAGGAAGAATTAAGGATGTTTCTTTTATCTCTATGGATATGTCTTTCCATAATTCAGGAAAAGTATTCTTATGTGATCCTGTTAAAGATCTTGTCTATGCTGTTGATTTGAGATATCGTCAGAGTTTTGTCTGATCATAGAGATGAATTGTACTATAATTGACTGAAATAAGGAAAGATGGGAATTGATGGAACACTTGATTCTGGTGTGGACACTGAATCTGGATGTGTCTCAGAGATAAAAAAATCTCTGAAGTTCAGGGATATCAGTATACGAGAGCCACTGGAGTTCTTGCTGCATTTTCTCAGAGAGGAGACATATACAGGTATTGTAGCCCTCGTCAGAACACTTTAATCACTATACTAAAATATCTGAAGAAGGCTAATTTTATAAAGCAAAGATTGTTATGTTAGCTCACAATTCTAGTGCCTCATTTTGTGTTTGGAGCATGTGACCTAGTTTAGACTGGTATATGAACACTTGTCTTATGATCTCCACGAGGCAAAGTCCATGGGGACAGTTTTTCTTAGCAGGGACAAGTGGACTTTGGAACAGTTTAGAATACTGCTGGAATCATGTAGTCTGCATGTACTTGTAGGCAGATTTTTCTCTGGGCTGCAAGCTCACAACAAAAACAACAAAAAACAAAAGCAAACAAACAACATAAAACAACAATGAAAACAAAAAGCAAAAAACAGAAAATGACATGGAAACTTATTATTAATTATGAAAGCAGGGCCTTAGCTTAAGCTTGTTTCTAACTAGCTCTTATAACTTAATCCATTTATATTAATCTATATGTTTTTGCATGGCTCATGGCTTTTACCTCTTCTCCACTATCTCTTGTTCCCTCTGTGTCTGACTAGAAGTTTACCTTTCTAATTCCCAGAGCTCTCTGTCCCTAGAAGTCCCGTTTAACAACTTCATGCCTAGCTATTGGCTGTTTAGCTTTTTATTAAACCAATCACAGTGATACATCTTCACACAGTATAAAGAATATTCCACAACGTGCTCTCTTTCTCTCTCTCTCTCTCATAACGTTGATGATTTTCTGCAATTTTAGTGTCATTTTGTCAGTCATGCAAGAAACAGACTTGATAATTCCTGAAAACCCAACTTTTTCTCAAATATTTTCCCCTAGAATTCTTTGGGAGCAAATTTTTTCAGGTTTCTTGTCTTGGGATGCCAGCTATCACTCCAGACCCCAGGAACTTTTCTGGTTCAGTGTTGACAGGATCAGAGGCAGATCATTCCTATTTCTGTAAATATGTTTTGAACAAGATTGTTGTTCTTAAAAATGTATGGCTACATCAGTCACCTTTTTCTTTGTAAAGATAGGATGTAACTGGCTCAATATTTGGCCAAGTTAGCAAAATAAGAAATGGTGTTTTTGGTTTAAAGAGGTTTGTTGTAAAAGTTGGGAGAAAATATTTTGACATTTATTTTTGTTGAATGTTAACATTGGAGGTTGGGAAAAACTTGTTTGTTAGGAGGGAAAAACATGTATGTTCTGATCAATAAATAAAGAAAGTGAGAGCTATTTGTGCCAACACTTGTGCAGAACATATCTGGTGGTCGGATAGCACATTTCTCTGCACAGATGCCTTTCCCCATTGTTGGACTACAGCAATGATCATGGTGATTGCATGAGCATTTGTCATATGAAATAAGACCACAATGTTGAGAACATGGGTTCTAAGATCTCCACTGAAAGATAAGAATTGAAGCATTGTGATGACCAACTGGTGTATTCTGTGCAGAATATTGTTTCTTTTTCTGTCAGCATTCTTTAGTTGCTTACAGTTGTGTATGACTGAGTCAACCTTCTGAGCTTTGGCCCTTCCATGTTAGCTATCTGTTGGTGTCTTTCTTGTTCAGGTCATGCTTGTTGGTGACTCTTTATGGGTATAGCTTCTTATTTTACCAGGAGACTTAATTTCACAACAAACTCCCTGATCCTCTGGCTCCTACAATCTGTATATCCCCTATTCCATGATCTCCCTGAGCCTTAGATGCAGGAGTTGCTTTATAGATGTAACCATTGTGACTGGGCTCTACAACTCTCCATTTTGATAGATTATGGTTTGTTGTAATAGTCTCCATGTTCCGCAATGAGAAATTTTGTTGAAGAGAGGTGAGGACTACACTCATAAATTCGAATAAGGACAAATATTTATAATGTGGTTGTAATTATGTTAATTACAGTTATATGTTCTTGTCCAAAGTCCATGACTTCACTAGAACTAGGTAGTTTCTGATATCACACATGATTTCCATCGTGTTGAGTGGGTCAGAAGTCTCACTATAGAACTGTTGTTTACTGCCAACAGTGGTGCCTTTCGAGTTACTATGTCATGATGGTCATTGTCTGGTTCATAGGCATCATCATTGGGTAGACATGTTGGTTACTTTCATCTTCTGTAAGCTTATAAGATAATCTGAAAACTAGTCATCATGAAGCAATCATTAGGGTATAGTCTAGCTCAGAGAAACAGCCTATTTCTGAAGTGTGTGGTGTCTTCAGTAATAAGGGTTTACCTTCTACCTCTAGAGGATATTCAAAGGCTACATGGCCAACAACTCAAAAGAGAGCCTCTAATGCCTATTGTTTGTGGTTCTATTAGATGTTTTTTGCTATTAAAGGAAGTACTATCAATCCAGACAAGAAAATTTCATTTCAAATATATGCCAGTGTCTGTATTCGTGTGTGTATTTATGCACAGACTTACATACATTATAGGTGTTTTAAGTATATAGTTCATATCACGATTCCTTATGATCTTCAGATATTGTTACAGTATTGTATCCTCCTCCCTTCCTTATATAAATATTCTTCTATATTTATCTCCCACTATTTTTTCCATTTCTACCTTCAAACTACTTGTCCCTGCAACTCCCCTCTTTATTTAAGTTTGTATGCCATTAGCAGTCAAAGCAAAGTGTTGAGATTTAAATCTCTAATTGGAGGCAGCTATATCCACATCTAGTTCAATGTCCAGAGTAATATTTCAGAGAAAACCCTCAATTTCTTGAAATATTTGAGACAAAACTGTATTTTAATTGTTGGTTTCCTCTACCAAGCATATTATTGATAGGTAGAAAATAAAGAAAAGACATTTTACTAAATTATTAAAATTTAAGATATATCTAAACACTTTATGAAAAGACTTAGGCAGCAAGATATAAGCTAAAAAAGACTGCATTTTAAAATTTAGGGAGGTTTAACATAGCAAATGTTTTATTTTCTAGAATATTTTGAAATTGTTGACTCTACAGAATGAAGTAAAAATTCTCATTATTCTTCTGGGAACATTAATGGTGCTATAACTGAGTCATTGCTTTCTGTGGAAACACAACTCATTTCCACATTGTCAGAATAGTATGCACACATATTTAAACCATCTATGGTCAGCAACATAAAAATTGCTCTTAATTTTCTATTCTAGCAAATTGAATAAATGTAAATCTTGTTTTCCTTTATTTGATAATTATAATAGTGAACTTCCACCATGAGGTTTTCTCTTCCATCTCTTGTATTCAGTTGGTGATGCTTGAGTCTGTAGTTTCTGTCCACTTACTTAGATATTTCATTTCCAGGATTCCCTCAATTAGATTTTTCTTATTACTCCTATTTTCAGTTTTAGGTTTTGAAATATTTGTTTTTTCTTGATACTCTTTTAGGGATTCATTAATTTTTTCCAATTATTTTGTTTGTCTTTTTCTCAAGTTTTTAAAGGAGTTTGTTCCTAGTTTAATAAAGTCATTTTAAGGTTATTTTTTTCTGCGTCAGCTCTGTATGATTTTCAAGTCTTGTTGCTGTAGAATATGTAAGACTCTGGTGACGCCATGTTGCATTTTTATTATTGACTGTGTTTCTAACAATGGCATTTTGTCATCTGAATGTGAGGTGCTTTTGGTGTTGACTTTTGATTTGTCTTTCTTAGATGGGTGTTTCATAGCATACAATGGGGAGAAAAATCTCATGCATTGAAGACAAAATAGAAGAAATAGATACTTCAGTCAAAGAAAACATTAAATCTCAAAAATTCCTACCACACAGTATCCAGGAAATCTGGGACACTATGAAGAGAACAAACATATGAACAACAAAAATGTAAGAAATAAAAGAAAGTAGAGGAAATGAATAAATCTCTCAAAGATACCCAAGAAAACCAAGAGAAACAAGAAAAAGTAATCAAACAGGTAAGGGAAACGGTTCAAGACTTGAAGAATGAAGTGGAAGTAATAAAGAAAACACAAACCGAGGGAAGGATGGAGATGGAAAATTTGAATAAATGAACAGGAACTACAGAGACAAGTACCACCAACAGATTACAAGAGATAGAAGAAAGAATCTCAGACACTGAAGATATCATAGAGAAAATAAACACTCTCATCAAAGAAAACAGCATAACCAACAAATTCTCATCACAAAACATTCAGGAAATCTGGGACACAATAAAAAGACCAAACCTAAGAATAATAGGGATACAAGAAGGAGAAGAAGTACAGCTCAATGGTCCAGAAAATATATTTAATAAAATTATAGAAGAAAACTTTCCCAACCTTAAGAAAGATATTCCTTTGAAGGTCCAAGAAGCATACAGAACACCAAATCGACTGGATCAAAAAAAAACATCTCCTCTTCATATAATAATCAAAACACAAAACATACAGAATAAAGAAAGAATATTAAGAGCTGCAAAGGAAAAAGGTCAAGTTACCTATAAAGGTAAACCTATCAGACTTACACCTGATTTCTCTATGGAAACCATGAAAGCCAGAAGGTCCTGGATAGATATACTGCAGAAACTACGAGACCATGGATGCAAGCCCAGACTACTATACCCAGCGAAGCTTTCGTTCACCATAAATGGAGAAAACAAAATTTTCCAGGATAAAAACAAATTTAAACAATACGTAGCCACAAATCCAGCCCTTCAGAAAGTAATTGAAGGAAAATCACAACCCAAGGAGTCCAACAATGCCCACAATAACTCAGACATCTAATGACCCTTCACCAGCACAACTTGAAGAAGGGAAACACACAAACTCTACTACCAAAAGAAAGAAAAAAGAAAGAAAGGAAAAATGACCAGAGTTAACAACCACTGGTCATTAATATCACTTAATATCAATGGACTCAACTCACCTATAAAGAGGCACAGGCTAAGAGATTGGATACGAAAACAGGATCCAACATTCTGTTGCTTACAAGAAACACACCTCAACCACAAAGACAGACATCTACTCAGAGTAAAGGGCTGGGAAAAGGTTTATCAAGCAAACGGACCTAAGAAACAAGCAGGTGTGGCCATACTAATTTCTAAGAAAGTTGACTTCAAACTAAAATCAATCAAAAGAGATGGAGATGGACATTTCTTACTCATAACAGGAACAATTCACCAGGATGAAGTCTCAATCCTGAATATCTATGCCCCTAATATAAAAGCACCCACTTATGTAAAAGAAACGTTACTAAAACTCAAGGCAGTCATCAAACCACACACACTAATAGTAGGAGATTTCAACACTCCTCTCTCACCAATGGACAGGTCAATCAGACAGAAACCTAACAGAGAAATAAGAGGATTAAGGGAGGTAATGAATCAAATGGACTTAACAGACATCTATAGAACATTCCACTCAAATAAGAAAGAATATACCTTCTTCTCTGCAGCTCATGGAACCTTCTCGAAAATAGACCACATACTCGGTAACAAAGCAAACTTACACAGTTACAAAAAAATATCGGTAACCACCTGTGTCTTATCAGATCACCATGGATTAAAGTTAGAATTCAACAACAATGCTATCCCCAGAAAGCCTATGAACTCATGGAAACTGGACAGTCAACTACTGAACCACACCTGGATCAAGGAAGAAATAAAGAAAGAAATTAAAGTCTTTCTTGAATTCAATGAAAACGAAGACTCAACATACTCAAACCTATGGGACACTGTGAAAGCAGTGCTAAGAGGAAAGTTCATAGCATTAAGTGCCCACTTAAAGAAAATGGAGAAAGCACACATTGGAGACTTAATAGCCCACCTGAAAGCTTTAGAAAGAAAAGAAGCAGACTCACCAAGGAGAAGTAGAAGACTGGAAATAATCAAATTGAGGGCTGAAATCAACAAAATAGAAACACAGAAAACAATCCAAAGAATCAATGAAACAAAAAGCTGGTTCTTGGAGAAAATCAATAAGATTGATAAACCCCTATCCAAACTAATCAAACGGCGGAGAGAGAATACGCAAATTAACAAAATCAGAAACGAAAAGGGAGACATAACCACAGACACAGACGAAATTCAGAGAATCATTAGATCTTACTACAAAAACCTGTATGCCACAAAATTGGAAAATGTAAAAGAAATGGACACTTTTTTAGATAAGTACCATATACCAAAGTTAAACCAGGACCAGGTGAACAATCTAAATAGACCTGTTAGTTGGGAAGAATTAGAAGTTGTTATAAAAAACCTCCCCACCAAAAAAAGCCCAGGTCCAGATGGATTTATTGCAGAATTCTACCAGAACTTCCAAGAAGACCTAATACCTATACTCCTTAATATATTTCACAATATTGAAACAGAGAAGTCATTGCCAAATTCCTTTTATGAAGCTGAAGTTACTCTGATACCAAAACCACACAAAGACACAACCAAGAAAGAGAACTACAGGCCAATCTCACTCATGAACATCGACGCAAAAATACTTAATAAAATACTGGCAAACCGAATCCAAGAACACATTAGAAAAATTATCCATTATGATCAAGTAGGCTTCATCCCAGAGATGCAGGGCTGGTTCAACATACGAAAATCTATCAATGTAATCCATCATATAAATAATCTGAAAGAAAAAAACCATATGATCATTTCATTAGATGCAGAAAAAGCATTTGACAAAATTCAACATCCCTTTATGATAAAGGTCTTAGAGAGACTAGGAATACAAGGGTCGTTCCTAAATATAATAAAAGCTATTTATAGCAAGCCGTCAGCTAACATCAAATTAAATGGAGAGAAACTCAAAGCTATTCCACTAAAATCAGGAACACGACAAGGTTGTCCACTCTCTCCATACCTCTTTAATATAGTGCTTGAAATTCTAGCAGTAGCAATAAGACAACATAAGGGGATCAAAGGGATTCAAATTGGAAAGGAAGAAGTTAAACTTTCATTATTTGCAGACGATATGATAGTGTACATAAGCGACCCCAAAAACTCCAGCAAAGAACTCCTTCAGCTGATAAACACCTTTAGTAGCGTTGCAGGATACAAGATCAATTCCAAAAAATCAGTTGCCCTCCTATACACAAAGGATAAGGAAGCAGAGATGGAAATCAGAGAAGCATCACCCTTCACGATAGCCACAAATAGCATAAAATATCTTGGGGTAACTCTAACCAAGGAAGTAAAGGATCTGTTTGACAAGAACTTTAAGTCAATGAAGAAAGAAATTGAGGAGGATACCAGAAAATGGAAGGATCTCCCTTGCTCTTGGATTGGGAGGATCAACATAGTAAAAATGGCAATTCTACCAAGGGCAATTTATAGATTCAATGCAATCCCCATTAAAATCCCATCAAAATTCTTCACAGATCTTGAGAGGACAATAATCAACTTTATATGGAGAAACAAAAAACCCAGGATAGCCAAAACCATCTTATATAATAAAGGATCGTCTGGAGGCATTACCATCCCTGACCTCAAACTCTATTATAGAGCCTCAGTATTGAAAACAGCTTGGTATTGGCATAAAAACAGAGAAGTCGATCAATGGAACCAAGTAGAAGACCCTGATTTTAACCCACAAACTTATGAACACCTAATTTTTGATAAAGGAGCTAAAAGTATTCAATGGAAAAAAGAGAACATCTTCAACAAATGGTGCTGGCAAAACTGGTTGTCAACGTGTAGAAGAATGAAAATAGATCCATATCTATCACCATGCACAAAACTCAAGTCCAAATGGATTAAAGACCTCAATATTAGTCTGAACACACTGAACCTGATAGAAGAAAAAGTGGGAAGTACTCTACAACATATGGGTACAGGAGATCACTTCCTACATTTATCCCCAGCAGCACAGACATTAAGGACAACATTGAATAAATGGGACCTCCTGAAACTGAGTAGCTTCTGTAAAGCAAAGGACACTGTCACTAAGACAAAAAGGCAACCCACTGACTGGGAGAAGATCTTCACCAACCCTGCAACAGACAAAGGTCTGATCTCCAAAATATATAAAGAACTCAAGAAACTAGTCTTTAAAATGCTAATGAACCCAATAAAAAAATGGGGCACTGATCTGAACAGAGAATTCTCAACAGAAGAAATTCAAATGGCCAAAAGACACTTAAGGTCATGCTCAACCTCCTTAGCAATAAGGGAAATGCAAATTAAAACAACTTTGAAATACCATCTTACACCTGTCAGAATGGCTAAAATCAAAAACACCAAGGATAGCCTTTGCTGGCGAGGTTGTGGAGAAAGAGGCACACTCCTTCATTGCTGGTGGAAATGCAAACTTGTGCAACCACTTTGGAAATCAGTGTGGCGATTTCTCAGGAAATTTGGGATCAACCTACCCCAAGATCCAGTAATACCACTATTGGGAATATACCCAAGAGATACCCCATCAAACGACAAAAGTATCTGTTCAACTATGTTCATAGCAGCATTGTTTGTAATAGCCAAAACCTGGAAACAACCTAGATGCCCTTCAATGGAGGAATGGATGAAGAAAATGTGGAATATATACATATTAGAGTACTACTCAGCAGTAAAAAACAATGACTTCTCGAATTTTGCGTGCAAATGGATGGAAATAGAAAACACTATCCTGAGTGAGGTATCCCAGACTCAAAAAGAGGAACATGGGATGTACTCACTCATAATCGGTTTCTAGCCATAAATAAAAGACATTAAGCATATAATTTGTGATCCTAGAGAAGTTAAATAAGAAAGTGAAGCCAAAGAAAATCATATAGTCATCCGCATGGAGAGGGGAAGTAGACAAGATTGCAGGGCAAAAACTGGGAACTTGCGGGTGAGGTGGCATGGGGCAAAGGGGAAATGGGATGAGAAACATGAGAAGGGGAGGATGGGAGGAGCTCGGGGGATTGGGATGGTTGGGATATAGGAAGGGAGGATACGGGAGCAGCGAAGTATATATCCTATCTAAGGGAGCCATCTTAGGGTTGGCAAGAGACATGACTCTAGAGGGGTTCACAGGTGTCCAGGGAGATGTCCCCAGCTGGTACCTTGGGCAACTGAGGAGAGGGACCCTGAAATGACCCTGTCCTATACTGATGAATGTCTTACCTATCACCTTAGAACCTTCATTTGGCGATGGATCGAGGTAGAGACAGAGACTCAATTTGGAGCAACGGTCTGAGCTCTTAAGGTCCAAATGAGGAGCAGAAGGAGGGAGAACATAGCAAGGAAATCAGGACCACGAGGGATGCACCCACCCACTGTGACAGTGGAACTGATTTATTGGGAGCCCACCAAGGCCAGCTGGTCTGGGACTGAATAAGCATGGGTTGATTCTGGACTCTCTGAGCATGGCGGACAATGAAGGCAGATGAGAACCCAAGGACAATGGCACTAGGTTTCGATCCTAATACATGAACTGGCTTCGTGGGAGCTTAGCCTGTTTAGACCCTCACCTTCCTGGACGTAGATAGAAGACCTTCGTCTTCCCGCAGGGCAGAGAATTTGGACTGCTCTTCAGTATCGAGAGGGAGGGGGAATGGTGTGGGGGGAGGAGAAGAGGAGTGGGGATAGGGGGAGGGGAGTGGGGGGAGGGCGCAATATTTGGGAGGAGGGGAGGGAAATGGGAAACGGGGAGCAGGTGGAAATTTTAATTAAAAAAGAATAAAAAATAAATAAAATAAATAAATAAAAAAATAAAAATAAATAAAAAATAAAAATAAATAAAAAAATAAATAAATAAATAAAAAAAAAGAAATAGAAGAAACATAGCTTTAAAATCCAGAGAAAATATTTCAATAAAATCGCAGCAGAAAAATTTCCCAACCTTAGTAAGGACATGCCTGCAAAGGTACAAAAAGCTTACTAAATATATATGTTGGGCCAGTAAAGAAAATCCACTCCTCACCTAATAATGAAGAGGTAAACATACAGAAAAAAAGAAAGATGATTAAAAACAGCAGTAGTAAAAGGCCAAGTAATATAACAATACACCTAAAAAAATCACACCCGACCTCTCAATAGAGATCCTAAAATCTAGAATAGCCTGGACTGAGGAGTTGCAGACTACAAGACAATGGATGTCTGCCAAGACTACTATACCTGTATTTCTAAACACACCAATTCAATGAACAGAAAAAAAGCCTTCTAAAATCGATTGCATTCTCTCGATTCTGTGTTCTTTCTGCCTTTCAATTGCTACCTCTAGTGTAGACAAGATCGTTGTAGCTCTCATATCCATCTTAAAAATGAGAGAGCAGTAAAGATTTTGAACAAACCAAAAGAAAATGAAGACATAACATTTATACTCAAGTCAATGCTTTTGTAAATACAGTTAAAATATTTAGAATTTTAAGCTCTAGTTCTCGCTAAATAAATTTTTTGTTATTATTAATATTTGTTTAGTGGATTCTAAGAATCCAAACTTGGGTCATCCTCCTTATGTGGACAGCAGTTAACACACTGAGCCATCTCCCTAGACCATAATGTTTTAATTTACATGAGAATAAAAGGATGAAAACTAGAAAAAGATAGTGAACTTCCAGCCAATTTGTATTGAGCTTTGTATATTTATAAGTGAATGTTACACTTACTAATTCCTATAATGGATAATTTTAAGTTAACTTTGGCATAGGGAGATACAAAAGACATTTGTAGCCTTCATAAACTTTAGGCTCATTGACAGTTTTGGTTGATAGGGCACACAATAACAGGAAACGTCTGTGATTGTCACTTATTAGTCTTCTTGGTGATCTATATAGTCAATTTCCATGTAATTAAAAAAGATAGGCAATAGTAAGTTTTTGCAGGTATTAAAACATAAAACAAGGGTGAAGTTAATGATTAGCTTCCAAACACCAACATTAAGGCTACTAGACTTTCAAATGAAGCTAAGAGCTAGTCATGTGAAAAAATTCTGCCAGGAATGCATTAGGCCTGAACTGTTTGCCTGGCTCAAATGGGATGGTAGTCAACAACAACACACAAAAATGGAAGCTTTGTGGTTACAGACAAAAAGACAAAAAAGTATCAAGGAAAATGTACTTGCTGATCTTAAATTTATTAGTTATTCTAGTCTGTGTGTTTTCCTTTCATAGGAATAAAATGTATCAAAACCAAATTGAAAACATTCAGTTTTCATCAAGCATAAAAATTTTAGTGTTTTAAAAGCAGGATAATGCAGATGCTATGAAATTCCAGACAAGAAATTACTTATTCATGTTTAGTTAAACAAGCTTTGTTAGCATCAAAGGTGCTTGTGTAGGGTAAGGTACATGAATCTGCATACCTACCTTGGATCACAACTAATATTATCAGTTAAATGAACTAAGTGTTCTCTGTAGAGGAGACATTGCTTAGGAAGTCTAAGGAGAAACATAAGGACACACGAACAATGGAAGATGTTTCCCTTAATAGGGTGCTTACTCTATGATTCAAAGAGACTTGCATAAAATTGACAACAATGAGAGGCTACCCCAGTTCTCAGATGTTTTGAGTTGCTTTGTCTATTAAACAATGCAGAGAAGAAAACACTGAGAAATGACCACAGCACACCTGACCCTGAATAAGATGCCACTGAACATCATTTATCTCATGCTGTTAAATGAAGTGCACCACAGATCACATGCACAGTGTCTCAGAGGTCTCCCTGAAGTATATATAATTGTGTGTGGACAAATGGTTGAAATTTGATGAAGACAAAGTGTCTAAAGAAGAGAAATGCATACAAAGTAAGGCTAATGTCCTTGCCCTTCCACAGATACTGTAGTGTCTCTCTGTATCCTCGTAAGAACTCACTCTTCCTCATGTTGTCAGAATCCCCAGACTGTGACTGAAATACTCCTCACCCAAGTACAGCGATTGTCACATCTCTAGGGATACATGTCACATGTTTTTCAAAATTCTAAACTCTCTTCTGATATTCCTTACCTGTTTCTAGAAGAAGAAAAAATAACAAATTAGCAAGTACCACAGAAAGATAGGAGAATGAGGTCAGGGGAGAGATGGAAGAAGAATAAATAGTTTTTAAAAATACTCTCTTTAAGTCAGAGTCAAAGATCTACCAGGACCACTTTTGGTAGAAACGCAGATCTTCGGGAGAACTCATTACCAGTGCCTGCTGTGTGACAGACAATTTATTTCACCAAGTGAGGAAACCTCAGATCACACAAATGTTACACTTTTTAGCGTGTCAGTTTAAGGAAAGGACCTAGAATGTATACTCTACTCTCTCAGGCTCAAAATCTCTGTTAAATAAAGGTAACATACTTTTACTATTTCAGTTTAATTTAAATTTTTATTGTAAATTGACAAATTGTGTAGCCATTTATATTTTAGAATCAAATACAATGCTTTTTGATGATAAAAAAGGTACAGTATGGTATCACTAACTGCACCTGTGTGAGGAATACACACACACACACACACACATTTGGGGAAATTCTGCCCTCCACCTCCACTCTGCACTCTGGAAACACCCCTCATTCTGCTCTTAGGAGCTTTGTTGTACACAAGCTGTATATGAATGGTGACAAACTTCCCTACACTTTCTATGTCTGCCTCATTTACTTAGTGCACAGTACTCCAAGTCCACCCATTTACTGGGAATAACAAAGTCTTTATTTGCTGTCAGTTATGGTTATACAGTGCTTATTATCTCTTCTTGAGCAGCACACAGATAAATGTGGGGGGGGAGGGAGAGAGAGAGAGAGAGGGAGAGAGAGAGAGAGAGAGTGAGGAAGAGGGAGAGGGAGGGAGGGATGGAGGAAGGGAAGGAGGGAGGGAAAGGAAGAGGGAGAGAGATTGTGTGTCTGTTAAATTTTTTCATCCATTCATCTAATAGATATTGGGTTGTCTCAGTAGCCTGGCTGTCATGCTTACTGCTGGAGTGAACTTAGAAATGCAGATGTGTCTTTCTCATTTTTTTTTCTAAGTGTTCTGTTTTTGTTACTCTAGCTTTGTGGGTTAGATCCTAAAATAGCATTAACAATAATGATGATAATAAAAAGCAACCTGAATCTGACATGTCATGTGATACAATATCAGTCTTGTATTGTTTCCTAGAAGTGTTCAAATTCAGACCCGGTGTCTATGTCTTTAATACATTTTGGTTTGCTCCCCGCCATACACACATAGTTTCTCAGTCAGTGTGTGTGTGTGTGTGTGTGTGTGTGTGTGTGCCTGTCTGTCTGTGTGTCTGACTATCTGTATGTTTTCCTTTCCCAAAATTGTTCTCACTGAATGGCTTATTTATCAAAAACACACTAAAGTAGCATAAGGTGGTAGTTTTTAGTCTGTGGGTCATTGCCTCCTTTGGGATAAAATGAACTTCTCACAGGGGTTACTTAAGAGCATTGGATAACACAGATATTTACATTGCAATTCATAACAGAAGCAAAACTACACGTATGAAGTAGTTGGATGTCACCAACACATGGAGAATTGTGTTGAAATGGTGGCAGTCTCACGAAGGTTGAAAACCACCGTCATAAAGGCAGTGTCCTTCAGCTGTTATAACTTTGTCTGTCACAAAGCAGTCACTCCACCACCTCCCTTTGCTCCACCCTTTTTATTTCAGGAAAGTTTTATCATTTACTGGGAGGTTTTGATGATTTCTCTGGTTATAATGTGATCATAGATCACTTGCAGAAGTCAGCAGTGATATTTTATACTTCCTTGGGTTTAAATAAAACCATTTTCTTTAAGAAAAGAAGGACCACTGAAGGGGAGTCATCAGCTCCCTTGTTAGCAACAGAAGTCTGTGCTCCACATCCAAGTCTTCCTTTAAACACCCCATGGGCTCTTCTCTACTTGATCTGTGCTGGAAGTAAAGAGCCTCATTCTCTCAGCAGATGTTTTCAGTTCTCAGAAAGATACTTCTTTCCCACAGGAGCATGGAGAGGAGAAAAGTAAACCTCCAAGAAGACAAAAACATACCACACCAAAAACAAACAAACAACCCTCCCCAAAACCAAAACAACAACAACAAAACAAGAGTTGAGAGAAGGAAAAATTTTGAGTTAAAAAAGTAATCCTTCATATTAAAATAAAGACAACATTTGTAATGCAACAACTAACTGAAAACAATAGAGGAAGAAGACAGGCTGTCCAGGGACTTCTTCTTCCGGTTTTTGTGTTCTCTGATCTGATATGAAACCAGGTAACTCACCTGAGTATTTAAGATTTCTCCCATAAGAACCTAACATATTGATAGTAAAATCATTGGAGGCATAATGGCATGTCTCCAGAAAGCATGTCTGCCTGAGTTTTAAGATTCATCATTTGACATCAATTGACAGATATCTTTATTATTTAATATAATTTTTTCCAGTGAAATCTTATATGTGATCTTTTTCAGTCATCAAAACATCTCAAATTTGGACAGTACCTAAATATAGACCAGGTCTAGTGACGTCCCAAAGAACTGGCCGTGTTTGTTCCTTTGTTTCAAATAGATTTGCAAACTACAGGAAATGATCCTGTTATTAAATAATGGGTCATATTAATAACTTATATAAATATATGTTACATTTTCTTAAGTGTACCATTATATTCTTGGATGGGTCTAAGAATGTGAAGGTTTTTACATCAGAGTCCAGTTATTTCTGGCCCACACTTTGGCTGACCTTACTGTACTAAGGTAACATTCTTCATGGGGCTGTCAGGGCAGGAATTTTCTCTGCTGAGGTTGAATATAATGACAGCCAATGCCTTTCTTATTTGAGTGCAGACTCAGTAATGACAAGGGAAGTGTGGTAGAGCAAGATTAATTCCTGTGGCTGATTCAATAGAATGAACATTCTTAGACTAAATGACACTTAGAGAACCCAGCCACACACTGGTGATCACTGAAATGGAGAAAGAAGTGTGACAGTAGAAACCATTTGTACCCTCTGGGATTATATTATGTATAATAATTCAAGAGACAAAATTCTTGGGTTTCTTACAATAGAGCTTTTTTAATTTGTAATTTTTGCAAAAAAGATGGCTTTTGAGTTTCTGCATTTGCATAATATGTTTTATGGATTTCATTGTTATTGTGTTGTTTAATCAAATGTGATATCACTGTCAGTGTGAAGGACAAGACCATTTCTATATTCACACAGTGTGGATTTAAATGAAGGACAGCATCTATCATCACTCCTTCCCATTATCTTGATAAGACCTTTGAATATTCAATAATAGACTAGGCAAGGCTGGGCTAGGAAAGCTTCCCTACCCTTGGGCTACCAGTGACAAGCTCTTGGGTAAAATCATGAATATTTATTTTCGCAATGTGTTCTTCACTCCAATTTTGTACTGGTTGGCGTTTTGTGAAATATTTCTGATACATCCAAACTATTCCAATTGGTCTATCTTACTTTCACAAACCTCAAAAATTTGAAGTATTATAGATTTAAGGTTGCCCCCACATCACATCTTTTCTGGCAGGACTCATCCAAACTTCCCTGATACACATACAAATGGGAGTGTAGACATGGCTCAGCAGGTAAATTTCATTCCAGTCAAACAAGAGAAATCTGCTCTCTATCCTGAGAATCCACAGAAAGGCTCTGTGTGGTGGCTTCTGACTCTAATCCCAGTGTTGGGGAAACAGAGACAAGAGGATCCCTGAGGCTTGCTCTCAAACCAGTCTAAGGTAATACCCAAACCCCAGGTTTCAGTGGCAGACCCTGTCCCACACAAAAGAAGAAAAATCTCAAACCATAAAACAGAACAAGGTAGCTGGCTTCCAAGAAATGAAATCTAAGGTTCCCCAGGCCTCCACAGACAAAGGTGTGTACCTTATGAACAGACAGAGAAAAAGAGAGACAGAAAGACAGACAGATGGAGAGAGAGAGAAAGAGAGTCTTAATTTCTGAGAACCACAAGTTCCCTGTGCACCAATGAAGAGGCAAAAAATCACATTACAGTCAAACCTGAACCCAATGCACATGGCAGCTAATTGTCCCACATGTACAAGGCACAGAAAATCACTGCTCTAGTTAAGAAACTGAAGATAATCCTAGATAGATTTAGTGAGGCCTGAAAACTATTTCTATTACCTTTCCCCCAAAATGGAAGAGACAACAATTAATCTTAATGTCATTTCAAGGTTAGATATAAACATTTGAATTTAATTGTTCTGAGAATTTAGATCACACAACATACATATAAAGTGTGGTTTATTGAAATATTAGAAGATCTGTTATGAACAAGGTTTCTTGTGAGAGTCTGGAAGAAAGGAAGTACTTATCACCTGTATTGCTGGTGTGCATATGAATTGCTGTAATATATATATATATATATATATATATATATATATATATATATATATAGGAAAAGCATTATTTCAGGTATGCAGAGAACAGAGGCATCAGCATTATTTCAAGTATGCAGAGAACAGAGGCATCAGCCACTGTTGTCTTGTAAACAGAGGAAGTCTTACATGTCAAGCATGTGTGTGAGTTCACCTGTAAAAGGATATTCACTAAATGTATCCACACTGGAAAATCTGAAAACTTCTTAATTCCCACACCCTAGAAGCTGGCAAGTAAATTAGAGGGAAGTGTTCAATGACTACACAAGTGACAAAGTATGTCACTCCAGAATTGTTAAAATAATTATTTTCAGATTAGAGTGTTAAGTGAGAAAATACTGTGTTGTTCCAAGTAAAATGTCTGCTTGTGTTTCTGAAGGAAGAAATGTGTTGCTGAAAAGAAAGATACCATGAGAACACACTTTAGAAAATCTCTGAACAAGTACTGACTTCAAGGGAAGAAGAGTCCTCTTTTTACCCCTTCCCCCTCCTCTTTTATCTACCTTTCCCTACTCCCCTTCTTTCCTTCTAGGCTTTTCTGAAGCAGAATTATACTCTCACTTTGTGACTTAGGCTTCCCTGAACTCCCTCTGTAGCCTAGGCTGACCTTGAAACAGTAGAGACCTCACTTCAGCCTCCTGCTAATGCTTGGATGGTATGCCTGAGCTTCTGCAACCACTGAGAAGGCTGCAGTTCTCATGATTATGCTATTGGAGATACCTAATGTCTTTCTTTCTTGATGGCCCTGTAGAAGTTTATGCAGAGACTATGATTCTAAGATGCAGAGTTTGACAGAAAGATTCCATATCAGGACGACATCTGTTTCCTCTCCAGGCTTCAAACAACAGTTTATGGCTGCCTCTGACCTAGGGCAATTCAACAGAGTGTGCAT